>NC_089838.1:191173359-191502859 GCF_035609145.1 Eleutherodactylus coqui | reverse complement strand
CAAATCCAGAATGCAGTGTACAGAAGGAGACGCCAAGGCCTGAGCTAGAGTCCAGCACTACATTAGAAGAGATGTAAAATGTGTTTTGCATTTCTTCTAACATGAGCTGTTCTAACTGCCCGAGGACCGCCAGAAGGAGTCCTGTAGAAACGCCTTTTAGCCACCCAAGAACCAGAGATTTATCACCGTTTTCTTTTCTGCCTTCCAAGAACCATAACTTTAATTTTTCTATTGACATAGCCGTATGACTGCTTGTTTTTCGCAAGAGGTTATATTTTTTAATCACTGGGTGGACCCCTAAAACATAACCTTTATTGATTTATTTAATGATTAAAAGGTCCTATATTTGTGACCAACATGAAAAGACCACAAACAAACATACTTCTCCAATTTAGGCTACAAGCCAGTATTGAAGAAATGTCCAAAAATACACAATGGACCTGCCCAGGGCAAAGCCGTCCTGTGTATTTATATTAGTATTAGAGTGATAAACGTGTGTCAATGTAAGTCACTATAGAGCGCGACCGGACTAATACCCATCAGTGATAGTTCTCCATCTATGATGCTGCGATAGAAATATGACGGTTGCCACGTAGAGTACTGATCTTCGGGTAAAATTGTGTATACTCTTAGCACAACGGCTGTTGTACACGGAACTCTGTTCTGTGAATATATCGTTCTTTATTACAAGTTCTATGCGTTTCGTCATGTATGACTCATCAGGAACCAAAACTGGTTTCAGAAACCGAACTGGTCATGAGAAATGGACACCAAAAATGGCTCAATATAGCTTATGAGATGCCCACACGGGGCGAACCTCTACTGCTCTGTACTATGGCTAGCTATCTAGGTATAGGCGGGGTTAATCTCTGATAGTTGCAGGATGCGTACCATCTGGACAGGAGACTCTGCGGTTGCTGCTTTATTTTGCGCCTTAGGCTTTTGCTGTTATAGGGCAAGCAGTCTTTTGATGCACCACATGCATCATGGATAGCCACTTCAGCTAACCTCATCTAAACTTGGATTAGCTAGCTACAGGTTAGGTTGGTAGCTAATTTAGCACCTGCGGCAACTATCAGAGATTAACCCTACCATGCGGGTGACCCGTGTGGATTCCATAAATCAAATGCTCCTGTGGACATTGGGCCTTAGACATATTTATATTATGCAGCCGGTAAGTGGTTAAAATAAACTTACTGTGCCTTGCGCCGCCTGACACCAATCGTATTCTGGAGATCTAACATTTTGCAAGAACTAGATTTTGTAAGGTACTTGCCGTAAAATCTTTCTCGTCATGTTCATTGGGGGACACAGCTTTGACCTTGAGACTGGAGGCGGACACTGATCAGACTAACGAGTTGGCTCCTCACGCTTGCTAAATACCCTCTGCAGGTACTCAGCTAATCCGTTTTGAACGCAAGCAGTAGAATCGCCCCAATGGGGCTGGTTACGAAATGGTAGTGCTTAAAATAATTTAGGAGGACACCGTGCGCCCCTAGACTAACAAAAAGAGAACCCCTATCGGGTGGGTGCTGTGTCCCCCCAATGAACATGGCAAGAAAGATTATACGAGAAGTTCCTTACAAAATCTACTTTTCTCGTCTGTATCATTGGGAGACACAGCTTTGACCTTGGGAAGTTCAAGAGCAGTACCCAAGGGCGTGGGAAAATATAAGCCACAGGTATAAAGTGTAATCAGCTCTTTAACCGCGACTAGCGTTAATGGGTGCCTAGACATCCAGTATGCTCAGAGATGAGGCATAAAGGGGTCTGAGAAAACAACAGGTCTCCCATCCCCTAGCCATAGACCTTGTTATACAGGTCCCTCCGCACGCAAAAAACACCTGTCGCCTCAGTGCAGCGGCCGGGCTTGTCAAGCTGTCCGGCAGGCGGATAATGGCAAATAATTATAATACAATACACAGCGGCCAATACATACATGCCCCATGGTGGCAGAAACCAAGCCATGTGACCCCATGCAGAACACGCATGGCTACACACAATACCGCACAGCGGCTACTCAACACCACAGCCGGGCTACACCTTAAAGCCGCCCAGCGGCTGGTCTATACCTTAAAGCCGCACAGCGGCTCCACATTAAAAAAAAAAAAAGCATGGTGGCTCACAGACATGCCGCAAACATGACGAGGAGCACAGACTTTGGGAATTGGCTGAGTGAAGCCCACACCAGACCAGCACAATCAACCACACCTGTGAAGCTGAGCTGCTAAGAAACAACATGTAGAACAGATCCCAGCAGCCAACTCCAAAATAGCACCAAGGTGGCCAGTATAGGCATAACACAAGCCGCATGGTGCAACACACTGCATGGCAGCCAATACCCTCCCGCATGTGCCTGACACAGGAGGGAACCCTATACAGGGGCAGGTCAGCAGGGGAAGCCATTTTCTTATCTGCTCCTTTGTACTCGCCTATCTTCTTCTTCCTTCCTTCCGCCAAGGTAAAATGGCTCCTCAACTCCAGCAGAGCTCTCCCCCTTCAGCGCCTGCCCTTTCACAGCAGACTGCCCAGTAGAAGAAAGGGGGGCTCTACGGCTGGCGGGCCACATTCAGGAGTACCTTGATGTGCCTTTTATTTCTTCTGAGGGGACAGGGCACACAACAATGTTAATTCCACTCAGTTCGCCCTCCTCGGTTGGGTTAAAAGGGAGAGTCCTGCCTCTCCGCTAGCCCTGGTCCATCGGACACCAAGCTAAAACTGATTAGCCGAGTACCTGCAGAGGGTATATAGCAACTGGGAGAGTGCCAACTCGTTAGTCTGCTTAGTGTCCGCCTCCAGTCAGCAGGTGCTATATACCCAAGGTCAAAGCTGTGTCCCTCAATGATACAGACAAGAAATTTACATTTTTTTAATTTTCTTAAGTTCACATGTATTTGCTCGTACAAAACACTGCAATGTGTCTGTACAGCTTGTCATCGTTGGCCTGTAAAGCTATACCACAGGGATTACCCATCTGCACCTGCTGATTTTGTCACAGGGGGACTATCGAGCAACAAAGGGAGCCCCTTCTCTATCTTACGGCTTATATGCTGCTGTGGTCTGTATTAACTAAAACACTTAAAGGGGTTGTCCCGCGCCGAAACGTGTTTTGTTTTTTTTTCAATAGCCCCCCCCCCGTTCGGTGCGAGACAAACCCGATGCAGGGGTTTAAAAAAAAACAAAAACCGGATAGTGCTTAAAAAAAAACAAAAACCGGATAGTGCTTACCTGAATCCCCGCGCTCCGGTGACTTCTTACTTACCTTGCGAAGATGGCCGCCGGGATCTTCACCCTCGGTGGACCGCAGGTCTTCTGTGCGGTCCATTGCCGATTCCAGCCTCCTGATTGGCTGGAATCGGCACACGTGACGGGGTGGAGCTACGAGGAGCCGCTCTCCGGCACGAGCGGCCCTATTCAGAAGAAAGATGACCGGACTGCGCAAGCGCGTCTAATCGGGCAATTAGACGCTGAAAATTAGACGGCACCATGGAGACGAGGACGCTAGCAACGGAACAGGTAAGTGAATAACTTCTGTATGGCTCATAATTAATGCACAATGTACATTACAAAGTGCATTAATATGGCCATACAGAAGTGTATACCTCAACTTTGTTTCGCGGGACAACCCCTTTAAGCAGTTAAAGGGGTTGTCCAGGATTTTTGAAGGCCAGCCACACGTCCGTTGTCAGTACGGACAGCACAGGAAGTAGACCTATAATGCAGCCGCAGCAACCATTGACTAACATTTTTAAGTTTAGTAACCTGGAAAGAAAGTTTTTTTTTTTTTAAACTTAAAAATACAAAAAAACTATGCTTACTTCTCCTTCAGATTTGACACCAACAATTTTTCCACACTCAATAACCAATTCCTCTATTGGCTTATTCAACATATAGGTTCCTCCATAAATGGCACTTAATCTGCGGCAGGAAAAAAAAAAACAAAACTGAAATTATTAAAGTGTTTTGAAAACACCAAACAACAAATCCACATCACAGTAAAAGGTTTTATGTGCAGCCTTACAGTAAGGTTAACGCGTCCCGAGTGCCCTGCTAACCGTGGCACACCACCATTGATTTTGCAGACAGGGGCTCAAATGCAGCGTTTCTAATGGCGCAATTTTTGAGCGTTGTCTGCTTTATTTTCACGGGTTTCAGTGCTTTTTAAACACACCATCTGCGGTAAAAATGCTGCGGTTTCTGAACGCATGTGTGAGAGTAACCTTACTCTAAGTTTTAAAAAGCTTTGCCAGCAGGGACGGGGAACCTTTTTGTTCACATCTAAGAGGTAGAAAACCTGTTCTGAATATGTCAGCTAACAGAGTTGGAAGTTTAGGACACATGTTCAAACTTCAGTATGTTTAAAAAACAAAATAAGAAAGCACCGCCGCAGATTGTCATCACCGCACGATGCTTTACTGGCTGACTGGATTGCAGGTAAAAAAAAATAAACACTCGGCTTAGTCCCAACGCCACCAGGACTTTAGTTTATGGTGCTGTGCATGATAGGTTCCCTTTAAGCACAGAAGTTTTTTTTTTTCCTGGTTAAAACTTATTTAACCCCTTAAGACCGCAATTGTTTTTTACTTTTTCAAAAAGATGCTAACTCTTATTTTCCCCATCGAGGTCTGAGGTCTTGTTTCTGCTTGACAAGTTGTATTTACCAATGGTATTATTAAATGTGCCATATAACGTACCGAAAAACTTTAATACCTAAATGGAGTGAAATGAGTGGGGACAATTTTGCCATCTTTGCAGGGGTATTGTTTTTATAACGTACACACTGCAGTGAAAATGACAACATTTATTCTGTAGGGTCAGTCAGTATGAGGATACCGAAGTTATTTTCTTCTGTACCACTTCAAAAGGCTCTGGGCTGCCATGATAACTAAACAGCCCCTCATGATCTCATCGCGAAGGGGCCCATGTGTGCAAGACGCAGGAGTCTTACCTTGCAAATCCCTGCGGCAGTTCTCCAAGGCCATAGAGTGGGTAGAGGTAAGGGCTTTTGCCGTAACGTGCTAAAGACTCGCTGTATAGCCTAATCCTCTGTATAGTCACCAGACACGGCTGTTGCAGATATCTAGTGGTGGGTAAAGAAAATCAGACACTGATGCACAATGATTGGGGCAGACAGAGAAAGTCATCAATATGTAACATGCACAGTTTAAACCCAGGCTTCTCAACCCTTCTACTGCGGCATTAACAGCCAGAACACGCCGATGCCTGAACCTCGCCACCATAGGCAGCCATGCAAAAGAAAATTGCTTGAGACTTTAATTTGGAACAAGGGTAACATTAAAAAAAAATAAATAAAAAATGTACTAAAGTAGTTAATTTTACTGCTAAACCAGAGACTGCTGCAGCAAGAGAGGCTTAGGCCTCTTCAGTAAGGCCCACTGAGTTTCTTTAGCACCAATTAAGCCCATGTTCATGGGCGGATCGCATTCCGCATGTGGGAGCCCACAGTGGAACCAGACCCTGCCCACAGCCAAGGACCCTGCGTTACCTGTCCGCTACAACCTGAATGTGTGAACAAGTCCTAAGCAGCATTAGGAGGGCTTGTGTGCCTGCATTAGCATACAGTGAATGTATCCTCTCAGCCCCAGTATGAAGAGTATCTTGTAAATGGTGACATGAGAAATGGGCAGCAGATCCCACCACTTAAAGCCAATTATCTTAAGAATGAATATATAGCTGTCTCCTCATTAAATCTTACTTGTTTACATAAGATGCAAAATTAGACACCCCTAAAATCACCCCAGAAGGGAATGAAAAGCAGAAATTCTGAAAGAAACCCAACACTCACTCATCGGTCCTGTACAGAGCCAAAGCATGGCCTGTGAAGTCAATGACATCCTGTCCCAAATCAAATTTCTTATAAACCTCCAGCATGGTTGTCTTCTTAAGGTCAATTCCTTCCCAGGTCTTTGGATCGTTTTCTTGACAGTTTGCAACAAAACTTAGGAACTTCTTGAACCGCCGCTTCTCAAACATGCCCATCAAACCTTCAGGGAAAGAATAATCAGTTAGGTATATTCTGAAGAGCCAACAAGAAGAATCATGTTGTACCTTGGTACATACAAGTCGCTAAAATGGAGAGGTCACCAAGACGTTACCAGCAAGATCACTTTGGACAGAAAAAATAAAAAGGTTTAAAGCATAGTAATCCAAATGGTGAAAGGGTCTAATCAAAAGGGTTAGAGAGGAAGAAGAAAAGACCATGCGTGGTTCTGAAGTAAACGACTGTTTACTCGCATGTGTGTTGTGGTGGATCCAGTGATCACCACCACCAGGATCTGGCGAATCCCACAAACATATAAAGGAATTCACTGTGTTCCGCCTAGGTGTCTGTTGCACCTTTCCCACCAAAAGCACCCGAGTCAGTGAAAGGCCGCTGGGGAAGCAGATGTCAACATGGTCTTAGAACTGAGTTTTTTTTTATCTTTTTTTCCCTTTTGAAAGAAGTCTTGAGCATATGTATCCAATATGATAAACCTGGATGTCAACATAATGCAGGTAGAGTCTTAAGGTCGTGTTTAACCAAATTTTCTGTGATTCTTTCGAAAACATTGCACCTGTGTTACTTTTTTTTTTTTTTCAAATACTTCTTTATTGAACATTTTAAAATATACATATATACACGGTTGATCTGTAATGGGTACAATAACCAGAGTAAGAGTAGGTTGCAATACGAACACAATGTTGTTTTGATGTGGAATCTAAGTAGTTCGATGAAGAACTCAATTGTAGTGTGTATTAGATTTGTGAGTGAGGTTTGGTGCTGTTTTAGTAAAAAGAGGTGAAGTGTTGAGCCTGTGTGAGTACAGAGTGAAATTGGAACTATAGGTGTAAGGTTGAGCAAATACAAACAACATTGTTTTGAAGTGTGTCAAAAGTGATTGAGTATGAGATTGATTTGAGTGTTGTGGGAGATGTATGGTGTTATTGTAGTTAAAAGAAGTGAAGTGTTCAGTCAGGTGTGTGTACAGAGTAAAATTAAAACAAACATTGTAACTCATATTGCTGCCATGGTTTCCATATGCGATTACATTTTGAAAGAATTGTTATTCTTTGCATATATTTTTTCAAAGCAATGGTGGTCAGTTATCATGTCCAGTAAATCCTTCAAAACAGGCGGGGAAGTAAGTCTCCAATTTCTTGCTATAATATTTTTAGCCGCGAGAAGAAAGTGGCAAATCCAAGTCCTTTTGTCTGCTGGAAGTGATTTGCTCTCCAGGAGGGCAAGTTGAGGAGTTTTTGCACGGCTCACTCCGGTAATGGATCGAATGGCGTCAAACACCTCTCTCCAAACTTTCTGGACCACGGGACAGCTCCAAAATATATGGTAAAGGGAGCCTTCGAAGCCACAATTTCTCCAGCATTCTCTGTGTTTGGAAAGCATTTGGCTAGTTTAGTGGGGATGTAATACCACCTAGATAGCACTTTGTAGTGTGTCTGAAGCAGTCCGGCTGAAATGGTTGCTTTATTTGCTCTTTCAAATGCTTTCAACCATTGAGTAATTTTGAATTTTTTCTGGAGATCACGTTCCCAGTTTAGCAGATGGATTCTTTTCGTGTCATTTGTGTTGCCCACAATGACATCATAAAAAACTCTTGTCATGGAGCCCTGGGAGTTCGTGCATTTGTGGAGTAAGTTTTCTAAATCGTTTGGTAAAGAACATTTCCCCAAATGTGCACTGTTGAGAAGAGAGGCTATCTTCAGGTAAGAGAAAGTTTCTTTGGATTTGATAGTTGGGAAAGTAAGGGGTTTTCCCTTTTCTAGGAGGACAGATATGGATTTGATTCCGCATCTGTGCCATTCCCCTAAGTTTAGATCTTGAATGAAGTAGGTTAGAATCTCCAAGGGGAGATTTGTAGGTGGGCCTTTAGCGACATGGTCAAACTTGAACGCTAGGAGATTCCAGCAATGGATGGTAGTTGGCATTAGAGGTGAGAGATTTTGTATTGGGAGGAGAAGAGGAGTCTCTGGATTGAAAATGCCTAGTATTGAGGCCTTAATAAGCGAGCCCAGTGATTTATTTTGATTTCTATGTCTTTCCAAATGACACCATGGTGGGAGTTGAGTCTTTTAGCCAGTTGGCTGACTGGCCTAAGATGGTTGAATTGTAATATGCTTGGAGATTAGGTACTCCTAGTCCGCCGCGTTTTCTGTTGAGATATAGGATGGAGGCGGCTATTCTAGGCCTCTTGTTGTTCCAGATGAAATTAAGCAACTGTCTTTGGAAATTAGTGATTATGTTTTGAGGGATTGGATGAGATAGTGTGCGAAAGAGGTATAAGATTTTTGGTAGGATGAGCATTTTATATAGGGCCATTCTACCGAACCAGGAGAGTTCCTTTTTTCCCAGCTTCTCCAGCTCCCCTCTCAGTGAAGAGAAGAGCGGGTTCATATTCTGTGGGACAATCTCTGACGCTGTACTGCATAGATTGATTCCTAAGTAAGGGATTGTCAATTTCCACTGAAAAGAAAACTCATTTTGAATGTCTTCTTTCAATTTTTTGTCTATATTGAAGCCCATAATCTGGGATTTGATCAAGTTTAATTTATAGAAGGAGACTTGGCTGAACCGGGAAATGCACTCCTGGACCTTCCTCAGGGAGTTCAAAGGATCTGTCAGGGTGATAAGCACATCATCAGCGAAGAGGCTGATTTTATGTTGCCTCATGCCAACTGGGATGCCTTTAATTGTTGGGGACATCCTTATTTCCACCAGGGGTTCGATTATCATAGTAAATATTAGAGGGGACAGAAGACAGCCCTGGCGGGTTCCATTAGTGGTTGGAAATGGCGTGGACAGGGCACCGTCAACTAGTACTCTGGCGGATGGTTGAGTGTAGAGAGCCTGGACCGCATGGAGAAAGTTATCTCCAACTCTGAACTTTCGTAGAACAGCGAAAGCAAACCCCCAATGGACTCTGTCAAACGCCTTCTCCGCATCCAAGGAAAGGAGGAGAGAAGGCGTTCGACTTAAGTTAGCTAATTCCACCAGGTTTTGGGTTCTTCGTGCGCCGTCTGTTGCATTTCTACCTTTTGTGAAACCTACCTGGTCATTGTGAATGACCAAAGGGAGAAGTTCCAAGAGCCTGGTTGCCAAAATTTTTGAGTAGATCTTTACGTCGGAGTTTAAAAGGGAAATGGGTCTGAAATTTGCTAAACAAGAGGTGTCCTTTCCTGGTTTGGGAATAGTGATAATTGTAGCATCTCTGCTGACATCGTTCCTTGATTCATTGAATCGTTAAAGATGGCTGTTCGGTGTGGGGCCAGGGAAGGGTAAAATTTTTTATAATATTCGTTCGATAGGCCATCTGGGCCAGGGGATTTGTAGTTTTTTAGGCCACTGATGGCTTTAGTTACTTCTGAGATAGAAATTGGTTTATTTAGAGACTCGTTTTTTGATTCTATGTGTTACTTTTAAGCCTTTGACAATATTGAATATAGTACAGTGTTTCCCCGAAGATAAGCCCTACCCTAATTTTCAAGGGGTGGGTTGAAATAGAAATCAGAGCCGGAGGTCAATCATTCACAGCCATTTAATGAATTGCATCACTGAATGGCTGTGATTGGTTCATCGAGCACCGGCTCCGAGCGGCTGGCGTTTGATCCAATCACAGCGCTCGCTTGCTGGAGGCAGGGTATTAAAATGAAATAGCTGCCCGGTACCCATCAGGACAGTGTGATTATGATACTGACTACCTGTGATGAGTTAACAACGTGTGCATAGACTGACTGCATTGAAGAACTCCGCCAGACGTTTTTCAAAAAGCCAAATTCCCAAGAGGGACAGTTAGGCAACATAGAATAACACCCTTAAAAGAGTACGAAAAAATAACAAATAAGATAATCTGCAGCGTTACCCCGCAGTTATTAGGTTCCATTGAACCTAATAGCGCAATGCTCACGGCGCAGAATTCCACTGCGGAATTCCGCACCGTGAAATCACACGTCCTCACCCGCGGCATGTTCTATTTGCCGCGGGCGTATGCGCGGACGGCTTCCATTGCAGTCAATGGAAGCGGTCCGTCACGCTATCATATGACACAGCCTGCGGGCCATGTGACGCTGTGGGTGTGTCACATGACACGGCCGGCGTGTCAAGCGCTCTATTGCGCATGCGCGCCGAAGCGTTATGCGGGACATCGGACCCGGAAGTATGGGGTCTCTGGGTGGAGGGGGCGCCATGACGGGCTCCACTGCGGAATTCCGCTTGCGGAGCCCCTCACGGCCGTGGGCACTAGGCCTAAGGATTGAGCATTGGAGCACTATACTTACTTAGTCCGGATAACTCCCCTCATCCTCCTTGCTTTGGCTCTCCCGAAGTACCAGCAGTTACCTGCTCAGCAACAATCCCTTAGTGGTGAAAGTTTAGATGACCCCCATGGCTGGTGGGATACAAAGTAGTTATTGCTACTCTGGTCCACTAACTGATGCAGCACTGTTCGCCCTCCTCACTTAGGGACAATAAGGGAAGTTGGCTCATCCCTGATGTCCAGCTAGATGGGGAACATAGGAAAAAAACAAGACGCAGAGAAGACCTGCAGAACAAAAGGTCTGTCTCCTACGGACACCAAGCTAAAATGGATTTAGCTCAGCACATGCAGGAGGGGTCCATGTCCACCTTCTATACCCCCAACAACACAGACCAGAAAGACATTTCCCCTGCAGCCCATATCCAAAGTCTTTATTAAGGTGGAGGTCTGCAAGGTAAGCCAGTGCACTATGCAGTTACAGCGCAGATGTCAGACTACCCAAACACTCTACAACTCTTCACAGTGCAAGCTGCTGTTTTTGCATCGGATGTCTTCGAATAAAATCCTGAATAAGGAGAATATCCAAAACAGTGCCACATTTCATTACTCTGAAGAGAAGCCTGAAGACAAGACTGTGATAACACATGCTCTAGTGAAGTTTGGGAAGTGGGTTGAGAGGTTTCAGTTACTCACTGGATGTTAGTGCTTCTGCTTCTGTAGAGGGAACCTTGAAGATTTTTCCTGCTTTGTATACAAAACTTCCAGTTATTACTTTGAAGTCCAGATAACGAGTAACTTCAGTGAAAACCAGCATCTTAACCAACTGGCCTGAAAAACAAAATAGGACATCAAGTGAAGCAAGATTCTACAGACTAATCGTTTGCAGAAGGTAGAATAATAACTGCCCATTTACATGCAAAGAATCTTTCATACGATTAAAAGATTGACAGTTTTAGTGATTGTTTTGCATAAAGTGCTAATGGATACTAATGTCCATTAGCACTTTATAGTCTTCATTTTCGTGTAAAGGGGCCTCCGGGAGCTGTTTGCAGAGCATAGCATGTGGTCCGAGCTCTGCACACAGCCGCTTTGTTCTCGCACGGGCTGTTGGAAAAATGCAATGTAATCTCAGACTCCCTGCAGAACACAGCGTGTGGTCCCAGTTATCTCACTCTGCCTGAACGATGGCAGTGTTTACAATCTACGATTTTCGCTCACATGCCATCGTTCGAAAGAATTTTGAGTGATCATCTTTGCGTGTAAATGGACCTTTAGTCTTATAGCTCAATCACTTATTGTATAACAACTTATGTAATGTAGAAGTAAAGGAGTATGGAACTCCTGAGAAGCATTAATAATCAACTTACCATCAGCCATAAGGAACTTGGGGACCAGATCCACATTCCAGTCTCGTCCACGTCCCATGCACTCTGGGGGGCTTCCAGGCATGTGAAACCTTTTGTACAACTAAAGGGCAACAAATTACACAGTGAAAATAGGTCTGTGTCTCTGTTGTATCACAAAGCGATGTATAGATAAGCAACAGGTTAGACGTAAAATGGTTTCTTACATCTTCCAAGGGTGTGATGGAAGCACTCTCTCCCCCGTAGTAAGAGTTGCGATCCATGTGCAGCACCTTCTTCCCATTCACCGACATTATTCCTGAAAGGATACATTCCTACAAAACAGAAGGACAATCATCTTACTGATAGAACGATCTTCTAAGGAAGTCAGCAGAGAGGTTTATGGCGAGTTTCAAAAGATGAGAAAGAAAATCGGGTTGCACACACAGGCCAAGTATTAAGAACGTTTACTTAAAGCGATAACAGTAGATATACATACAGAATATCAGGGGATATGAACAAGGGAGACAAGATCAGAGGATACAAACAGGATATACAAATAGTCTATCAACAAGATAAGGACTACATGATATGAAGGTAGGAGTCTGGCCGATTTTCCCATCAACCCCAGAGGTTCAAGAGTAACTTCACCTGTACCATTCCTTAGTGGACTCCACCCTTCTTCGCTTGAAATGGACTTGTATATCATGGATGGCGCTACATGATACAAGGTATCCAGCCATTATATCACACCTTGTCAGGTGAACCCTCTTATACTAGAGATGCTCTGCGCATGTCCAGATCTCTTATTCTTAGGGCTCCTTCACACAAACGGATTTGTTTGCGCAATAGGCAGAGAATAGAACTCACTGATGTTAATGGGTTCGTATACATATATGTAATTTGCGTGTGCATTTCGTGCGTGTAAAGAAGAACAAAAACGCAGCATGCTCTACTTTTGTGCACATCTGCACACCAAAGGTCCCCATAGAGGTCTGTTGGAGTGTGGGGGCACAATACACAAGGGAATATGTGAAACACTGCACAATTATGCTGGAACACACACACATGGAACTCATTAGGCTAAATAGTCACTTTATTTGGGGGCTTGTTTGTGTCCCGCATGCAAATGTAAAAGTACAGTATAATACGCCAACACATGCAAAAAAATACGCTCACTCATAGCGCAAAAATGTTGCACTGAAGTGTCCGAAATTGCATGTACGCCCGTGCAAAGGAGCCCTTAAGGAGTGTTCAATGAAGGGCTCAGTCAAATCTGCGTTAAGGAGTTCTGTTCTTCTGCTCCGTCCAAGGTGCAGGCAAAAAGCCCTCCCTGGCCGAAGGGTTCCATCATACGGCGCTTAACGGACCGCCTTCAACTACAATGGCGTCTGTTTGACTTCTACAAAGCAGTCCAGCATTTTGCCAGAATTTACAGGATGAAATAGCGCGGCTTGCGGTGCCATTTCACCTGGTATTACATCAGAAGTCCGTGATGGAGGTTCCACAACTCACCCTAAAAAGATGCTAAAACCAATTAACCCATCAGCTAAATACATACTAAAAATCAATTGACTACAAAAGGGCTAATTGGCTTCTGCTCTTCGGGGTTTTTTGCCTTCCTCTGGATCAACAACACAGGAGGATAGACAGGCTGGACTAGATGGACAATGTCTTCATTCGGCCTTACAAACTATGTTACTATGTTACTATCTTACTACTGTCAAAGCTGGATACCACACAACTGAAAGCAATGCAGAACCGAAAAACATGGAGGGAGAGAGGGACCCCTAAAGGTCTCCGAGTGTCGTGAATGACTAATCAGCCAACGACAAGAACCTACAGCTGTACACAAAGCGTAGTTAGAGTATATACACTAGCAATCTGCCAGCAGTTCCTTTGTGGAGCACATGAAGGCGGTTTTTCCGTGCAGTCCACTTGGCCCTCACTTCATACATGGAAATACAATGCTCTTTTCATCTTGTTAATAGTGCCTGTGTCTCATGACCAAAACACTCATCTTCCCACAACATTCCTGCTTGTGGGGTCAGGAAGATGGACAGCCTACAGAAGACAACTGCAGGACAGGGGGAATGCTGGAGATCCTGAGACCAATTCTGGTCCGATTCACGGGCATGCAGTGTTCGCGGCCCAGACGTCTGCCCATGTGCCATCTGATACAAGTTATGCCCTAGAACTTGGCGGTTCGATTCGCACTCAGCCATCTGAATACAGCCTTTCTTGGTCTATGGTGGGAAAGTATTTTACAGCGAGCTCTATGATGCGAGAATTTATAGGTTCACACACAAAGGCTTAGTAGTAATGAAGTTTAACCCCTTCCACTGCGGCCATTTTTGTTTTTTCATTTTAGCTTTTCCTCTTCACTTTCAGAAAAATCATAACTATTTTTCTAGTCACTACAATTATTTTTTTTTTACTGGAAAAGTTGTATTGTTCAAAAAGATACCATTTAAAGTACTAAAGGATGTACTGGAAAACTTAAATGCCTAAGTAGAGCAAAATGAAAAATGCAATTGTGCCCTTTTTGGAGGGGCCTGGTATTTACAGCATTCACGATGCAGTAAAAACAATGCCATCTTTATTCTGTTGGTCAGTACGAATATGGAGATACTATATTTACATAGTTTAACCCTTTCCAATCCAATTTTGTATCCTGGTTTTCCTAGGGGGCTTACTCTCTTTCTGCCATTATACAACAGTGCTATCTGCTGGCTAGAGCCAGTACTGCATGAGGTGACACATTGGATAGGCTCAGACAACAGAGAGGCTGGCAATATACAGTAAGGGAACCCCAATGGAGGTCTTACAACATCAGAGCTGTACAGCCTTAAATCATAATGTCTTCAGACGTCACAGTGGATTGGAAAGGGTTAAAGTAGGACTTCTTATAAAGGAAACAAAAAAACTTGACAAATTTGTATTCTGTCACCATCTTTTGATCCCCCACTATTTTTTTTGTCAATGGGGTTGCTTGAGAGCTTATTCTTTGCAGGGTGACCTGTAGTTTAAAAAAAAAAAAAAGTTTGGTACGGCGTTAGCCAGTAGAACAAAATGTGACTGTTCCTAAGAGAAACCACGTAATCTTCTAGATATGATACCTTTTAATAACTAACAAAAATACATGATGTTCTAGTGAGCTTTCCAACCAGATTATGGTTCTTCCTAAGGCTTAGGGCTTATTCACACATACGTATATCGGCCGGGTTTTCACACCTGGACGATATACAGTGTCCCTTTCTTCATGGGGAGAAGGCGGGCCGGGCGCAGTGCACTGAGCTCCAGCCCCCTCTCCACTGTTTGCAATGGGAGGGCGGTGCAGGGGCGGAGATAAGTTCCGCCCCCTCCCATTGCAAATAGTGACAAGGGGAGGAGGGGTGGGAGCTCAGTACACTGCTGCCAGCCTGGCCCGCCTCCTACCCCTACATAAAGGGACACCTCATATCGTCCAGGTGTGAAAACCCGGCCGATATACGGACGTGTGAATAAGCCCTTAACCCTTTCCAATCCACTGTCTGACCTCTGAAGACATTATGATTTAAGGCTGTACAGCTCCGATGTTGGAAGACGTCCGTCCGGGTTCTCTTACTGTATATAGCCAGCCTCTCTGCTGTTGGAGCCTATCCAATGTGTCACCTCATGCAGTACTGACTTTAGCCAGCAGATAGCGCCGTTGTATAACGGCAGAAAAAGCGTAAGCCCCTTAGGAAAACCAGAATATAAATTGGTTTGGAAAGGGTTAATGAAATAGATCTGAAGAGAGACAGATTACTTTACACTTAAAACAATACTAGAACACTATGAGTAGAGCAAATACTTAATTAGTCCACTGATAAGGATGTGAAAGTTTTATTGTCCCTAAATTAGTGTTAGGGAGTCACCAGGCCAGCGTATTATCTTTGCTATAGCTTTCTCATATTCTTTAGGCCTCAAGTCCACGGGTGGGAGTTCGCAGCAGAATCTCACCCTGCCCGCAGCAGAGGATCCTGCGTACCTGTGCAGGCAAGCGTAAGCGTCCGCAGGGACCTTTCTTCTGCTGGAACATCTGTACTGCGGATGGTCCACACAACTCGCCATCGGACATGCGCAGTACAGATTATTTTTTAATCTGCTTTCCCGTGGGATCCGCGGCCTGTCCGTAGTGTCCAGACAGGTTACAGATCAGACTGCTTCCATTACTTCAATTGAAGCAGCTGTGCGGGGACCACAAAGAAATGGGGCATGCTGCAATTTGTTTTCCAGACCAAAAGGTCCGCAAAACAAGCCTACATGCTTTAATTAATTTGCAGGCGCCCATGCTTCCCTATAGGCGGCTTGATTTGCGGATCTCCCACAAAGTAAACCCGCCTGTGGGCATTGGGCATTACTGTAGCATGAAATCTTTTGAGATGTTGATGCCTCGCCTGTCTTGAGTGTCAAAGATGGTTTTAAACTTGCACTCCCAAATTCTTCTATGATGTGGAGGTTTGAAGTTGCCTTTTAATATAGTAACTTTTCTGGGGTGCATACAACCTTTTGAGCATTTCTTTTTATCCTAGGCACTACGAGGGTTGTCCCAAAAGTTCTTCGCTTCCCCATGTCGTAATTTTGTTCTTGAGGAAGTAAATATAGAGTATAGATATATACTATAGAGTATCTTCTGGAAAGTTGGGTCTTTTTCTTATTTTCACAGAAAACTAAAAGTTGGAATGTCTGAAACGTTTCATATTTATCAAACACTGAGCAGTAATCGAGTACCTGCATGAGAAAGGTTTAGCACCAAAAGACAGGCCAGAAGATAACTTGTTGATCGGTGGGGGTCTCACTGCTGAGACTCCTGTCAATCTGGAGAACAGGACTAATGTGTTCCGCTCCCCCCCCCCCCCCCCCGTAGTGACATCACTCGGAATGGAGCGCTGACTGACCATGCGCGATAAGTGTCCCATTCATTGCGATGGGAGTGATGGAAATACCCAAGTGGGTGCACCGCTTGGGTACTCGACAGTCTACTGAAAGTGAATGAACCACTGGCGCGCATGCACGATCTGTGCTTCATTCAGTCTCCTGCCTCCGGAGGGTGGAGTACCCCCGCCGTGAGAACGACGAGGGACACTGTTCTTGAGATTAGCTGTTGAGACTCCCACCAATCAGCAAGTTAACCCCTAACCTTTAAAAAGCACACTACCCCACAAGTGACAGACCGCTGAAATCAGCAGATCCGTCACTATTGTATGCTGCCCTGAGGACGGCATGAACACTTGGCAGGCTCCCTGTAATTAGGCTTCCAATTGACCGCATACCATTTGGAATTTTGTTTGTCAAGGCACTTTGTTGGCTTGTTTAATTACATATTTGTCCCATTACCATGTGTGTTTACCACCAAAACCCTATGAAAACTGATATCATGCAAGCCAAACTAAATATGTTGCGCACACCGTGTACACGGCACAACAGGAATATATCATTCAACTCAGATGAAGACTAGTTTCTTCTAATTAGCATGTAATGTGTGACGAGCAGCAAGAAGGGACCAACATAGACCACAGCGCTGCTGGCAGATTGGTCCTTGGCCCCATGTGGGCGCAATCTATATTCCCCACTAACCCATCAGCACATTGTGGAGCCCGTTACAGAAGTCACTTACATTGAAGGGAAGTAACAGAACAATCACAAGTTACAGCCGTCTAGTGGGGAATATAGGCTCCGCCAATCTTCATGTATCCTAGACAATTCTTTTAGGTTCAGCTCCATTGAGACCATTGGCTAGTCACGGGGTATATATATATATATATATATATATATATATATATATATATATATATATATATATATATATATATATATATATATATATATATATATATCCCTTATCACAAGAAGGGTGTGTGATGGGAATATGGTGTGCACTGGGGACGGAGCGCACCCCGTCTACATCAGCCTGCACAGCATATAACATACGGGTCCCGAGACACCAGACAAAAAAGGCCCTATTTAGGTGCAATGACGGGGACAGGTGAGCTATAGACAGGAACACGGATTATACAGGCAGCACATAGGAGTTGGGAAGGTGCCAGCGGCATGAATCAGTCTCCACCTTATAGGTCACAACTAGGGTGTTAGCTGACACCTAAACATATATTCCTGCATTACTGTATGCAATATGTGAGAACAAAGAGAAGACGACAAACACTGAAGAGCCGTGAACAAGTCCCAGGAAGCCGTGTGCTTAATGTAGCCTGCCACCCTGTGTATTCCTGCACTGTGCAGGCTATGGCAGGAGGGTGCAAAGGTCCGGAGATGTCATGTGTTGTCACACTCCGCCAGGTACGGGGATTCTCCTAATCTCCAGCTCAGCGATTAGGACTAAGCCACTGGTCTACAGCAGACAGACAGCTCTCTGTACGTCAGCCCGTGCCCGCACGCCACAGACAGACCTCGGTACGTCAGCCCGTGCCCGCACGCCACAGACAGACCTCGGTACGTCAGCCCGTGCCCGCACGCCACAGACAGACCTCGGTACGTCAGCCCGTGCCCGCACGCCACAGACAGACCACGGTACGTCAGCCCGTGCCCGCACGCCACAGACCACTGTACGTCAGCCCGTGCCCGCACGCCACAGACCACTGTACGTCAGCCCGTGCCCGCACGCCACAGACCACTGTACGTCAGCCCGTGCCCGCACGCCACAGACCACTGTACGTCAGCCCGTGCCCGCACGCCACAGACCACTGTACGTCAGCCCGTGCCCGCACGCCACAGACCACTGTACGTCAGCCCGTGCCCGCACGCCCCAGACCACTGTACGTCAGCCCGTGCCCGCACGCCCCAGACCACTGTACGTCAGCCCGTGCCCGCACGCCCCAGACCACTGTACGTCAGCCCGTGCCCGCACGCCCCAGACCACTGTACGTCAGCCCGTGCCCGCACGCCACAGACCACTGTACGTCAGCCCGTGCCCGCACGCCACAGACCACTGTACGTCAGCCCGTGCCCGCACGCCACAGACCACTGTACGTCAGCCCGTGCCCGCACGCCACAGACCACTGTACGTCAGCCCGTGCCCGCACGCCACAGACCACTGTACGTCAGCCCGTGCCCGCACGCCACAGACCACTGTACGTCAGCCCGTGCCCGCACGCCACAGACCACTGTACGTCAGCCCGTGCCCGCACGCCACAGACCACTGTACGTCAGCCCGTGCCCGCACGCCACAGACCACTGTACGTCAGCCCGTGCCCGCACGCCACAGACCACTGTACGTCAGCCCGTGCCCGCACGCCACAGACCACTGTACGTCAGCCCGTGCCCGCACGCCACAGACCACTGTACGTCAGCCCGTGCCCGCACGCCACAGACCACTGTACGTCAGCCCGTGCCCGCACGCCACAGACCACTGTACGTCAGCCCGTGCCCGCACGCCACAGACCACTGTACGTCAGCCCGTGCCCGCACGCCACAGACCACTGTACGTCAGCCCGTGCCCGCACGCCACAGACCACTGTACGTCAGCCCGTGCCCGCACGCCACAGACCACTGTACGTCAGCCCGTGCCCGCACGCCACAGACCACTGTACGTCAGCCCGTGCCCGCACGCCACAGACCACTGTACGTCAGCCCGTGCCCGCACGCCACAGACCACTGTACGTCAGCCCGTGCCCGCACGCCACAGACCACTGTACGTCAGCCCGTGCCCGCACGCCACAGACCACTGTACGTCAGCCCGTGCCCGCACGCCACAGACCACTGTACGTCAGCCCGTGCCCGCACGCCACAGACCACTGTACGTCAGCCCGTGCCCGCACGCCACAGACCACTGTACGTCAGCCCGTGCCCGCACGCCACAGACCACTGTACGTCAGCCCGTGCCCGCACGCCACAGACCACTGTACGTCAGCCCGTGCCCGCACGCCACAGACCACTGTACGTCAGCCCGTGCCCGCACGCCACAGACCACTGTACGTCAGCCCGTGCCCGCACGCCACAGACCACTGTACGTCAGCCCGTGCCCGCACGCCACAGACCACTGTACGTCAGCCCGTGCCCGCACGCCACAGACCACTGTACGTCAGCCCGTGCCCGCACGCCACAGACCACTGTACGTCAGCCCGTGCCCGCACGCCACAGACCACTGTACGTCAGCCCGTGCCCGCACGCCACAGACCACTGTACGTCAGCCCGTGCCCGCACGCTACACAGACTTCTGTACATCAGCTCATACCCGCATGCCCCAGACAGACCTCCGTACCTCACCCCATGCCCACACGCCACAGACAGACCTCCGCACGTCACCCAGTACGCTACAGACAGACCTCCGCACGTCACCCCGTGCCCGCACACCACAGACAGACCTCTGTACGTCACTCCATGCCCGTAAAGCAGTCAAGTTGGTAATATATGAAAACTACACTGGGACTAGCCAAGATGGTCGAGTACTTAGGCCTCGCTGTCAGAGGCACCCATTGTTTTCAATGGAGCCTCTCTCACACGGCGCACTTTTCAGCGCCGTAATTTGCGAGCGCAGTCTGTTCTATTTTTTGGCCATTTAGCACTCAATGATGATGCTGCAGCTGAAAACGAAAATAAAACGGGGCAAAGCGCTGCAATTTAAATTGTGGCGCTTTCAGCAACGCCTGCGTGAGGGAGGCCTTATGAGTAAGCACCAGCACAGCAGTAGCTTTTCATAGGTTATAGGCCTCAAGCAGACGAGCGGGTCAGATCCCGCTGAGAGAATTCTCGCCGTGCCCCTGTAGTCACCCGCGGCTCACCTCCTCCCGGCGTCGCTCTCTGCTATGTGCCGGCTGTCGCCAAGTCGGCACATGCGCAGAGCAGAGCCGGCGCGTCAGTGGTGACGTTCCTGTCTGGGCCTCTGCGGGGCTCACACAGAAATAGAATATGCCGCGATTAGCTTACCACACAAGTTGTCACGCGGTCAAATCGCAGCTGCATGCATAGGATTGCATCATCTAATGCAATCCTATGGCAGCGGGCACGGGCGGAAATTCTGTGGGAAATCCCGCTGCAAAATTTCCGCCCGTGTGCATTTACCCGTACTTAAAGCTAGAAGACAGGTCATAAACACGGGGCGAGGCCGCTACACCCAAGTCTGCAGCACACAATACAAGTACAAATTTGGTAAAGGACCTAGTTCTGGTATTCCCACTAGGACAGGCGGGCACTTCACAAGGCTGGCTTCACACACGTTGGACATGAGCGCAGCATTCCCCCACAAGACATCTGCAGATTTGGTCGGGGATTCCAGGCATTACATTGAAATGAATGAAATCTGCGCCGCCGCAGGAAGAACAGGCTATGGATGTGAAAGTCCGTAACATGACGTGACCCTACTGTTAGTGCATGGGCCCACCAACACTGTACTTGTGGAATCCCAAAATTCTGCAACTAGTATGTGGTGTGTGAAAGCGGGTGACTAGACTCCCAAACTACAAGCATGACAGAGCTCTGCCCCTTCCATAGAGCGACTGATGGAAACTATGGGGTGATCTCCGACCCCGTCCATGGCAGCAGTCAATCACAGCTGCCTATGGGCGATCATGAGGAGGTTACTGCTGTGGGGCACCGAGAAGAGCTGGAAGAGACTCCGCAGTGAACGTCCTCTAGCTTACCCCCCACAGGTTCACAGTCTGTTAGGAGGCTCGCTATGAGCGAGGATGATATGCACAGTGTCCACCATCACCAAGAGCTGCCGCAGCTGCCATCCTTTCTGAGAGGTCATGCAGCATGTCCCTTAAAGGGGGATTTCTGACAGACTAACATTTTAAAATCTAGTGTACATCATCACAATACATCACTGTACCGGGTCTAGCTACTTTCTTCATTTTCGGTCACGTGACCCTCTGCCTGAAAAATATCTCCACTTCCTCTGACATCTTGTCTACATAGCCTCCAACATCCTGTTCGCAGTGCATGATGGGAGGACAGGAAGCACTGTGCTGTATGGCCCATCTGCAGGGCATATTAACATCATCTTCCGCACTTCTGCAACAATCACCAATCATATTGCTGGAATTGTGAATCGGCCAATCAGGTTGCTGGAAACCAACCCAAACAACCAATCAGGTTGCTGGAATTGCTGATTGTTGCAGAAGATGTTAATATGCCTCTGCAGGTGAGTGCTGGCAGCTCCTATCTGTCTGCTCCAACAGCTCTCCGGCAGTCAGTGAGAGGGAGGTTGGTGCCGGTAAGTTGTAGGACCTGTGAGCAGTGGGCGGAGCTACAGTGCAGGGTGGTAAGCAAGCTCTGTGCATGCTGGAAGCTGTAGGTTAGGGCCCTCTTACATGGGCTGATAAATCATTCATATTCTCACATCCAGTGGGAATATGAATGATCACTCAGTATAAGCGCCCGCCCCGACCGAACCCTGAACGAGATTCAGTCACTTATTAGTGGTTCGGTTTCTACATGCAGAATACTGAACAATGGATCGGCCCGTGTAAACAGGCAGTTGTTCACTTCTGGATGACTGCCTGTTTACTGTGAATGGAGGTGGGCCGGACCAATCCCCAACCCGCTCCACCTGCATTCATCAGCGATGCTCATTCCTGTGTAAGAGCACAGCACTGATTACCGTTGGGGCAAGCTGTCCGGCATCTGTGCCCAACAGCTCGTCCCGTGTGAAAGGACTCTAAGCCAGTAGGGAGTGACACTGCAGCCCGACACATAGCTGTGCATACAGTACGCCAGAGCGGGGGACATGTGTAGGTGGGGACAAGCTACACAACTACTCTAGCCTCGGCACACTGCGGGGCTGTTCTGGCAGAAGTGCCGCTGGAGACGGATACACCAAGTGTAGGCACACAGACTTCATCCATCTGCTGCACCCCATCTGACACCTACACAGGTAAACCCTGGTGTAGGACTTCCGCTAGAACTGTGTGTTATGGTGGAAATGACAGCAGAGTCTTGCCCAAAGTGAGATTGATGGGGAAAAAATGCCCAAAATTAGGCCTTGCAAAAATGTACCCGATTGGTCCCCGTGCCGTAGCTTCTGTCAGTGTACTACACGCAACAGAAGAGCGGCAGGCCTGGCACTGTTCTATCCCATGGGCATAGTATTACAGCATATTACACGCACAGGCTTGGCTTGTGCGACACTCCGTACCAATCTGCCATAAGCTCCCATGTTGTTGCTCACACACATTGTGCAAAATGACAGCTATGAATGAAACCCCGAAACTGAACCATTGACTTCTGAGACAGACACTTCTCTGGTGTCCCATCTACAAGGTTTCCATCTGTTGTCGTATTGGATCAGCATAGTCAACCCCAATTTGTACTCCAAACAAAATGGAAACCTTGTAGAGCAGTCGACAGAGGAGTTTCTGCTTCAGACTACAAGGAACAGCTCTGGGTCCGGTTCGCAGCGCCGCTTTCCACAATGGTCACAATCACAGAGCGCTATAAATAAGGCGGCCTGCACGCCAGCGGGTCTGCACTGCAGAATCTGGAGCAAATCCAGCCATAGCCTGGCATGGTGATACACGACTTACTGCCCACAAGCAGAAATAGAGTGAGATATTCCGCTCGCGGGGAAGAAATCGCGGCATGCCTTCCACTGAAGTCAATTGAAGCCGCCCGTCCAGCAGCCATTTTGCAGAATGGTCGCGGGAGCAGTGTCATCTCTACTGCCCATGTGTGCCAGCACACTGGCCAACGCATCCGCAGCGGAGAAGACACCAGAGAGGTGAGCTGGGGTCTCCTGCCGGGCACCGGGTCAGATCCTGCATGCGGGGTCCGGCCCGCCCGTGGGCAGGCGGCGTAAGGCTGCATGAAGACTACCGCTAGGATGGAGCCGCAAGGGACGAAACGTACAGGAGAGCCTACTGTCAGATCCGGGGTGACGGGCCGACCGGTCCTGCACAGGTGGGAGCAGCCACCCCACAACACACCAAGATGGCGGGGCACCCCGGCCGCCGTATGAGGGGACGCGCCGTGCGACCTGCTCTACGAGATTACACTAAGCTGCTTTCACCGAGTCGCTCCCGGCCGCCCTGCGGAGGACATCGTACGGGCGGGGGCAGCCCTTCATCACGGTAAACCGATTCCACCGGATTTTTTCCAGATGCGCCATTCTGTACCGCAGACAAAAAAGTACCCGGATGTATCCCAGCGGGCAGCGGACGCACTCCGGCCTCCACACGGTCTGTGGGTACAGGGGAGGTACAAGGGGGCAGATGTCCAGCACACTGCAAGCACTGCTAACACTGCATACATGTATACGGGCCGGGACGGGTCAGCAGCCGGGCACGGGCTCCAGGCCTGCGGAGGGAAGTCTCCCCAGGAAGTTGGAGGCCACAGGAGGGGGTGTGGCGGCGGCGCAGCACTCAGCACATCCTCACCGTCAGGCCGGTTCCCAGCACGATAACGTCGTACTCCTCATTCATGGCGCTCGGCTTCGGGTGCCTCGGGTGTCAGCGGAGAACAGGCGGGGGCGCGCTCACAGATTGCGCTTATGGCGGATACGGAAGCGCAGGCAACGAGGAGCGGCGGAGCGCGCACGGAAAGACACTCCCTGCGCGCGATCGGACGTCACTCGGCAGCCAATCAGAACGCAGATAGGAGGGGAGTCCTGGGGCGGCCGAGAGAGACCAGTCACTTCCGGAGACGTCAACCGCCCTGTGAATGGATTGGTTGCAGGATGAATTAGGGCGGGGCTTCGCCACGTGACTAAAGCACCTCAAGATAAGAGCTGTACACGTTGTAGAAAGGCGGAGCTTGTCGGTGTGTGTGAGCCCGGGCTGGGCAGTCAGCGGAGAGCTGCTGTACCTGGCGCTGCCGTCAGGGGGAAGCCTGGCCAACCCGGGGATGAGGGATAAATCAGGCACGACCAAATACGGATGGGGCTATTTTCGTCTTCCTACTGTAGCCCTATAATACAACTAACTCGCCCATTAGTCTCCCATCTACAGAGCTGTGGGGTTTTCTGCTTAATGAGGGGGAAGAGAGAGAGAGAGAGTCCGCCAGTTGAGTGCCCCTACAGTATGGCCTACTATGAGGCTCCCTCTAGTGGTGACTTAGGTCTTTTACAATTCTGATTGTATATTTGCAAGCAGCGCAGCAGCAGGCACTGTACCCGTTTAAGAAAGCAGACAAATCTTGAAGAAGCTGTAATGTCCGCCATATTGGTTGTCAATCAGCTCTCCGAAACTCCCAAGAATTACTATTGAGGAACGGTTGTAAGTAGAGACATAACGTGGAGCTCCTGGGCCCCAATGCAAAACCTGTAACAGGGCCCCCAACTATAATGCTTTACTCATAGTACTGGGCTCCCTATATGGAGAAGAGAGGCCTTATGGGCCCCCTAAGGCTCCTGGGCCCGGGTGCAACCGCATGCCCTGCATCTTCTATAGTTACGCCCCTGGGTGTAGGGGCTTATTTACATCACTGAATTAACCCTTACATCACTGGTTTCCAGCAAAAAATGTGTAGGCCCCACTTTATAGGCTTCTTTGGTTTGTAGTACTTGAACTCAGCCCTTCCTTTTGAAGCCTACCGTGCTCTCATCTATAGCCACGGTTTTCCAGGTACATATAGTTCTTCACCTCGCCCCCTCGGGTACACGCACTACCTCGCGCAGCGTCAGGAGGAACTAAATGCAGCATCCAAAATATTTGCACAAAACTGAGGCTGGAGAAAACATCCTTGAAGAATGGGGTTTGGTCTAACCAATCGTCGGTAAAGTGATCCACTAATTGCGGCTTCAGTTTCAGAGCCATCTTCATTATGATTCCAAAGAACGTCTTCATTTCTTGGGTGAAGCCTCCTTCCAGGAGTGCCACATTGCATATTTTGGTGGTGGAGCCAACTTTTGGATTTCTTCTGCATACAGATTTGTTGCTGCCACAATTTTGCCAAAAAGTTCATCAGCGAAAAACCAGAACTATTCTCTCCCCGTTTTCGGGCGAACAGTTTCTTGGAAGGTGAATCCCTGGTGTGTCACCGTGTACAGGAGCTGTATAAGATTCCCATCACCATCACAAGATTCCTTCCAGCTCCCTGTAACAGGCAGCAAATTATTGCCCCTTTCTTCTTCACTACTTTCAGAATCACTGGAAGCACTATCACTAAAAGCAGGAACATTTTATGGTCCCTTTCATCGGTGGAATCACCTTCACCATCACTCTTTTCCATAATCCACCTTTGAATATCCTCATTACTAACACTTTCCAGCTTTCCCTTCAAAAATTTGAAAGGGCAGCACGAGAATTTATAGCGTTGTGCTGCGAGAATACACTGCCTGCGCGATGACATAATGCATTACGTCATTGTGCCGGTGAGCCTCTGAGATAACAGCTTGCGGACATCTGACAGGCAGTACATGTGCTAGAACGCCTCCAACAGTGGAGTGCTCCATGGCGCATATATATATATATATATATATATACACGAAAGCCCTCACTGACTAACTCACTCACTGACTCGCCACTAATTCTCCAACTTCCCAATGTCGTAGAAACATGAAATGTGGCAAAGCATAGATTATGTCCAAAATAGGAAAAGTAAATGGGTCCCAACTCGATTATTTAATTCTAGCGCAAAAGAACTAGCGTCCAAATTTTACGTACGTAATCTAATTCTCCAACTTCCCAATGTCATAGAAACTTGAAATTTGGCACAAGCATTGATTATGTCATAAATAGGAAAAGTTAATGGGTCCCAACTCGATTATTCAATTGTAAGCGCCAAAGAATTAGCATCCAAATTGTACGTACGGAATCTAATTCTCTCACTTCCCGATGTCATTTTATATAAAGGAAATGTCGCATGGTTGCCTCCACGTGGTGTTTTCTGGGTAACGCAAGAACCATGCAAAATGGTGAACATATGTTTTTTCCTCATCTCTAAAGTAACCACGACTTCATAAGATTTTCCGTGTGAACACCAGATAAACACCAGTACCAAATTAACTCGGGCGAAGCTGGGTATATCAGCTAGTACTGTATATGTGTATGTACATGTCCATACATACATATATACATGTCCGTACATGTGTCGGCCCTCGTCCGGCAGCAGAGCCATGCAGGAAGATACCTGTATTGCTCCATTGTACTAACATATGCATGGTGTACCCCATTTGTCTTGTACGAGAGTGAAAGCCTGTTTGCTTAAAGGCCACCCTCCTGGATTCAGACGTTTGCTACTTAGTCCGCTACCTGATTTTCTGATCTTTTTAAGTGAATGGCATTGAGAGAAGGAGCGTTTCTTTCTGCCTAAGACAGAATTTAGCAAAACAGCTCCTGTAACATATTGTGATGAGTGATGTTGTCCAGATAGATTCAGACTTGCTCGTTGATATGTTGTGACCAGAATTTTTTATTTGGCTCCCCAGCCTAGGGCACTTGCATCCGTTTTTACTGTAATTTTTGGGAATCTGATGCCAAGCCACTTTTCAACTGAGATTTCATTTTTTTGGCTACCGAGATAGAGAAAATTTTCACTTCTGTTAATTTTAAATTCCAATCCAGCGGAAGTGTCAGTCTGTTTCAGGATCTCAGAATCAGCTTTTGTAAAACTCTGTAGTTGACTCCAGGGTATTGCAGATATGCAATATGGCATTGGGCCCAAAACTGATCTAGCTTCTTTTAGTGAGCAGGATTATTTGTTCTGGAAGGATATTATTCTGCCCTGCATTACAGGTCTCTTTTCTGGAGGTAGGAAGGAATATTGGATTTCTGAATTTAGGAGTATCTCTAGTAAAATCTGTCTGTGATGGTTCTAGGTTTGAATTTTCTAGAGTGAGAATCTATCCTAACTGTTGTAGAAGAGAGCAAGTGATCTGTATGTGATTCAGAAGATCAGATGCTAAATTGGCTAATGTTACGACCAGCGTGTGTGGACCCACTGTGCCAACTAACCTGTTTGACTTTGGGCAAGATTTAAGGGCATTATCCCGACGGCTCCCCACTATTTATCCTTTAACCCCTGTACAGGGATCTGGCCTTCACTGCAGGAAACCGAACAGGCTGCTACCTCCTAGAATAGTCCCGGTGTAGTTGGCAACTGACCCATGGGGGTCGGCAACACGGGTACAACACACCACGAGACAGACCAAAGCACACACAAGAAGCAGAAACCAAAAATGGCATCAGCACGCAAAATAAATTTGCTATCAGAGGTATACATACCTATAATCAATACTGTAACCACATTAAATAATGCTAGGTTCTTGGTATATAATTTGATCAAAATTGTACACCTATATATTTCTGTTGAGATATATTTCTGATGAGTAGTACGGACCTACTTAATTCTTTTAGGCTAAAGGACACAGACAGGATACAGTCCAATGTTGGGGCTGGCGGTGTACAATCGAGATGCGGGTTACAAGTCGGAGGGTCACTGACAGGCAGAGTTCAAGCAAATCCAAACAACGAGTCCAAGGGTCAGTGCACAGAAATCAGAAGCAGAATACCTTTGCTGGGAGCAAGAAACAAACACCAAAGCTCAGGCAAGGAGGATCATCTCTGGTTGAGTAAATAGGAGAGCAATTGCTCATTACCTTGCAGCTGGGCTACGATTAATTCCCACTATGCTGAAGGATAGTACAGGTACAAGGCCACATTATACTGGGAAAGCAGAGCGACACCTAACAGCTATCAGTAGAAAATCGTCCTACTAAGGGACCAGTGCGATTCCCTTGAGGCTGTGGTGAACTACAACCTATATTATAATTTTTGTGAAGATTCTGGGAGCACAACATATTCCAAACAGGTGACAATTAGAAAATGGTGGGCTGCTTTGCCTATTTTAACAGTGAAGCTCAGAAACCTCTGATGGGAAGGATGAATAAGGAGATGATAATATGCATCTCTAAGATCTCGCATAGTCATGACGGCCTTCTTCCTAATCACTGTTTTTATAGTGTCCATCTTGAATTTCCGCTAAGCTATGCAAATGTACTTTAGGTTTACAATTGTTCAGAAAGACCTGTTCAGTTTTTGAATAGGAATAGGCAACAAAATAACGACCCTTTCCATTCTCTTTGGGTACCAAAACAGTAACTGCCCGATCTTGAAGGGATCTTATTCCCTCTATAAGTGTTTGTTAAAGATCCCGGATGGCTTTAGTCCGTTTTGTATCCTCCATTTTTATTGTGGCTCTGACCGCCTTTAGGAGGGTGTCCGTATCATCACGGTCAAAATAATATTTATTTTCTTCCTCATTCAGAGTTTGAAGACATCTTCCCTCTCTTCAGGGTTGCCAACATACCAGCCCTCGCTTTCAGAATCTAAAAGTCTATACCTCTTCTTTGCAGTAAATGCAGGACTACATCTAGATTATGTTTTAAATGGATTCCCTCCAGCACTGGCATAACTTTAGGGGATGCAGATGCACCCGGACCCAAGAGCCTTAGGGGCTCATAAGGCCTCTCCACTCCATATAGTAAGCCCAGTATTATGAATAAAGCATTATAGTTGGGTGCCCTGTTACAGATTTTGTATTGGGGCCCAGGAGCTTCAAGTTACGCCTCTGACCCCCGAATCTAGCCTCCAGACCCAGCACAGAGCATCTTGTCCTTCCAGGAACTCAAAAGCACTTAGAATGTGGAGGGTAGGGGTCCATTTTGACCTCTGTTGCATTTTCTGTTCCTGAAAGATTAAGGGGCAATCTCTCTGAGGTGCTGTAATGAAGGCACAGTGTAAAAGGAACATTCCCGAATATTTCCCAAAGAGATGTCTCCTCCCCCACTTGTGCTAAGGTCTGATCCTTCTTCTGTTCAGAAAAGACAATCTGTATAGTAGAACAATGTCCCAAATGTGATGCACAAGGGTTCAGACTAGAGATGAGCGAGCAAACTCGCTAAGGCAAACTACTCGAGCGAGTAGTGCCTTATGCGAGTACCTGCTTGCTCGTCTCTAAAGATTCGGGTGCCGGCAAGGGGGGCGGGGAGCAGTGGGGGAGAGCGGGGAGGGAGATCTCTCACACTCTCTCCCCCCTGCTCACTTCCGCAACTCACCGCTCTCCCCCGCCGACACCCGAATCTTGAGACGAGCGGGCAGGTACTCGCATAAGGCACTACTCGCTCGAGTAAATTGCCTTAGCAAGTACACTCGCTCATCTCTAGTTCAGACCCTTCCATCTCCAGTCTAATTAAAAACAACTGTATAACGTTAAGTTGGCAAACAATAGTGGAAAATTTATCTAAAATGCCACCCAATACCTTAACAAGTCTTGAGGGCAGTCATTGTTTTAGTCAAAATTTATGAAATGTTTATTAAATTTACCACCAGCTTGGGCCCACACCGATTCCATAATACGCAAAATGCACAATTATGTAACGAGATAGAAGTGGAATTGCTGTGACTACAGAAACTCTATTCTGAGAACGAAGCTAAAACTGGACACACAAATGTTTTAGTAAGTATTGCTAAAAGGCCACTCCAGCGAAAACATTTTTCCATGAGCTAGCCCTGTGATAACATTAACCCATAACAGAATGCTGGAAGATTTCAGTACTGAAGTCTGCAGAATTGTGAATATAGCTCTGGAGTATATAACATGCTGCAAGCCAGGATGAATAGAAGATCTGTAACTCAGGATTACCAGGAGATAAGTAATGCAATGTATTTACAATATAACACAGATTTTTATGTAGATTAATTCCAAATAAAAAAAGTGTCCAAAGATGGAGTATTCTTTACATCTTTTATTTACAGTCAATAAAGTTACTTAATGTTTTTATCTTGTTCTTTGAAAAGCGCAAACATTTTTTTGACTTCATCTTTTTTGGCTAGCTGTTCAGCAAATGTTCCATTGACGTCTGCGGAGTCTTTGAGCCCAGATTTCAAGAGGAAGTCAACGCATCCTGCATGTTGACCAGAGCATGCCATGTGAAGAGCTACAGGGGGGAAAAAAAAGTGATTTTTCATCAAAATGAATCTCAAAACTGACTACCCAAAATTATATCAAAGCAACATTTCCTGAGCCCCTCATAGACTGCACCATTCTAAAACGGAAGGTTAGAAGACTTTATAGTATTTTCTACAGACAAGACCATGATTTGTATCTGTACTAGAGTTTTAAAATGACCCTAAAGTGCGTGGTTCAAAAAGTCAGCTCAGTGCCAACCGAGCCATTCTAAACCCCTTAGCAATTGATTCATATGCCTTCGGACAGCAGTCACTAATGGATTTTAGTCTGATGCGGCTCCTTTTAACGGCACTGCATTAGAACAACGGCATGGCAAGTCATGGGTGCCGAGTTGTCTGATACAGCTTAGCGCTTACGCTAACAGTGGGGATCGGGGAAATCTCCTGATGTGAACTCGGGCGGTCTTTAGGATACAGTCTTTTAAACTTTATGTAACGTCAGAAAACATGTTAATGAAGCCAAAGCAGACTATTCAGTACTAACAGATGACTGAAGTACTGTTTCAAGATACCGGCTATTTAATGAGCGCAACATGCTAGATTTACACAGGACCAACTTGTGGAAGTCTTACCTGATCTTCCTTTGGAATCTCGGCTGTTTAGATCAGCACCGAGGGATAACAGGGTGGACAGAGAGCCAACATGTCCTTCCTGAGATTAGAGAACAATAAGGTGAGGAGGCCAGCAATGATTATTAACAATTCAGACAGAAGTGAAGGTTGTTGAAGATAATTATTATCTACCATATAAAATCAATCCATTCCATTGATCAGAACAAGTACAGGACTACTTTTAGATTTCTCCCATTTGTTCTTCATAAACAGTGTAGAAACAAAGTGTATAGAGATGAGCGAGCATACTCGTTAAGGACAGATACTCGAGCGAGTATCGTCCTTTTCAAGGATCTGCCTGCTAGTCCGCAAAGATTCCCGCAACCCACCGCTCACCCCCGCTGGCACCCGAATCTTTGCGGACGAGCAGGCAGATACTTGAAAAGGACGATACTCACTTGAGTATTTGTCCTTAACGAGTATGCTCGCTCATCTCTAAAAGTGAACTGACAGAAGACAAAGACAACGTGGTTCATCCAGTCTGCCCTTATAGAAGTACCTATTTACCTCTCTCTTAGGATGGGTCCATGCTTATCCCAGGCATGAATTCATTTATTGCTGTTTTCCAACCACATCTGCTGGACACTTGTTCACAGCATCTACTACTCCTTCAGTAAAATAGTATTTTCTGACATTACTTCTGATATTCCTTCCAGCTAATCTCAGATTGTGACCACAGTTTTAGTCAACTATCAGAAAACCAAATAAACTGCACATGTATAAATATAGCATTAAATTAATTTCCATATGGACCTCACTCCAGCAGGGTTAATACAGGTTTTAAAAAATTTTTCCATGACTTTTCCATGACAAAGTCTTGATTTTCAATGACACTCGCGGGACTCGAAATAGACTCAATTAAAGGTTTACGTAGGTTTCACACAGGTGAAAAAAAGCCCATGATTTCTAATGGGTTCTTTCCCATTAGTGATGTTTTGTAGGCTGCTACATTGAGAGAATACAAAATCGCGGCATGCTATATAGAACCGCAATTTGATATGTTTTGTAGCCCATGTTTCCCCGTGAAGCCTTCCTCTGCATTGCATCGCTGAAAACGCGTTTTTCATGCAGTGTGATGCAACTTTTACAGTAGAAAATCCTACTATAAAAGCCCTAAAATAAGCCCTAGCTGCATCAAAACCCCCCAAAACAATACATCACCTAAGAGGCGCCGTTGGCTCTGCCGCGCGTCTCCTTCGCAGCTCTGAAATATTTTTTGTATTTATAAGGGCTCCTGTTCACTTGCGTTTTTTTTCACGCGTTATAGCTGCCTTTTTTTTCACACAATTGTCAACGAGACTTTCTAATTTTAAAAACGCTTTACAACTTGGTGCGTTTTTAACATTAGAAAGTCCCATTGACAATCGCGTGAAAAAAAACCCAGTGATATCGCGTGAAAAAAACGCAAGTATGCAGGAGCCCTAAGGGCTCCTTTCCACTGGCAATAGCGATATCGCTGTGAGAAAAATCGCAATGTTAAAATCGCATCGCAACGCTGCAAAATCGCAAGCTTTTGTGTTGTGAGAATCTGTTTTGCCATTGCACTGTATGGGCGACAGAAAAATGTAAAACGCTGAAACAATCCTCCTGCTGCGATTTTTAATCCTCGCATCGCAGCTTGCCCTTAAACATCGCTAGTGGAAAGGTTGTCATAGAACAACATGTGTGGGACTTTCCTGCGAGAGCTCGCATCGCACTGAAAACGTGCGATTACCTCGCCAGTGGAAAGGAGCCCTTAGACTAAGTATTGAGGTTCTTGTGTGTTTTAGTTATGTTTATCCAAAACTATTTCTTTATTCCTTTGGCCTATAGTGCTAAACACAATACTGGATTGTAATGGAATAAAGAAATTGTTTTGGACAAACATAACTAAAACACACAAGAATCTCAGAAATGATTATATAAAATATGATTTTCCTAATCAACAGATCAGATACAAACAGAGATCACACCTGCAACAGATAAAAAGTTAGGAGACTGTCAAGTTCATAGCTTTTAGTGGCATGCAAGTGTATATAGCATGTATTAAGTACACAGTATATACACTCTGAAACTGAGTTTTATGTGGGAAACACACACAAAAATCTGTAATGTTTAAAGTTGTGATTTTTTTAAACGGGGGGGGGGGGGGGGGGGGGGAGGAAAAAAGAAATGGGGGGAGAAAAGAAAAAAAAGGTGCCTTGTCATTAAGGGGTTAAATAATGTATTAACTTCCTTCTCTGGGTCATTACGACACATGGATACCACGTGTGATTTTATTTTTTATTTTTTACGAAGTAAAGGGAGACAAGTGTTTTTATAATTTTTTTTCCTTTTGTTTATTTTTTCCTTTTTTTTGTTTTTTTTTTTGGTCCCTTTAGGGGACTTCCACAGGGACCCATCAGGACCCCCTGATCACATTCCGGGGGTCCGATGGTGACAGCCCTTTACATGCTGCAGTGACAGACTGCAGCATGTAAAGGGTTAACACAGCAGAGATCCGAGGTTTTCTCGGATCTCTGCTGTAAGAGCTGGTACCTAGCTGTCCTCTGACAGCCAAGCACCAAGCTCTCCCTGCCACAGAGACCCGGCTTGCTTCTGACAAGCCGATGGTCTCTATGGCAAACTGTAAACAAAGCAGGACTTAGAAGCAGGAGATTGCCGGCAGATCGGCAATATCTTCTGCTTGTTTTTCAAAGTCCTTGCTTTGTTTTCTCTGGGTCTGTTCAGGCAGAGCACGGTGTCACAGCTTGTGCCATTGTGCTCTGCAGCTCCCATAGTGATACATAGCCAGGAAATCTTCCGGGCTATATCACTATCGGCAGTGGAGCTCGTCCCGGAAAATTTCCGGGCGTGCCACTCAAGGGGTTAAGTGACTCTTGTTGTGCCCGTAGTTACCCTAAACATTACAGAATCTATACCACTACAGCAGAATTACAGTGAGGTTTTTTTTTTTGTTTTTTTTTAAGAGACTGTACTCTCAGATGGAAAAGAACTTATTTTGACAAACCAGCTTCTTTGATTCTGTCGATCCCCCAACCATCCTCCCATGTCTAGCATATGAACTGCAGCTTTCATTGTACCTCAGCAGTATAAGAAATAGCAACCAATCACAGCGCAGCTTTCATCTTACCTTCACAGTAGAAGAAATGAAAGCTGAGCTGTGATTGGTTGCTATTGGCAAAGTCGGTGAGTTTTTGATCTTTAATTCCGCCAGTAGTCATCTCCTGGTGCCGAAGAACGCTCATGCAAAATGTCACTCAGATCGGACCAGAACTGTGGATTTGTATACAAAACAAACTGATTTTGTGTTTTATATATAAAACTGTATGAAGGTGCTGTGCCATCTAGACAACCTGCTATTAACAAAAGCCCTCCATCAGCAATGAGGCCTGTTATCACACATTTCCCTGTACTTTCAGGGTGCTTTCACACGGGACGGAATATTCTGCAAAAGCGTTGTGGAATCTGCCCTCCTGCAAAATATTCAGCACCACTACGAATGTGCGGAATTTGATGCGGAATTAAAAAATGGCAGAATTCTACAGGCAATTCCGCATCAAAATCCAGCTTGCCGTGTGAATTTTGGCATGGAATTCCATGACGGAATATTTTGTTCCGTGTGAAAGCACCCTCAATGTATTGCATAGCACTGACTTGTTTGAATGGGTGACTGTCATGACCAGCGGCTCCCAGGGTCTCCGCTGGTCCTATCACCTGGGCGACTGGGGTGCGGCACAGGGGAGCTCTGGTGCTGGTGACCTCCCCTGGCCGCCGTTGCCCTGTTCTCCGCTGGGTTGCTAGTGATGCACGGGCGCCACCCCGTGCCGTGTCCCTGTTATCCTGGCTGCCGTGCGCGTCCTCTATCTCCGCCTGGCCAGTTAGTGCTGGGGGCGGGCTTTCCTGCACTCTAGACTGGCTCCTGCTGCTGTCAGACCCCTGCCTCAATCAGCTGCTGGGGCGGGAGTTCTGACAGCATTTAAACCTCTCTGTTCCTTTCAGTGGTTGCCAGTGTATGTTTGTTTCTAGGCTACACCAGCATATTTGGATTGTATTCCTGGATTTTGACCCTGACTTTGCCTTGCTGACCCTTTTGTTCTGCGTATTCTCCAGTTGCCGACCCGGATTGCCCGACTTGCTTTGTGTTTGTGTGTACCTTGTTTTATCTGTAAGTCTGACTTCTGCCCCTCATCCCTAGCTAGGCTAGGGACTGTCGCCCAGTTGTCGCCTTAGGACCTAGCCTAGGGGGGCAAGTAGGAAGGGACAGGGGTTGTGGGTATTTCAGGGACTCCCAGTTTCCCGGACCTCAGTTTCCCTGACAGTGACCATGTAATACACTGGCAGGCTGCAGCTCTTCATACAGGCTAATACATGGGGCTCTCAAGCAGAGAAACTATCCCTTTATGATGCCCATACAGAAGGCGGTTGACCAGATGTGACAATCCCTTACATCTCTTTGACGTTGGGCACCTGACCTTGGCAGCATAGTGTACTGGGCTCAGCTGCATAGAAGTTGCTTTTCCATTCACATCCACACCAAGGTGAGACACCAGGTACTGCAGTGCCTTGTCTTGTCCTGTCACTGCAGCGCGATGCAGCGCCTGTGCTCCCATTCTGTCCACAGCTCTACAGCACACCTAGCAGTAGGAGGAAATATAGACAAATGTGCAGTCATCTCTCTTAGAAATACTTTATTACAATGACCATAATATGATCTATGCATTTTCATTATACAATAATTACACTGGTCTTATTAGTCATTAAGTCATTTAAATCTGTACCAGGGACCAAGATATTGATGACCTATCCTCAGGATAGTAGCAGAAGCATGCGCCCCAGAGCTCACACACACTGAAGAGCTGAATAAAACTGCACAACTGTTGTATATGCTAACTGCATAAAAATGCAAGAGTCTTAGCACATATTTTGATCAACGCATGTGAGCCCATCTGCCACATCAAGACAAACCTTACTGGATAGGTAAGATAGCTCTCTCTGGGCAAAAAGTCTCCAAATGAATAGGAAAGTGGTATAATCGGCTATATACTTTAATTAAGCCGTTTGGGCCAAACTGGTTTCATTTCGCTCGTGTTGTATTCCCCGAGAGCAGTATGATGTAGTGATAGGCCCACCGATCTAAACTATTCTGTGTCAAAAGGTTATAAATTCTAATAAATTTACATTTGAATAGTTGCGGCTCTTTAAGCATTTTTAGTGTGCTGGGCATCCAGTATATTCAAGAGCTACCGATTTCTTGCTCATGGGCGCTGACTATCAGCCTTTTCCATATTAGGCTTCCAACACACGGGCAAGTGTGATATCAGGACGTGAAACTCAGCCCAATATTGCGCTCGCGAACATGTGATTTACCCACAGATGTGTGATGTTTTTCAGGCAAAAATACCTTGTATCGCATCTGAAGTTTCACGTGCGATAGAGGATTAGCGGTGTTTCCAATTGATTTCAATGAGAAGCCTCACATCACACTGGCATGCACATCACACAGCATGAGAGGCATTAAAGGTCCCACTGAAATCAATGGGCAATGTGTTTTGAGGAATGCGAAAAGTTATAGCATGCCCCGTTTTATTCCCTCATGTATATGATTCCATATACATCGCTCGTGTATATGACTCCACTCAAAAGAATGGGGTTCACATATGCGAGTCTCAACGCACAAATCTCACGCGATTTTCTCGGCTGTGTGAACCCAGCCTTGGGGTATATTCACATCTTGCAGAAATCTCAGTGACTGTCCCAATCATCTGCATGAGGCTGGCAGAAATCCAGCACATCCTACTAACACAACCCCATACAGAAAACTGAACAATGTATCATTCCATGTAAACCGGCAGTATCACTTATGACCAACTGCCTGCTTACTTTGAATGGAGACGGGCGGGCGGAAGTGATCAGCGATGCTCCTTCCCGTGTAAAGGCAGTCAGCGATGCTCCTTCCCGTGTAAAGGCACGGGAACGATTATCTCTGGGACGAGCTGTCAGGCATCTGATGCCCCACAGATCATCCCGTGTGAAAGCCCCCATACTGTGTAAAGGGAGGAAGCTGTCAATCAGCGGCCAGATACAACGATATTCTGTATCTGACTAGTATTTGGCTCTTTTTGTCACTCATTTCTATACAAAATAAAATATTCATTTTGCATTTCAGCGTCCACAAACATTAGCAGACTGAAAGAGGAACAACATCTCCGGAGACTATTTCTGTGTTGGGGAGCAGTCGTGTATTTTGTTACACACCTTTTTCTTTTCTATCAGTAGTTCAGCGATTTGGAGGTGACCGTTCTGCACTGCGTCCATAAATGGAGTGACTCCACAGCTGTCCTTACAATCCGCCTCATAATTGCATCTTTGAAAAATGATTTTTTTGCATGTTTAAATTGTGACATTGTTGTTTCAGTCCACTTATGTCAATATGATGGCCAATGTGATATTGTGTTATTTACATGACATATTCTGCCTGAAAAAAAATTGCGCTAAAGTGTTGGACAGTAGGGGTCTCTCTTCTGTCTAATATACTGTCCACTGCCTGTTGTTGTTGCCTGTCTCTAGTAACCCAGAGATCACAGGAAGTGAGCTAAGGGAGCTCTATGTAATACATACTGCCAGTTTACCCAGATGTCTTCAGCTGCTACACTCTGTGCCAGCTTTGCCATCAGTCCTAAAAAAGCCCTCTGCTTTCAGAAGCTTGCTATGCAGTGTCTGCCAGTCAGCTGTGTTGAAGGGGTTTTCTGAGACTTAGGCCGGCTTCACACATATGTGCGTATTTTACTGTATCTTTTTGCGTGTGCATGCCCAGCGTATTTGCACATGCAAAATAACATGCAAGCATGCTCGCACTGAATTCAATGGGCAATTTAGTTTAATACCGTCTTTTCCCAAAAGTAGGACCTACCCTGAAAATACGCCCTACCCTGATTTTGAGGGGGGGGGCTTGAAATAAAAGCCATACCTTAAGAATAAGCCGCAGCTATGCAATATAAAAAAAAAAAAAAAAAATTAATAATAATAATAATAATAATAATAATAATAATAATAATACTTACCTAGCAGGCGCCGTCCGGGTCATTCCCACTGGTCTCCAGAGCTTTGGCGCTCTTGTTTCAGTCCTCAGCAGCTGACAGAACATTGCTTCCTGGTAACAGGATGCAATGGCTTTGATTGGTTCTCGAGCGTGGCGCCTCAGCCAATCAGAGCCATTGCTTCCTGGAGGCGGGGTTTACGAGCTCAGTTACCGGGAAACAATGTTCTGTCGGCTGCTGAGTACTGAAGCAACAGACCAGCGGGAGGGACCCAGATGGTGCCTACTAGGTAAGTATAAGATATCCCTACTAGGGAAGAGAGGGAGAGTATTCAAAAGGATCTAGAAAAGCTTGAACAGTGGGCGGCGACTAACAGAATGGTATTTAACAAGGAGAAATGCAAGGTCCTACATCTGGGCAAGAAAAATGAAAAAAGCATATACAGAATGGGATGAATTGGGCTAAGCAGCAGCACATGTGAGAAAGACTTGGGTATACTAATAGATCATAGACTGAACATGAGTCAACAATGTGATGCAGCAGCCAAAAAGGCAAACACAATTCTGGGATGTATTAAGAGAAGCATAGAGTCTAGATTACGTAAGGTAATTATCCCCCTCTACTCTTCTTAGTCAGACCTCATCTAGAATACTCTGTCCAGTTCTGGGCACCCCACTTTAAAAAAGACATAGGCAAACTGCAGCAAGTTCAGAGAAGAGCTACCAAGATGGTGAGTAGTGTGCAAATGATGTCCTATGAGGAACGGTTAAAGGATCTGGGAATGTTTAGCTTACAAAAAAGAAGGCTGAGAGGAGACTTATTAGCTGTCTACAAATATCTGAAGGGCTGTCACAGTGCAGAGGGATCAGGCCTATTCTCATTTGTACAAGGAGAGACTTGAAGCAATGGGATGAAACTGAAAGGGAGGAGACACAAACTTTCTGACAGTGAGGGTGATCAATGAGTGGAACAGGTTACCACGGGAGGTGGCGAGTTCTCCTTTAATGGAAGTCTTCAAACAAAGGCTGGACAAATATCTGTCTGGGATGATTTAGTGATCCTGCACTGAGCAGGGGGTTGGACCCGATGACCCTGGAGGTCCCTTCCTACTCTACCATTCTAGGATTCTAATGACATGTTTAACTGTGATGATAAAACAATACACAAAATATAATTTGAAATGTTACCTTTCTAGAAGAATCTGTACCACATCATGACATCCGTGCATTGCTGATAAAGAAGAGCAAGAGTTAGAAAGTATCAGTAAATATTCCCCTACTTTAACTACTATCTTCAGGATAGGTCATCATTAGTTGATCGGCGGGTCCAGCCACACAGCATTCCCGCCAATTAGTTGATCATTTGGCCTGCTGTCGTAGGGGGTCAGAAAAAGAGGAAGCCAAGAGCTGGCTTCACTCCCACTGAAATCAATGACAATGCTGCCTCCTAATACACGGTTCCTCACTGATGTCCGGACCTTGACCATAGTAAGGAGCAAGAAGTGTACTAAGAGGCAGCGCTCCCATTGATTTCAGGGGGAGTTAAGCCAGCTCTTCCACTTCCTCCCCTGACCCCCTATGACAACATCCATCCCTCTGCACTGACAGTGGGCCGAACAATCCGCTAATTGGCAGGGATGCCAGAAAACTCTTACATGCTTACAAATTTATCGTGTTTTTAGACACTTTCGGGCAGTTTTTCCAACTTGGCAGAAAAAGGTGCATGGCCTATGTTGTACCAAAAGTTGCAGCACATTGTGCCAAAATGCGACAGATTTATCATTACTAAATAAGCCCCAATGTGTTCTACCTGTTAACCAAGTTCTACTTATTTGGTCAGCTACAATGCTGAGAATCCCTGGCATCTTTTAGCAGTATTCTCTTAAAGCTTTCTAGATGATGGGGGACATTGGAAAAAGGTTAGCTATACTAAAGGTACAACAAGTGGAACTAAGGTACAAATTAGGACTAAAAGGGCCATTTAGACAACGATTATCGCTCGAAATTCGCTCAAAAGCCGTCTTTTGAGTGAGAATCGTTGTGTGTAACTGCACTGACAACATGCAGTTTTCGTTATCCCATCACTCATCGATGTCTTTCAGCGTGCTGAAAGATGACGATGAGCCTTATCAGGGATTCACAGCAGGATACAACTGATACTATTGTTTGAGCTGTATCACGCTCCCTGATAACGGGTTAAGTATGAAGAACAGAGTGGTCCAGCTCTGTTCTCCATACCCAGCACGGAGCGCTCGGCTGTATAACAGCCGGACGCTCCATGCAGAAAACACCTGGATGCAGAAGACAAGCGGGGACACTGAGCCTTTCTACTGTGATTCAGTTGGGTTTAGAGACCATGTCTACATGCTTAGGTCCATTCAATGTGTCCAGCGTTGGGAGGTGAAGTCCTATCTGCCACTGCAGCATGTGACCATATATCACTCCTACTCAGGGGCATAGCTAAAGACTCTTGGGCCCAGGTGCAAATTTATCTTGGGGCCCTCCAACTTTTCTTAACCCCTCAAAGCAGAGTCATAACCTGAAGCTCCTGGGCCCCAATGCAAAACCTGTAACAGGGCCCCCAACTAAAATGCTTTATTTATAGTACTGGGCGCCCTATATGGAGAAGAGAGGCCTTATGGGCCTCAGTACAACCTCATCCCCTATAGTTCCGCTAGTGCTCCTACTTGAATGATTGTTGGGCAGCGAGGCACTGCTGTGATTGCGAGTGGACTGTGCAGGAAGTACTATGATCAACGAACTAGTGGATATGGAATTCTATTGCTGAGTATATACGATTTACTAATTGGCTAAAAGCTTTACTGACCTCTGATGACGCCCAGACAACAATTGGAAGAAACGTGTTGGAAGCTGGTGAGGGTATCCTTAGGGCAAAAGTTCTTGTTTAGGGCCGTCTTTCCCAGGACGATTGATATAATTGGGTTTGGAAGGGCAATAATAGTATATTACGTAGGCCGGCTGCACATGACAGAGCTGGAGTCTGCATGCAAGTTCCTGCAGCCGATTCCGGCTCTGACCCCGCGTACCTGCTTATGCTGTACTGTGGATGACCATGGATGCTCGCCATTGGTCATGTGCAGTACAAATTTTCTTTTTGAAATATTTGTTTTTCCCGCGTTGCTACTAGGCGATGACGTGGGCACCTGCAGCCCATCTGCAATGCTAATTGCGGATGGGCTGCGGGTCGGACGGCTTCCATTGACTGAAGCTGTCCGTGTACAGTCCACAGCAAAATAGAACATGCTGCGATTTTTCCTCCGCTCACATACTTTTAAAGGTATTTGCTGCGGATCCTCTATGCGGATGCCCACCACGGATTCTGCAGTGAAAATCCGATCGTGTGAAGCCGGCCATAGAGACATTGTCCTCCCAAGACTGGACAAATGGGATGGATCTAAAAATGTGGACTTGATTCCTCAACCCAACTGAATCACACTAGGAGGGTTCAAACACTCATTGGTTTACATTCCTTATTGGAGATTTGACATATTAGTCAAAACTGCAATATTAGCAAGGTTATTTCTTTGCTGGAGATTTAGATTATAGCTCTCTCTTTATCCGGTTGGTCAGGTCCGACTCTCAGACACTTTATAGATCAGCCTTCTCCACGCGGTTCTGTTTTGTACGGCTTCTTTCAGTTTGATCATTTGCATGTTGGTGTTGGCTTTGATAGTATCAGGCCGGCACTTTTGCCACTGACCACTTCAAGCATTATCAATGTTTCTTATGAATTAGCTCGCATTGTGTGGCCAAAGTATGAGAGTCTCTGTTTCGTAATTTTGGCCTCCAATGAAACCCAGCCGCGTGATTGTGTGATCAACCAAACACAGCTATGTGCCACTCCCAAGCCTGGAAACATGGGGAGGGGCGGAGTAAGACGTGGTGACCTGCTCCACTACATCCCACCAAAATACTTCATGCAGGTATGTTAGTTACATTTTAAGGTTCTATCAAATCCAACAATTTGGACAGTAGGAATTGTATACAATGTGACTACTGCTGGATCATATCGGAGATCTTGTACATTTCTTTATACCACATAATTAAAGGGATTTCCCACAATAAACATTTATCACCAATGACCTAGCCACAAAATAGGTGATAAATGATTACTACCACGGGGGGTCCTAGGCTGGTGCAGAGCGACAGTTGAACATTAATCCCCTATCCTATGGGTAAGGGACAATGTTTCTAGTAGTAAAACTTTTGTTAATTTCGTGGTCTAAAAAACGACCATTGCCGTTATTGAACAGTGGCTGTAACGCAGGTGCGCTGGTACTAGGATCTCCTTCCCTCTCCTGCTGTCATAACTTGTCAGCCACCAAAACTTGACTGCAATTCCCTGCTAACACCAGTATAATCACTAGGAGTTTGGAAAATCCCTTCAAGGGCCAGAAAACCATTTTCACATTCACTTCTATGCATGTCAACATAGCGGTATCATTTCTGTTTGGCATTATTATTTTTTTTCTTGCAAGACAGATTGTAGAGGTACATAAAGATTAGAGTTCAACTTCAACTTGACTTATCCTTAGGGCAGGCTGTGAATATCCGATTGGTGGTGCAACTCCCCAGCAATCAACGGTTTGTAGGTGCCACTCCATATAAGAACTAGTGCAACTTTGTACATTGACTGAGTGGTGAAAACAATCAACTCTGACATCACCCATTGACAGAGAGTGGTGCGGACCGTAGCTTAACACAAAGCACAGAAAGCAGTAGCACATAAAGAAAACCGACGATTGTGTGAATGGGACCATGGCTGCATAGCTATACTGCTGTTCCTATGGACATGCCAGGTACTCGTCAATGGCTCATTCTCCCTTCAGAGCAATGCTTTAAGTTGTAGAGTATGCCATCTGATGGAGTAGGCACAAGGTTTTCTGTTAGTTTTATGGAATGTGACAAAAACCACCCCTCCAGATTCCTGCATATGAAATTAAAGAAATACGGAGGTACAGTAGAGCCTTAAGTCTATGGATCAGAGTCTTTTTATTCTATTTTTTGTAGTTGCTATATTAACCTTTCAAGGAGCAAGCACAGTAAATTTATGGTGCTTGGTCCTGGGCTTTATTCCTGTCTGATAGCAGAAGTATGGCGCAAGATTTAAGTTGCGGTTGTCAGACAAAGTCTTTAACTACTTTAACTTTCCAGGCTACATCACACTCAACAAGTGCTATGTACTAAAGACAGAAAGTGGAAGTGTTTCTTTCACTACGCAACCCGGCGATTACGTGACTGCCAGGATCTCTGGCAAAGCAGAGCTGCAGGGTGGTAGCAGACCCTAATCAGCTCTGCCAGTAACTATTCTCACTTCTGGGGGATGTTTTCCCCTGTAACTGGGGCGCCTATGGATGTCCCAGCTACAGTGGGAAAGTGTGAAATTAAAAGAAACAAACAAATAAAGACAGTGTGAATGACCCCTAGGAGGTCTCATATGACGTCATGGGGGATATAGATGGTAAAAAAAAGTTACAGAAATAAGTAACAAATTACACAATAAAATAAAAATCTATACATAAAAAAACCAAAATCAACCACCGCTGACACCAAGAAAAACTGGTGCCATAAGCTGCCTGTAATCCAAAACTATACAAATTATATATCAAAACGTCCGAAACAAAATGAGGAACCCACTCCCATAAGTATATTTACACTAAAATAAAGTATTTAAAAAATAAACTATATAAAAAAAAAAAGTTAAAATCATTTTTTTAGCTCCTAAAAAGAAAAAAAAAAAAGGGGGGAAAAACGTCAGTGAAAAAAATGTTAAAAAATAGCCCTATATGTCAAAGAAATGCAGTAACAATAACTTTTGGTGGCGGAAAAAAAAAAGGAAATAAAACCACCTGGCTAAAAGCCCTAAAAAATGTCTGGTCCTTTAGGACAGAAACACCCTGGTCATTTAAGGGGTTTTGTCATTAGAAAAAAAAAAATTTCACACTTGCCTATTCCTCCCCGTCAGTCTTCTCCTGGCTCCTCCAGTCCCCCAGGTCACCTCACCTCCAGCCGGCCGGATCCTCTTCTCCCTGTGACGTTACATACATTGCCGCCTTTCTCCTTACTGCAGGTCAGTGTACCTGGTCACTAGTGACGTAGCATTCACTGCCTAGCAGGGAATGCTGAATCCTTGGCAGCCTGCTTCAGTACGACTGCGCATACGCGAAGTCTTGCCGCTAATGTTTCACTATATAAAACACTAGCAGCGAGATATCACACATGTGCTAAAGCAGGCTGCCGAGGATTCGGCATTCCCTGCTAGGCAGTGAAAGCTATGTCACTAGTGACCGGGTACACTGACCTGCAGGAAGGAGAAAGCTGGCAATGTAGGTAACGTCACAGGAAAAGGAGGATTCAGCCGTCCGGAAGTGAGGTGACCCGGGGAACTGCAGGAGCCAGGAGTAGATTGATGAGGAGAAGATGTGGCAAGAAGACTGACGGGGGAGAAATAGGTAAGTTGTGATTTTTTTTTTAAACGACAAAACCCCTTTAGAAGGATAATCTAAAATAAGATAATTGTGCACCTGAGGGCGCTACCTGCTGTGTGCAGAGGGGTTCTCTTTATGTTGCTCTCAGTCATCCAAATATCAGGGAAGGCATCCAGAAGATAGCTGATGACGGCAGGGTCACCTTCTCTACATGCAATATGAAAGCTGTTCCAGCCATCTTTATTTTTCAGCTTGGGGTCGGCCGCATGCTCAATGAGATCTTTGATAACGTCTATGTTCTTTCTTGTGCATGCCATCATCAGAGGGGTCCTAAAATTAACAGATGCTACTGTTACAAAGATGACCAAACAAGATAATCCTTCCCTCTGGAGAAATGGGTGCAACACTAGTTCAGTCCTGCCCTCAGAGTCCTTTTACGGGGGCGGGACTGTAGGCGATAATCGCTCCTGTGCTTTCATGCAGAAGTGATGACCCTCAGTGGAGGTAAGGCAGAGCCGGCCGCAGATCTCTTCTGCCCGCCGCTCCATTCACAGTGGACACAGATGACGGACTCCCTGTTTACACAGGCTGAGGGGCGCCTGACTTTTACGCCTGCAGAAAACGAATAACGAGTGAGTTACCGTTCAGTCGCTGGCAGCATTTATGCTGAACCATCATTGATCAGATTCCTCCGATCCGGCGAGAATCTGAGTGCTAATCATTCAATGCAAGGGGGGCCCTCACTCGAGTTATCGTGTGCCCGTCCTTATGCCAACCCCTCCTCCACCCTATCTAGGTGAACAATCAAGGCCAAGAAGGGGATATCTGCCCTGGATATCAAAGCAACACCCGACTGACTGTGCTGAGGATTGGCCAGCACATCTGCAGGTCGGATAGCTCCATTATAATACAGTGGAGTTAGTCTGTGATCTAGCATGGAACGCGGATCCACCATTACTGTGCGGGGCAGAGCATGTGAATGGGGAATGACATGCAGAGCCTCATGTGGCACAGGGTTAATAAATGCAGTCCTAAGCTCTCGCTCACGACCTGAAGGTTGTAAATTCAATCTCCGCCTGGTTCAGGTAGCCGGCTCAAGGTTGACTCATCCTTCCGAGGACGGTAAAGTGAGTAACCAGCTCGCTGGGGAAGGGGGTAATAAATAAATGTCCTAAAAGCACTGCGGAATGAGTTGGCACTATACAAATAACAAGATTTATTTTTATTATGGGCAGAACGGCAGCAGATCCGCTCCGGATTTTTCTAGCAAAAACCACTGTGGCCAGATGTTGGCTATAAGACAAACAGCACAATTTTGGTGTACTTTTTCCTCACTCTTGGAGCATTTTTGGAGTTCATGGTGTCTCTTTCAGACCTTTTCCTACAGGTTTCTTTACAGGGGAAAAAGAAAAAAAAAAAAGACCAAAAAAATGACTAAAAGCTTATTTAAAAAAAAAAAAAAAGCATGAAATTCATGGGTTTTACAAGCAAGAAAGACATCACACAATAGGACACCTTCAGCTGTGTGCACGTGTAGCGGATTTTGGTGTAGATCCCTTTCAGAGTCTGCATGTAACACAGATTTCATCCCCTCATGGTGAAATCCGTTGTAAAAGCCTGCAGCATAAGCCGACACGCTGTGGATTTACAGTCAGCACCAGATCAGTATAGGGCTTATTCACACCTGCATTTTCTGGCCGGGTACTGTCCTTGTTCACATAGTTGAGGGCTCGTTTTTTCTGGAACGTCCTGTAGTTTCTACATGTACCATTCTGGAGTACATACCACTTTTTGATTGCGGGGTAAATAATGCGTTACTTTGATAGATTGGACTTTAATGAACGCAGATACCAAATACACTATATGGACAAAAGTATTGGGGCACTGCATATTTTTTCAGGAAAAGTGCTTTATTATTCTATGTAGTAACGTATAGGGCCTCCGTTTGCTTGTATTACATCGGCAGCACATCGAGGCATACTTTCCACAAGTTCTCTGTAAGTCTGGGCAGGAATAGCTCGCCATTCCTCGTGCCAGGCTGTGAGAAGAGATTGTTGTGCAGATGGGCGTGGGTGGCGGTGTCGTACCCGTCGCTCCAGTTCGTCCCACCAGTGCTCCATCGGATGAATGAATAGTCATTACAAAATGAGCAGATTTTTATTTTCCCCCATGCCCTTCCCAGCATGCCATTCAGCAAACTCAGTATTTGCATGTTTGCTGATTTTCTGCAGTGTCCAAATACCTTTGTCTGTATAGTTAATGGGTGTTTTTTTTTTTAATTATTATTTTTTAAAAGGGAAGAAGAAGTTGTGAAGCTTTGGTCACTCCTGCCGTATGATGTAATGCCAGAGCAGCCCTGGCCCCCCAGCTGTCATAGTAACTGAACGGAACCCTCTATGGAAGCGCCGGCTGCAACGGAAAAGCATGCGGCCAAGCCGCTCCAAAACCTGCGGGTTTTGAAGCAGCACTTTCCCGACGGAAATCACAGTTTTTCGCTGCAGCCAAACCGAAACATTTCTGGTGGGATTCCGCCCTGTGGGAACCCAGCCTTAAACCTTTAAATTCTGACAGCAGCATTTAAATGCCCCGACTGATGTTCGGGGGTCCCATACAGCCCCCTGCTAGGAGATCACGGGTTGCTATGGCAGAGTGTCTAACAAGCCATCGCTAGTTGTGATCCTCTGTGGGGACTAAATAAAAATGTAGTTTAAATAAAAAAAATAAAAAAAAGTTTGAAAAAGGTTTACCAATTATTAAAAAAATTTTAAAAAGTTAATATAAGTTTTTTTAAAACCCCCCTGCAGCCTCCCTCCAGCAGGTGTGACCACACAGATGGGACATCTTCACGCCTCAGTGGGGATTTTAGTTGAGAACTGCCGGCAAATATTCAGCATCAAAATCCTTAATTCTACAGACTTTGCGGCAGAGTTGCCCCGGCCGGAGAATCCCCCTGCGCCCCCCTAACTGACCCCGGTGCTGAGGAGCTTACCGCTTACCAGTCCCCCTTCTTCAGGCTGTCCGCCGCCGCCCCCCGGCCCAGCAGATGCCGCACGCAGTCTCTGTGCCCCATGGAGGCCGCTTCGTGCAGCGCCGTCTTGTAGTCCGCATTAGTGAGCCGCACGTCCGCCGCCTCCAGCAGGTAGGTGAGCACCGGGAGGTGGCCGTGGCGGGCCGCGTAGTGCAGCAGCGTGTCCCCCGATCTGCCGTAGTGTCTGGCCGCGAGAGCAGGCAGGGAGCTGCTGCTGTCCCTCTGTAGCTCCTCCTGGAGGAGCTGGAGTCTGCCCTCCTGCACTAGTGTCACGATGCGCTTCTCCTCCGGGGACATGGTGACTGATCAACCGGGGTCCGGAGATGCAGAGTGCTCAGCATCCCTCTGGACTGACTGCAGCTCGTGTCCTCCGCAGGCCACTCATATTACCCATGATAAGGCTCCGCCGTATTCTGCCCCCTACACGGTGACTGGACTAGAGACAGCCTGAACCTCGGGTTAGTTATGTTTGGCTTACAGTGGGGAGGAGCTATCAGGAGTCTCGTCCAATCAGCTCTTCTCCGATAACGGAGGACATTATCTCGCACTGCTTTCGGTTTACATCGCTGTGGTGGGGAGCGGCCTGCGCGACGGAACTGATCAGATAACCGGCGCCGGCTGAGCTGGGAGTCCGAGGTGTCAGCGCTCTGGAGTACAGGTTTGGGGCCCACTAAACAGTACGTGCTCGTCTTCTCATTGGTCACGTGGGATTGCTCCACAGCTGTGATTGGCTAGTCATGTAAACACCCGTCTACAGAGCGAGCTCTACATTAGTGATTAGATGGGACCCCCTGTTACAAGACTGGCTCGCTTTCCCATGCGCTATAATGGGGACCTGTATGCCCCCCCTAGAATATCGCTTAAAGGAATTGTCTGGGTGTAGACTACTGCTGGCCTAGCTTAGGCAGGCAACAAATCGGTGATGGTTTGCCACTATGGATTCCTGCCATTAGTTAGTGGTTCGCCTGCTGATACGCTCCTGCACTGAGCTGATTGCTGCAGGAAGCAGACAGCACCATTCTCACTGCAGTGCCCAGGCTTGATATTGCAGGCTTTTCACTTGAACAGGAACTTTGCCTGTAATACCAAGCCTGGCCACTGCAATAAGAACGGCACTGTCTGCTTCCTGCAGAAAACAGCTCAGTGCTGTCCGATATAGGATGCACCCAAGTAACTTGGGCATGTGAAAGTATTATACTTGTTATTCAAAGGGTTAATTCATAGTCCGAAGCTTGTGAAAACAGTGTGTCCTCGGTGCTCCGGAGGGGGAACTTGAGTATTTCCTGCAGGACACATATAGGCGTTCTATCTGAATTTTTGTACTCAACAAAGTAGCATCATATTAAGTTTTATCAAACTTTTATAATGATTCACCCCTGCAAGAAGCTGTATCGTCCGGTGTTGTCCATAATGATTGGTCTACTGTAGACTTCTTTGTTCTACTTTCTGCAATAAAAACCCTTGTGAGTAATTCCTTCGGAAAGGCTTTGGGACAAGACCTGATTGCTCCATGTTGTGTTCTTCTCCGGTGCACCGCACAGATAATTAGGCATACTTGCTTGATGAGGATTCAAAGCCCTTGAGTATCGCCTAAATTAAGGGATTGCTCCAACAGGCACAACTCGCCTACAGCCGTGTGAATCCGGTGTCAGCGCAATGTATATTCTTGCTGTTCCAAATTTTAAGGGTTAAGGCTGGGTTCACACAGGGCGGATTCCCGTCGGAAATCTCGCGGTTTGGCCGCAGCAAAAACCGCGAGATTTCCGCCGGGAGAACCGCCGCGGTGTAGGCCGCGGCGGCTTTGAAGCGGCCCGGCCGCTTGCTTTTCCGTTGCGGCCGGCGCTCCCATAGAGGAGAGCGCGGCCGCGACGAAAATAAACAAAAAAGGTAAGGCTGGGTTTACACAGGGCAGATTTGCCGCGCGGCATTTGGCCGCGGCAAATCTGCCCGCGGCCGCTAATCTCGGGATTAGCCAACCATGTGGACGAGATTTCTCAGAAACCTCGTCCACACGGGACAGCCAATCCGCTGCGGTAAGTTCGGCTTAAACCGCGGCGGTTCTCCCGGCGGAAATCGTACGGTTTTTGCTACGGCCAAACCGCGAGATTTCCGACGGGAATCCGCCCTGTGTGAACCCAGCCTAAATAGACATGCTGCATCTCCTGAAACCACGGCTGCGACAGCCGCGGTTCCAGCCTGATTTACCACAGCGGATTGGCCGTCCCGTGTGGACGTGGTTTCTGAGAAATCTCGTCCACATGGCTGGCTAATCTCGACAGCAAAGCCGCGGCAAATCCACCCTGTGTGAACCCAGCCTAATACGAGCAGCTCACACTGCTTTCTGTATATTACAGCTGATTCTGTTTATTTGCTAACCAGCCAAAGAATATATAGTCCTTGAAGACAAATACATTGAAAGGTCCCCTGACTGAGCAGATGTAGAACCTGTTACACCTCTTTATTACTGGTTAGTGACGTTGGTCTGAGATCATTAATTGGTAATCTAGAAGTATTCTTGATATCTATAGAAGACCAGATAAAGTAAAACCAATAATAAAAGTTCTATCTACTAACACATTTCTAGGGCGACGTCCATATTTAGTCAGCTGTCTGGCAAACATCTGTGTGAGGAAAAGGTCAATCACAGATCCTTCTTCATCTTCAGGCCTTGCAACCTTCCTTACAAAAATATCCGAATGTCAAGTAGATCAGTAAAAAAAATGGAAGGAAAACAAGATGGTGTTCAGCATACACAATGGTCTGTATTATGGCTGAGTGTCCTGGCCTGACGGTGCTCTACCAACCTGAACTCATGGCATCGTAGATCCCTTTGATGTAGTGGTTATGGGTCAGCGCCAAAATATGCCCATATTATTCTTGTGTGAAAGCGGCAGGCGTGTCTGGAAAAAGCCACAGATTGTAATGCGGTTTTTCGAGCCAAAAGTGGAACAGGAAGTATACAGGAAGGACGTGAACTTCTCCTTCCTGCTGGATCTGACTCCAGAACCTGCAGCTCTTTCCTATCGTAAATGGGTTGTCTGACTTTCCTAGGTAAAAGGGTTCTGTCATTTAAAGAGGTTGTCTGCTGAAGAAATTACTTTGAAAAGTTCTCAGCATGCAGTAAGCAAAAAAGATCGGGGTGAGGGGGCAAAAAACTTTCTGAACTCATTTTACATGTGCCTGTTGTTGGGATGTCTTGATCGCAGCAGGAAGTAGAGAGTGTCGGGGACACTTGGTGTCCACAGAACAGAAGTGGTAGGGGCTTGGGTGGGGAGAGGAGGTTTTTAATGTTTTTTACAGCATGCTGACTGCTTATCAATTTTTTTTTTCTCCGGTCAACCCCTGTTGGACATTTGTGCCATCAGTGTAATTGTTAGAATGAAGGAAAGCATTGCACCAGAGGCATAACTCGAAGCTTCTGGGCCCCAATGCATAACATGTAACAGGGCCCCAAACTATAATGCTTTATTCATAGTATTGGGCTCCCCATATGGAGAAGAGAGGCCTTATGGGCCCCCTAAGGCTCCTGGGTCTGGGTGCAACTGCATCCCCTATAGTTACGCCAGTGTGTTGCACCCTTGTGGCTCCAAGTGTTTGATGGATATTTCTGCACAAAAGCGAATGGCGAACTGATTCCATTTTTCCCCAACTCATCCAGTTTCAGGCTTTAGCAGGTAAAAAAGTATAACTTTGGCTAAGGGCTAGGCCCACTGCAGAGCCCTCCGTGTAGAGTCTGGCCGTATAGGCTCCCTTAAACTCTGTATATGGAGAAATTCTCCTCTAGAAGCAGCAATTCTAGGGAGGAAAACTTCTACACATAACGGAGTCCGATTGAGCGTGTACATATGGATTTTTTTGTTTGATTTCATATTTTTACAAAATCCACAAGAATAAAAACTTGGTATAAAAACTGAGGCATGTAGAGGTACAGCGGTGGAATTGTGTGACTAAGGCAACCCTCTTATAGCATTACACCATTATACCAGGGCATCGGCCTAATAGATTTTATGTTCTTCCAATAAAATACACATTTTTCTTTGCATTTTTTTTTCATTAAAGTTCTTGCCCCACCAAGTATCTCCGATCCACTCAACTATCCGATCGCTGAGTCTCTGACTGCGGGGATCCACACTGATCCCGAGAATGGTGATCCTGAAAGACCATTTCATTCAAGGACCATTAAAGGGTTTCTGTCACTAGAAAAGAAAAATTCTATACTTATCTATTCCTCCCCCGTCAGTCTACTTACTAGATCTTCACCTCCCCTATCTTCTCCTGTCTCCTGTAGTCTGAGGGTGGAAAGGTCACCTCACCTTCAGCTGCTTGATTCTTCTCCTTCCTGTGAGGTTACGTCCATTTGGTTGGCAGTCTTCTGCCTGCCAACCAATGTACATAACGTCACAGCCCACAGGCCAGCAGGAGGACTGCCTATCTTCTTCCGAGATTGCTCATGCGAGCTATCTCTGAAATAGATTACAATTCCTTCCTAGGCAGTGAAGCTACAGTACAGGGATGTGACCTTCACTGACCCAGCCGTAAGGAATATGTGATAAGCACCCCTCATAACAAGCTGGGCCCAGCCTGCAGTGAGCTGACCTGGGGCACTGGAGAAGCTCAACTAGGAGAAGATGTGATAATGAGACAGACAGGGAAGGAATAGGTAAGTATAGATTTTATTTTTTTTTTAAATGACAAAACCCCTATAATTTCACTGTTCTCAGGAGGTCCCAGCAGTCAGACCCCATCGATCAGATAGTTCAGTGGATAGAGAATAACTTTAATGTCAATGAAAGAGCAATAGGACATCTAGTAATAAAAACTCAGCGCTATCTACCAACGGAGCGCCAATGTGAATGCAGCCTAACAGCCACTCAACGGTTCTGTCCCGTGGACCACGCTCAGTGTTACTCAATGACGAATTGTCAATGTAGAAGTGGATGAAGACTTCACTCTGACACTTTTATTGCTCCCCAGTGAAAAGACAGAAGCATCTGACTATAACGGATTGTCAGGACTTGGCTCAGAGCGGAGAAAGTTTGTGCGCCCTCACGCAGCCTTTCAACCAATGGAAAACTAGGCCAGATTTGAGCAGAGGTCTGTATCCTCGTAGCAAAGCCGAGAGATGCTTCCGAGGTAACACGCATCTTCTATCAACTACGTTTCTAAATGTAGATTTAGAAAGCTTTGGGGGAAAAATGACACCAGGTTGTCACCACATTTGGGGTCAATATTCAATGTATTCATCTAATCTCCCCCTGGGCTCAGTAGACTGACGTACGATAAGCGTGTCCTTTTGGCATACACTTGGCCCGCTGTACTGGACACGTAATTGTCTACACTTTTCAGTACAACTCTATGCCATAAAATTCAGCCTTATACCGCACCATATATATTTTATAATTGGTCAGTAGTAGAGATGAGCATTGCCTTTAGCGAGTACCTGCCCGCTCGAGACTGAAGGTTCGGCTGCCAGCGGTGGGCAGGGAGCTGCGGGGGAGAGCAGAACGGAGGGGAGATCTCTCTCTCCCTCTCTCTACCCCGCTCCCTCCTGCTGACTGCCGCTACTCACCGCTCCCCCACGCCGGCACCCGAGCCTTCAGTCTCGAGCGGGCAGGTACTTGCTAAAGGCAATGCTCGCTTGAGCAATTGCCTTTAGCGAGTATACTCGCTCATCTCCAGTCAGTAGTAGACATATGTAATGTATAGGTTACATCACTTGCTTACTAATGGGGCTTACGCTTGGTGTTCCAAACATTCTCACCAAGCGTAGAGTAAATTAGGTAAGTTGTTAGTGGTAGTAACGTTAGAGACCATTGTTTTACCCGCATGAGTAGTAACTAGAGATGAGCGAGCGTACTCGGTTCGGGTGTTTTTGCACTCGAGCACCGCTTTTTCCGAGTAACTGACTACTCGGACAAAAAGATTCGGGGGGGCGCCGGGGGGCAGGGGGTAGCAGTGGGGAACAGGGGGGAGCTCTCTATCTCCCCACTCCCCTCGCTCACCCCCGGCGCCCCCCGAATCTTTTCGTCCGAGTAGTCAGTTACTCGGAAAAAGCGGTGCTCTAGTGCAAAAACACCAGAACCGAGTACGCTCGCTCATCTCTAGTAGTAACCGTCCGTGGAAATGGTTTTCGATATATTTGATAGCCATTTTCACCCTGTTTGACAAATGTCTCCATTGTGGGCAGTGAACATGTAGGCTGTGTTCGCGCTGCGTTTCAGTGTGCGCTCGGCCTTTCCATCCCAGGATTTCATCTGAATAGCCGAATACAACATTCAGCCAGAACCGGAGTCCATGATTAGTAGGACGGAAACTACTTTGGTCTCAGTTTGAGCAGGTTTCAACTTAAAGGGGTTGTCCCGCGCCGAAACGGGTTTTTTTTTTTTTCAACCCCCCCCCCCGTTCGGCGCGAGACAACCCCGATGCAGGGACGTACAGACAGCTTACCGGAGCGCTTACCTTGATCCCCGCGCTCCGGTGACTTCTATACTTACCTGTGAAGATGGCCGCCGGGAACCTCTTGCTTCGTGGACCGCAGCTCTTCTGTGCGGTCCACTGCCGATTCCAGCCTCCTGATTGGCTGGAATCGGCACGTGACGGGGCGGAGCTACACGGAGCCGCTCTCTGTCACGAGCGGCTCCATAGAAGAACACAGAAGACCCGGACTGCGCAAGCGCGGCTAATTTGGCCATCGGAGGCCAAAAATTAGTCGGCTCCATGGAGACGAGGACGCTAACAACGGAGCAGGTAAGTAAAAAACTTTTTATAACTTCTGTATGGCTCATAATTAATGCACAATGTATATTACAAAGTGCATTATTATGGCCATGCAGAAGTGTATAGACCCACTTGCTGCCTCGGGACAACCCCTTTAACTTTTCTTTTTTCTAAAGTGCTGGAGAGGAAGCGAAACCTGTCACAGACCAAAGTGGTTCCCATCTGACTAATGGTTGTGTCCGACATTCTGCCCAGATGCCGCTTTCATACAGAAAGGTTGGGCGCACACTTAAACACATTGTGTACTGAGACTAAGGGCTCGTTCACACAAACATTAACATGCAGTGAATAGAACCTATTGTTTTTGTTGGGTTCATTCACAGCTGCATAATTTTAATGCGATTTTTGGTCGCGTGGGGAAAAAAAGCGGCATAACCTATTTTAGTGCATATTATACACCATAATAGCCCATTAACATCAATGGCCTTGCATAAATACGCAGGAAGCCAGCATATTCATGCGATAAATCAATGGGCTTTCTTGCATTTTTTGCACATGCACAGGAAAAAAACCAAACAATAGACCAAAATACATAGGGAATCGTCGTACTTTGGTCCATGAATACACTGCACTGTGCCATGCCAGCCCTGGGGCCTTTTACAAGGCTCACCGCTGCCATGACAACTACATGGCACCCCACAATCTTATCACAGAGGGCCATACAGGACCCTCCAAACATCGATCCGGGCATTAAAAGGCCGCTGAAGTTTTTCAACCGGCTCTCTCCCATTCATTTCTATGGGAGAGAGCACACTTAGAGCCAGGACACAACGCAGGAATGGGGCACTCCGCGAATATCAAACACAGCTCCACGGACTCCCTGTTCCCTCACCATTCCTGCGCTGTGTCCCCACTCCTGAGTGCGCCCATTGTTTATAGGGCCTAAAGGTTCCATTTTTAACCCTTTCCAATCCACTGTCTGACCTCTGAAGACATTATGATTTAAGGCTGTTCAGCTCTCATGTTGGAAGACGTCCGTCAGGGTTCTCTTACTGTATATTGCCAGCCTCTCTGCTGTCGGAGCCTATCCAGCGTGTCACCTCATGCAGTACTGGCTTTAGCCAGCAGATAGCACCGTTGTATAATGGCAGAAAAAGAGTAAGCCCCATAGGAAAACCAGGACACAAATTGGATTGGAAAGGGTTAAATGCTCTTGTAGGCCACTTCCAGACATGGTGGATCCTTTGCTGATTCTAGTGCCTATTTTTCAATAAAACCCTATTGACAGCGCTGTTCTTATGAAGCAGAAGAAATCCGCACAAATTTTGGAGCATTCTAGCCGAATACAACATTTTCAGGTTTCTATTGTTGCAGGGTTTTGCAGTGGACTTCCCCATTTTCGTGGATTCGCAGCAAATTCTCTCACATCTGTATTGTTTAAGTAAACGGTATTTTGTCTGTGCTGTAATTTGCAAATCTCTGTTGGAATATTTGTTTACCTATAATTTTTCTCAATAATTTTCCCTCTCGTTGTATGGGTAAAGGAGGAAGATCCACTTCTTCACATGACGGTATAGGCACAGAGCAACCTTCCAGCAGTGGCAGCTGTAGACCTGAGATGGCAGATGAGATGTCTAGTCCTGCTGAGGAGGACGTTGTAGAGCTGGACAGTGAGGGTGATGTGTCTCCATCTGAATCCAGCTTCAGCAGAAAAAGACCTTTTACTTCCATAGAAAGTGGAATCCAGTATTCAAATGCACATTGTCCTGGAGAGGGCGCTCCCTCCAGCAATATCTTTGAGGAGGATGATGATGAATTGGATCTTCTTCTGCTGGATTCCCTTTCAGAGTCTTGTTATGGACTGTTTGGTGTGACTGACCAAAACTATCCATCATGTGGACACTTAAACCAGTTCCCTGATGAACTGCTCCAGTATATATTCGGCTTCCTTCCAGTTGTGGACCTTTATCGGAATGTCAGCTTGGTGTGTCATAAATGGAAGTCTTTGGTCCATGACTCGCAGGTTTGTACTTGTTTTCAGTAAAAATGTCCTTAGGCATAGGGCCCTTTTACACGGAACAGTTATCATTCAAGAAATAGTTGGGTCCTGCAAATTTTAAGGATAATCATTTGGCGTAAACACGGCCAACGATAGAACGACTAACAATAATTTGTCTGCTTGTCATTTGTCTAGTCGTTTGCAAGTCGTTGCTTGTATAGAGCAACCGTTCAGTTGTTCCTATTCACTGGTACAGTCCCCTGAAAGACTAACCATTAAGAGAATGAGTGAATAATGAGAAAATATAAACTTATTATCTGCTTGTGTAAATTGACTGCATGTTAACCCTTTGCAATCCAATTTTGGATTCAGGGTTTCCTAGGGGGCTTTCTCTTTCTGCCAATATATAATGGCGCCATCTGCTTGCTAGAGCCAGTACTGCAGTATGTGACATGCTGGAGAGGCCCCCGACCACAGAGCGGCCAGTAATATACACTAAGAATACCCAGTAAGAATACTCTTTCGACATCAGAGCTGTACAGCCTTCAATCAGAATGTCTTTGGATGGCAGACAGTGGATTAGAAAGGGTTAAAGCAAACGACTCATTGCAACCATTTCTCTTTCCGTGTAAAAAGACTTTTACTGCACTTTTAGCTGGAGTTCTGTGTGGAATTTTCTTTTCAACTTACTTTCCATTGTGTTAATAGCTTTGCACACCTTCAGAACTAATTTTGTTTATTGTCTCAATGTACTTAAAATGAAGCAAAAATAACCTGCCATGTCCAGCGAGCAGCATAAACTAAGCCTATGGGCTTATAGGACAGGGACCACGAAATACAGAGGTGTGGTTTATACTTATGGTTCCCCATCCCTTTGCTATCCACCAGGGAACAAGACCTTGGTTTTTGGTCCATGCATGAGACTCCTCTCTGCATTCAGTGCACACACTGTTCTCTATGAATGCAGAGATGAATCCAAAGCGGCATCTTCCCCAGTGGATGGAAAAGAAATGGGAAACCAGGTAAGTATAAACAAAATAAATAAATCTTGTAATTGTTTTTATTTATTACTCCCCCCACAAAGCTGGGTACTCTTTTTACCGACCTCGAAAGGATGTAAGGCTGAGTCGACCTTGAGCCGGCTACCTGAACCAAGCGGGGATTGAACCTGCAACCTTCAGGTCGTGAGCGAGGGCTTAGGACTGTATTTCTGCACACCTCTATGCTCCGCAGCCCCTGTCCTCTGCTCACTGGACATGATGGGTTCCTTTTAAAAAAGGATTTTCCAGATAGGTTATCAATATCCGATTAGTGGAGACCGTTCCGAGCTGTTGGAAGAGGCCGGGGCACTTGGGTGAATGCTGCAGCCTACTCTCCGGCTTGTGAAGTCACGTTCATCAGTCACATGTCCTAAGATCCACTCAGTCAGATTTAGGTGAATGGGATTGGACTACTATACCGGTGACTTGGCCACGGCCACTTCAAACAGCTGATCAGCAGGAGGTCTCAAGTGATAGCCCCCCACCAATATGATATTGATGACCTATCCTGAGAATGTCATCAATATCCTAGTTCCAGAAAACCCTTTCAGTGAAAAATGTCTATTCTATTGATTCAACTGTTCTAAATGTTATATGTTCTAACATAAAAAAAATGATTCACAAGTTAAGGCCCCCTGCACACAAACGGGTCGTATTCCGCATGTAGAGGCCTGCAGCAGAATCGGACCCTGTGCCCGTCCAGCATTCCCCGCGTACCTCTCATTTATCTTTTTTTCGTACTGCGGATGGCTGCGGCGAGCTGCCGTCGGTCATGCACAGTACAGATTTTTTTTCTTACATGTTTCTTTTTCCCACGCTGTTGCTAGGCGATAACGTGGATACCCGTTACCTATCCGCAATGTCAACGGAAGCAGTCCATATGGGAACCCCAGGAAAATAGAGCATGCTGCAATTTTTAATGAAGAATTATTTTTCCATAGCATGCTAAGGAGGGTTATTGCTGCAGACGGGCCGCGGATACTGCAGGAAAAGCAGGAGTTTAAAAAAAAATCTGTATTGCGTATGTCCAACGGCGAGCCGTGTGGACCAGAAAGAAGAAGACAAAAGCAGGTATGCACGGACGCCGCTGCTGCCAAGGCCGGAATCTGTTGTGGGATTCCGCATGCAGAATCTGTCTCTGCCGTGTGCAGGGGGCCAAATGGTCTGATGTTGTGTTTTTTTGTTTTTTTTTTAAACCTTCACCTTTCCTGCAGGCCATTGCATTTCTTAAAGTCTTGGACAATCCCTTTAAGGCAAATAGATTTGTGTAGGAGCTGAAGAAGCAAAATTGTTCATTAAGACTTAAAGGTCTCATCCAGTCACAGGCGTCAGTAGTGATTCTTCCATGGCCGCTGAAGCCTGTCATTGGTTGAGTGGTCACATGCGCAATACACGGCATTTAGCCAGCTTCTTAAAGTCTGGGAGTAAGCTTGTATTTACAGGTGGTGCTGCCCTAGGTACAGAGTCTGAATGCACCCCATTTAAGGCTGGCATTACACTCACACATGTATTGAATTGGAGTGATATACAGGCTTTCCCTAGATGGCGCTTCTTGTGTGGAAGACTCACATGAACTTACAAGACTGCCTCCTTCCTGTCACTGCAGAAGGTCCCTGAGATGTCCTCTGTCAGAAGGAAGTGGGGTCACGGTGTAATGTGCCCCTCTTCACAGCCCCTACAGGACTCAATGGCCATTTAATGTCTTCATTAATTAAAGGGGTTTCCCCACCACTTAAAATTGCTTCACAGCCACTCTGTAATTGCTGGCTATAGAAGGTGGACAGTGATTGGCTGCAGCAATCACATGTCCTAGTCAGAAGCAAGAAGCACAGAGTGGCTGTGATGCAATTTTAAGTAGTTGGAAAACACAAGCAAGAAGCAAGAAAGACAGAATTACCTGTGGCTGAGCATTTTTCTAGTCACAGACACAACAGAGAACCTATGAAGGTTATTATACTAAAAGGCAACTTCAAATCTCAACGTCATAGAAGAATTTGGGAGTGCAAGTTTATAACCATCTTTGACACTTTCAAGATAGGAATCAACATTGGAAGAGGATTCATGTATCATTGGAGAATATGAGAAATTTATAGCACAGATAAGACGCAGGCCCCTAACACTAAAGGCCCATTTACACGCAACAATTATCACTCAAAACTAATTCAAATCCATGCAAATGAGCAATAATCAGTACATGTAAAGGTGAACATAATCCATCATTCAGCAGCAGAAGGATAAAGTATCTCAACAGACCTCAGGCTGTTATCTTCACGGGAGTCGGGAGATTACATTGTATCCTGCCAGACGCCCTGATGAGAACAGCGCAGCTGGAATGCTTTTTACAGGTAGTCGTGCAATCTAATTTGGTGTTCCATGGAGGCATTTTCTTAGGACTGCTATTTTAACAAATGAATACAGAGGCAAATATACTAAATGCAGAAGAATTCTGGTTCACTTTGCTCCAAAATGAAACTGGTATGCATGCCTTACACCATATTTGTTGTGTGTGTCAGATACTTTTTGTGCCTTGCTCAACAAGGGGTATGGTCTAAATGCTACAATGTGTGCCAAAAGTTTGTTGAAGAAATACTGGTGTACATTAAACCAACCAATAAGTGGTGTAAGTTAGGCCCAATGTGCAGTTGCACGCACAGGTTCCATGGAGGGAATCCTGCACTGAATCCGCCTGTGCCCGCTGCTATGGACAGTTTTTTACCTGTCAGGAGCCGGTGTGGGTATCCTCCGTCCATGGCCGGATCTTCTTTCTTCTGCACCGTGGATGCGCTCAGCACCGCTAATGCATCCCTATGGGCTGCTTGATTTGCGGATCTCCCTTGCGGGTGCCACAAATCAAATCCGCCCATGGACATTGGGCTTTAGACAAAAGTTATCATCCAGCATGAGCCACTGGGATCTGCTAAGAGCACTTATGTAATATTATGGTTTGGAGCACTTATATCATATTATTATGGTAAGTACAGTGGATTTCCAGGACATTTAAACATTCCTTATACAGGTCAAAAGTAAAAGGTGTCTGGTTGAAGCCTAAATACCTGATCTAACGTTGTCTAAATATTAGCAATATCTTGCTTTTTCCTGTTTTTGTCTGATGCAGTAGTGGTGTGGCAGTACTGATCGTGTCCTGGGTGTCCGGAGCTGAAGATGGCTGTCTTAGCTCTTGCTGTCTTTTCCTTCTTAGCCACCTTTTACATTTGACTTGTATAATGAATGTGTAAATGTCTTGGTAATCCACTATACTTACCATAATAATATTATATACGTTCTGGAAACTCGTGACCAAGAACTAAACCCAGACTGTATTTTCCCCTCAGCTTTATGTAGTTCCCTCTCATTACATTAGCTTCTCTTGTGTGCTTATGACTTCTTCTTTGGGATTTTTGCAGTTTATTAAATGGAAGAAATTGTACCACCGGTATCTTGCAAAAGATGCCAAGACTGTAGTGGAAATTGAGGAACTTCTTAAGACGAATGGGATAACCGCAACCAATCCGCTCTGTATACTGCAGCTAGTAAAGTAAGCAAGCTTTACACTACTACTTCACTCTCCAACATCTTTGATCTGCTTCCTCATGAAATAAAGAGTAAGGGGAAACAGATCCGTTTCTTGCCCAATAGAAAATAATGACAATGAATGCACATATTAATGAAATACTGACGCATCCGTTATGTAATAATTTTCAATAGAATATAATGGGTGTATTTTATTATCAAAAACAGACAGAAGTTGCGCCTGTTTCATATTTTAAACACGGGCGTGAAAAAAAACTTGCATGTGAATAGCCCTAGGGATTAGCATTAGCTCTATATTACGATCTGTAAAACACGGATCGGATAAAGAATTGAAATGTACTAGTCTGAAAATCTTTAAGATAGGTTATTAATAGTGAATAGAGATGAGCGAGCATACTCGTCCGAGCTTGATGCTCGTTCGAGTATTAGGGTGCTCGAGATGCTCATTACTCGAGACGAGCACCACGCGGTACTCGTCTCGATTAAACGAGCACTGACCATTGAATTCAATGGAGCCGGCAATACAGCCGGCTCCATTGAAAGCAATGGGCTGCCGGCAATCGCGGGATGAATTGTCGGGAAGGGCTTAAATATATAAGCCCTTCCCTGCAATTCATCCAGAAATGTGTAAAAATAAAAAAATATATATATACTCACCTGGTCCCGGCAAACGGAGTTCAGCGTGGCCGGCTGCAGTCCTCCTGAACTGCTCTGAACAGCTGTGAGTAGTATTCAGCAGCCGGGGATTTAAAATCCCCGCCTGCTGAATGAGCTGCCTCTGATTGGTCACAGCCTGACCAATCAGAGGCAGATCTCAGGCAGAGGCAGATCTCAGAGGCACTCATGAATGGGTGAGTGAGTGCTGCCTCTGATTGGCTCAGGGGCAGCTCTCAGCTGAATGACATTATATATTTAAGCCCTTATTTAAGACTTATATATTTAAGCCCTTCCCGACAATTCATCCCGCGATCGCCGGCAGCCCATTGCTTTCAATAGAGCCGGCTGTATTGCCTGCTCCCTTGAATTCAATGGGCTAACATCGTTCTGCCGGGACAAGGTGAGTATATATTTTTTTTATTTTTACACATTTCTGGATGAATTGCAGGGAAGGGCTTATATATTTAAGCCCTTCCCGACAATTCATCCCGCGATCGCCGGCAGCCCATTGCTTTCAATAGGCTAACATCGTCCTTCTCTGCCACAGCTGTTACAGCTGTGGCAGAGGAGAACGATCTTTACGCTGACAGTGCAGGGGGGGGTCTCACTCTTGCCGCTATTGTGGCTTAATAGTGGGACCTGGGAACTTGAGATGCAGCCCAACATGTAGCCCCTCGCTTGCCCTATCCGTTTCTGTGTCGTTCCCATCACTTTCTTGAATTTCCCAGGTTTTCACAAATGAAAACCTTAGCGAGCATCGGCGATATACAAAAATGCTCGGGTCGCCCATTGACTTCAATGGGGTTCGTTACTCGAAACGAACTCTCGAGCATCACTGAAAGTTCGACTCGAGTAACGAGCACCCGAGCATTTTGGTGCTCGCTCATCTCTAATAGTGAACGCTCTGAAAACCCTTTTAATGCTTCCAGTTACAGAACCAATACTAAATATGATTATGTACAAGGCCTTAATCCCTTAGTGACCACCCCATCGTGTTTTTACGTCATGCCCTTGCAGGACGTGTATGGAGGGAGATAGCACTGCTATCTCCCTCCATACATCGCGAGTGTCAGCTGTTTATTACAGCTGACACCTGCGGGCAACAGCCCCGACAAGCCAAGCAGCCAATTGGCACTGTTAACCCTTTAAATGCCGCCTTCAAATCTGTTTAAATCCCCCGAACGATGTTCAGGGGTCTTGTACGGCCCCCATGCGATGAGATCGGGAGAGCCGTGCGGCTGTCATTGCAGCCGGGGTCCTTCTGAAGGGCCCAAGAACTGTCATGGCAGAATGCCTATCAATACATCATACTGCAGGAGCAATCAAAGCATCGCTAGTTGTGGTCCCCTAGGGGGGGGCTAAAAGAAAATGTAAAAATAAAAACAATAAAGTTTTATTAATTATTTATTAAAAATTAAAAAAAAATACATATTTGGTATCACTGCGTCCGTAAAAGTCCAGTCTATCAAAGTAATGCATTATTTACCGTGCACGGTGAACATCAACCGAAAAAGAAATTAGGAACGCCAAAAATGCGGTTTTTTTTTGGTCACCATGTTGCCAAGAAAAAATCTAAAAAAAAGCTATCAAAAAGTCATATTCAAAAATGGTACCAACGGAAACTGCAGGATGTACCGCACAAAATGAGCCCTTGCGCAACTATGTCGACGGAAAAATTAAAAAGTTATTGTGCGCAGAAGATGGAGACAGAAAATAATTTTAAAAAATTAAATGCGTTTTAAAAAAATATAAGTAGTACAGCAAAAGAAAAACTATATAAGTTTGGTATCGTAGTAATCATACTGACCTATAGAATAAAGTTATCAGGTCATTTTTGTTGCAATTTGTGCGCCGTAGAAGCAATATGCACTGAAAGATGGCGGGATGTTGTTTTTGTTTCTATTTCTTTCCACTCAGAATTTTTTAAAAGTTTTTCAGTGCATTATATGGTACATTGAATAGCACCATTGAAAAATACAACTCGTCCCGCAAAAACAAGTCCTCATACAGCTATGTCGATGGATAAATAAAGAGTTACAATTTTTTAAAAGGGGGGAGGAAAAAACAAAAATGCAAAAAAGTGTGGTCATTAAGGGGTTAATCTAATAGTACATATACTGCTAATACATAGTTAGTAAAAAGTTAACGCACCCACTGATTATTACCATGTGACATTTACCAGCATGTTCTAAAGCAGTTTAGTAAATTTTTTCTTGATTTTTTGTCAGTCTTGGTGCCTTCTTTAACTTGTGAGATTGTTACATTTACGTATCTAGTGTTTTGCATTTATCTCATTAGTTAGTAAGGATACATTTTGATAGATGACTATTTATGTACTGACCTATGTCTAAATACTCTGTAGGTACTTTGCTACTTTGTCTACTCATATCGCTGACTCGAAAGCCATCTTGAAAAGTCTTAAAAGCCATTATTTATATGAAATTGCTGAAAAATGTGTTCTCCAAAGACTTCCAGAGCTGACATGTAACAGTGAGGTATGTGTATATACAGATTTCTGAAGTTAACCTCCATAAAGTACAGGTTCAACCTTTTTGTGTCCAACAATAGCATCTCTACATACTGTGGTTGACTAAATATGTGCAAACTTAAAGGGGTTGTCCCGCGCCGAAACGGGTTGTTTTTTTTTCAATAGCCCCCCCGTTCGGCGCGAGACAAACCCGATGCATGTGTTGAAAAAAAAACCCGGATAGTACTTACCCGAATCCCCGAGCTCCGGTGACTTCTTACTTACCTTGCGAAGATGGCCGCCGGGATCTTCACCCTCGGTGGACCGCAGGTCTTCTGTGTGGTCCATTGCCGATTCCAGCCTCCTGATTGGCTGGAATCGGCACACGTGACGGGGCGGAGCTATGAGGAGCGCTCTCCAGCACGAGCAGCCCCATTCAACACGGAGAAGACCGGACTGCGCAAGCGCGTCTAATCGGGCGATTAGACGCTGAAAATTAGACGGCACCATGGAGACGGGGACGCTAGCAACGGAACAGGTAAGTGAATAACTTCTGTATGGCTCATATTTAATGCACGATGTATATTACAAAGTGCACTAATATGGCCATACAGAAGTGTATACCCCAACTTTGTTTCGCGGGACAACCCCTTTAAGGGCTCCTACCCACTTGCGTTTTTTTAAGCTGCATTAACGCTGCGTTTTTTATCACAAATGTCAATAGGACTTTCTAATGTTAAAAACGCGTCGCACAAAAATCGCAAAGCACAAACTTGCGATGCGTTTTTAAGATTAGAAAGTCCCATTTAAAAAACGCAAGTGAGTAGGCACCCTGAAACAGGCTTCACACTGGCGACTGAGTGAAAGAGCATGAAAATGAAACCAATGATTTTCAATGGTTTCATTCTCATTTGCAATGCCTTCAGAAGAAAAATCTGCACTATCGCCCATTGAACGCATTGGGAGTGCATTGCGCTCCCTGACACAGCTGTGACAGCTATGGCAGGAGATTCCTTCATCCCCACAGCTGTGGCAGAGGTTCGCAATGCTATCCTATTGCTTTCAATGGGGCCAGCGCTGCTGCCGCCCCATTGAAAGCAATGAGTTGCAGGCAACCCCCGCATTGATGAGTTTCAGGGAAGGGCTTGAAATATAAGCCCTTCCCTGAAAATCATCCCTAGCTGTACAGAAAAGTAAAAAAAAAATTAGCTCACCTAGACGAGCTGTCCGGCTCTTTTGTCCGTTCCCAGCAGTCATCTCCAGTCTTCTGGAGGATGGGGATTGAAAAACTCCAGAAAGCACTGCCTCTTATTAGCTGATTGATGAATTGATGAATGGCTGAGCGCTGTGACCAATCACAGGCAGCGCTTAGCTGTCATTCAATGACGGATGGGTGCTGCCTCTGATTGGTTACATCACTCAGCCAGTCAGAGGCAGAGCTTTCTGAAGGCGGGGATTCTTTAATTCCCGTCCTCCAGAATACAGGAAATAGCTGAAAAAAAGGTATTGACCTGAAGACCTGCTTCAAACCTGTGCTATAAGAATAGTATTATAGCTTGAAGGGTTACTGTATCCAAAGATTCGTTGGATTTTGTTGCACCAATCACAGAAGATTCTCCACACCCTGTTATAGGTGAATGTGGTCATCATTGGAGTACATAAAACCTCTCTGAAAAGTAGATCCTCTCTGAGTGGCAGATGCCAAAATTCTCCTTTCAAAAGATCTTTCTTGCATAGGGAACAGAATCTGTCTCCTTTGGCTCTCTCCCGGGTCGCGATCAATTCAATGATGGATGCCCCCCATCTCCGGGCGATTGACTGAAAAATCTCTTGATTCAGCCCCCATTCTCTCGGATGTAATGAGTGGCAGTTCAGAAGATCTGCAGATGTATCAACCACACCTCTGATATGGATTTTTGAAATATTGACCAGCTTGTGTTCTGCCCACTGAATAAGGATGCATTTCTTTTCTAGTAAGGCACTCTGTGTGCCCCCCTTGCTTGTTCAGCTAGACAACTGACACCAGAGTGTCTGACTGGACTCTGACAGAAGCATTCTGTAGATTCCCTTTGAAAGTGTCTTAGAGCTAACCTGATGGCTCTGAGTTACTAGGCATTTGAGGACAATGCTTTCTCTTCTTTGGACCAATGACCCTGAGCCCAAGGTTTCTACAGCAGAGCACCCCAGCCAAAGTTGAGGCATCTGTGGTTAGGATGAGATGTTTCCTGGGAGCAAAGGATCTTCCCTGGACAAGTTGTCTTTCAAAAGCTACCATTTCAAAGTGCTTCGCAAATGAACTGGAAGAGCCATCAGGCGATCCAGATTGAAAGGATTTTTGTTTCATACTCTGAAGAGCAACAACTGTGATGGTCTGATATGGGCCTTTGCCCAGCGAACCACTTCTATTATAGAAGCTACAAACCCCAGAACTCGGTCAGGGATTGTGGATCAACCGACTGATTGAAAACATAATCTGGAGTCTTTTCTCTTGGAGCAGGACCAACTTCATAGCTCTTGAGTTCAGGTAGAAACCCAGGACTTTCAATAATGTTGAAATGTAGACTAGTTTATGAGGACCCGTGTTGTTGAAGACAACTGATAGTCTTCTGAATGTAAGTCTGAAGAAGTGCCTGGCAGGGTGCTTTGAGGAACCAGTTATCTAAACACGAATGCGAAAAATTCCCTGCTTCTGGAGAAAAGCCGCCAGAAGACGCAGGGTGCTGAGGATAAGCCGAAAGAGAGAGCTTTAAACTGCAGCAAATTTGACAGTTCTTGAAGTGGGCAACTCTACGAACGTCTACGAAATCTAATTTGTCAATCCTGAATTTTTTTTATGAAGACACTTGTTGAGGTTCTTCAGATCTATAATAAGATACCAGTTGTCTGGTTTGGGTATAGAAGCCTTCTACTTAACCACTAACAAAGACTAACTCTAAAGCGTCTTTTTCCAGAAATTTGTCCTGATATTTGAGGGCTTCTGTCTGAGTTTATGATGAACCTTGAAGGGGAAGGAACTGTGAATTCCAGTTGGTAGCCTTCTTTGATAATATCCAGTACTCAGTGATCTGTGGTAGATTCCTTCCAGGCTGTAAAAAAATACAATAATCTGCTACCCACAAATGGGGTTTATCTACTGTCAAAATACATTTTTGCATTTGGAGGAGCCAGATTTCCTTTAACGTGCAGATTCATCATTACGTCTCTTAACCCTCTTGGCTCTCTTTTTCCGAGGGTCGAAAAGGCCTACTAAATCTTTTGGAGCGCTCTCATTGCTTTTAAAGGCTGCTGGCTTGTCCTTTAAGGGTATTTGGGATTAAATTGTCGACGTCCTCATTCAAACTTTTTAGGATTTTTGTGAGTCTGTGGTTCGAATGGAGGGGAGATAAAATTATTTTTAGATGAAGTATCTCCATTTCATGATTTGATCGAGATTTCCTTTTATGCAACATTGGATGTTGCCATAGCTCTGGCAAATAAATGCACCGAATCTAAGGAAAGTCACATGAGATGTCTGACGAACTCTTCATAACTGGGAACATCTCCAACATGTCTTCTCTAGTGGTGCCAGCCACAATCTTTTCTCATAACTGACTCAATCCTATCCTTACCGCACAGGCAATTGGTAGGCTGAGGAAGTCCTTACCTGAGCCACAGATGTGTCAGAAGTTCACATAAAAGTATCAGCTTTTCTATCCATGGGGTTTCTCAGGAGAGATGAATCCTCTGCAAGAAAGACTGATTTTTCCGGATAGTTTTGCAACTGCTATGTCTATCTTAGGCCTCCCTCACACAGGTATTTCGTAAAACGGTTCTGAAAACGCTGTACTAGGCTCGCATTCATGTCACTGGGGCTGCTCACACAAGGCTGAAAACGCAGGGTTTCCAACGCAGGGTTTTGAAAGCGTTGTTCTATTCTTGGCTGTTTTCAGCTGTGTCTCTCCCATTGAAATGAGTGGCCTGCGGCTTCAGCACAGCTAAAAGCGCGACACAACTTTGTACTGCGTTTTTATAGCGTTAAACGCAGGTTGCTATGCCAGCAAGTCTGAAAAAAAGTTTCCAGCTTCCTTGGCTATGTTTTAAGCAGTGCTGAAAACGCAGCCAAAACGCTGTCAGAACGCATGCCAACATTGCTGGAAACACAGTGTTTTTGCAAACGCCCGTGTGAGGGAGGCCTTAGGAGGGTGCTCCAGGATTCACACACACTATGCCGAATCCTATTGATCACTTTAAATCGATTTCTCATATATCCGTCCTCTTATCAGGCTTTCTCCATTTCTTCTGCATGACCTGGTCAGTGAGTGGATGGATAAGGAAAGCTTTTTTTCCTTTATCTGGGAAAATAAAACCTTCTCTGTTTACCTTCTTTTTGGATTTTGTCTTTCTCTACCTGAACCATTTTCTTAACAGATTTTATTAATTTAGTAGAAGACTCCTACTTGAAAATGAAATTGGCATCTGTATTGGAATCTGAATCAGAGGAAGCTAACTGATCATAATATGTACATGGCAGACCTGGAAATCATGATTTGACCTCTAGTTGCCATGGCAACCATTGGCACCACCTGATTGGAACTGGGAAGTGCCATTGGGTTAACCCTTTGCAATCCATTTTTGGATTCAGGGTTTCCTAGGGGGCTTTCTCTTTCTGCCATTATACAATAATGCCATCTGCTGGCTAGAGCCAGTACTGCAGTATATGACATGACGGAGAGGCCCCCAACAACAGCTTGGCCAGTAATTTACAGTAAGAATACCCTGCCAGACGTCCTCCGACATCGGAGCTGTACAACCTTCAATCAGAATGTCTTTAGATGTCAGACAGTGGATTGGAAAGGGTTAAAGGTAGTAGCTCTCTCCAAACCCTCTAGATGCCGCTGTCTGCATTGTCTTGTCACCAGACGAGAAGACCTGATCTCCTGTAAACCGTACTACAGAAGCCCTTGGCAGATTTATGGGATGTCATCATTGACACCCCTATCAAGCTTTCTGTTGGCTGCAGCGGTCACATGGGTAAACAGCCCCATAATACCACTGCTGTCAAAGTAAATAGAAGACCGGAGCAGAGCGAGGTGAGTATAGTGTTTTTTTCTTTAATATATTTAGCGTTGTCCCGTCCCCCCCTTCCCTCCACTACCACCATTGTTCTGGACTTTGAAAAGCCTTTTAAATATAAATGGTGATATTGACACATGCACTTTAACCCTTTGCAATCCAATTTTGGATTCAGGGTTTCCTAGGCGGTTTTCTCTTTCTGCCATTATACAATGTACAACCTGCTGGCTAGAGCTAGTACTGCGGTATTGGACATGCTGGAGAGGCCTCCGACAACAGAGTGACCAGTAATATACAGTAAGAATACCCTGCTGGACGTTTTCCGACATCGAAAGCTGTACAGCCTTCAATCAGAATGTCTTCAGACGTCAGACAGTGGAGTAGAAAGGGTTAATATTTGAAGATATATTGCTTTACTTATCATGTAAGACAGTGCTGGAGCCCAAAGCGGTGTAGTCCAGGGCTACTGCATGCACAGTAGTATCGGCACAGAACTTGGGCAGTGGCACTGTCGGGTGGAAGTATCACCATCTTCTCCCTTCTCGGAAGTGTAGGATAAACAAACCTATACCTTTACATAAGCTTGTTATCTACTGCGTCTCATATGCTGCTGTGCAGTTGGATGTTTTTAGGAGTCGATACTGCTGTTTAGTTGATAAGGATTTAACTTGATGCCTTACTACGTTTTGTGTCTTGTTGCAGAATGTGAACGCTTGGGCCGTGCTGGCAGTAATTGCTCTTCTATCAACCACAGTAGGTGATATCCAAAAGCTAATGGGCTGCTTGCAACACTTCAGATCTCCTCTAAGACTTGTTCAAGTCATGGAAGCGTTATACTGTTTGGCAACCTTGCTGTTTGCAATGAGAGAGCAGAAGATTCTCATCAGTAATAGGTACAAATGAAAATGAGTAAACTATCTGAGTAATGATCTGAAATAGGTAATACAAGCATTTTGCTCAGATTGCTGTGCTTGAAGGGGCTGCTAAAACTTTTTGGCATAACATGTAAGAAGCCGCAATGATCCGAGACCCTTTATTATAATATCGTTATACAGCTGTTTCTTTTCCAGAACTCCAAAGTCACACTTTGTATATATGTTTCCTTTCTCCTCACCTCATACTCAATTCGCATAGAAGATTTGGGGCAGACTTTGCCATATGTACAGTATCAAAACTTCAGCCACTCTTCACAACTATAAGGCCTCAAGTCCACGGGGAAAATCAGGCCCGTCGTAGATTCTCTATGGAGAATCCCGCAGCGGGTCCCTCCTTTCCCGGGGACATGAGGCTAAATATAAGATTAAACTTACCTGTCTGGGCGCTGCGGGTCTCCCCTCCGTCGCGGCCGGATCTTCTTTCTTCGGCCCAGCGGATGTGCATGGCACGCCGGCAGCGTGCCGCGTGCATGCAGCGGGCACTCATTTTTTTTAAACTCCTGCTCTCCTGCACCGGAGAGCAGAAATTCAGGTACGGGTGTTCCACGGATCTGGACGGCTTCCATGGGCTTCAATAGAAGCCTGCAGGAGCCGTCCCCGCGGGAGACCCGCACTAAAAATGGAGCATGCCACGGGTGATTTCCCGCACACGCAATCCGCATCTTGTGGAAAAATGACATCTGCAGGTATTTAACTACCTGCGGGTGTCCAATGCATCCCTATGGGGCGCGGGTCACGCTTCGGATTTTAAATCACATTGTTCCCGTGGATATGAGGCATTACTGTCCTCCGGTGTTTTCTTTACAAAATGAAAAAAAATAAAATAAATCTTGTTATTGGTATATCACCAACTTATTCCGCAGAGCTTTCAGGTAATTTATTACCCCCCCCCCCCACCCCCACCAAGCTGGGTACTTATTTTACCAACCTTGGAAGGATCGAAGGCTGAGTCAACCTTAAGCCGGCTGCCAGAACCATGCATAATTCATCACAGTTGCTACTTTTTGTATGTACAATGGTTGCCAGATTCTCAGACTTCCCTAAGTACTACGTGCTTTGGTGTTCTCTTGCTCTCTGAGCAAAGGACCTGCAGGATAAGATGAAAATAGTGCTGACATCATCAGTGCTGGTCCATCTGAGAGCACGGGGAGTGTCTCAGACTACTGAAGCACATAAACAGCAGGTGCCAGATATACAGCTGACAACTGCCTACAACAGCTGGGACTGGAAATAACTCGCATCCTGGCTGCTTAAGCCATCAAATACCAGTCAATAGCATCCGTCAACCACTTGGCTCCTCTGTGACACGATTGCAGGATTCTGAGGAGTATTGTGTCAGCTTGCGCCTAGTAACGGACCTTGGCTTGCTATCTTATTACTCTTTTTGCACCTTCGGCAAGGTGCAATAGCAATAGAATGATAGTGCAGGCACAATACACTGAAATGAGAAGTATTGCAGTGTATTGTACAAGTGATAACATGCTCAAGTCTGATAGTAGGATTTTGAAAAAAATACATAAAGGCAGATTTGCTCTTATTTTTTTGGGCACTTTGCTTTCTCAAAAAACTGGAATAAAAAAAAATCTAATCAACAAGCTGTATGAATCCCAAAGTGATACCAATACAAACTACAGTTCACTCCCTATAGAAACTAGACCTAATAGAGCTCCATCGACAACAGTAAAAAAGTTATGGGTCTCAGAATATGGCAACACAGAGCAAATGTTTTTGTTTAAAAAAACACCAAATATTGTAAACTGTTAATGATTGCCCTTCTGTGAAGAACAAGCCCTTATATGACAATATGCAAGTGCTGAGTTCTGTAAAGGGCTGCAGCAGTCTGTGATGTTCCGTAAAGAAGCTGACTGCAGCCTGTCAACACAGACAAGAGAGAAAATAAGCGAAAGGAGCTGCAGCGAGCCAGGAGAAGTTAGGCCTTCCTCACACAGATGTTTTTTTCAGTGTTTAGCACAGCGCTGTCAGAGGTTCCCATTTTTTTCAATGGAGCCTCTCCGAAAGCCTCTCAATCGCGGCGCTGAAATTTTTTTTCAAGCGGTGTCTGTTCTATTTTTGGGCGTTTATCGTTCCCCATCAGTAATGAGGAGTACTAAAAGCCAGCATGGGCCGCAGCATAGCTGTGGCCGGAAACGTAAGTAAAACGCAGCAAAGCGCTGGGATTTAAATCTTGGCGCTTTGCCACATTCATGTGTGAGGGAGGCCTTAGTGTTTTATTATTTTTGCCCATGGTCAGATGGATTTAAAAAAAAAAAAAAGAGAATTCCTTTAAGTGGAGACTATTCTCATTAACATAAAATTGTATTTTATTTGCAATTTATTAATTTTGTTAGTTTTTTTTACTTATACTCTTGTTTATGTTTTTCCAGAATCCATTACAATATATTCTATAGTCTATATCTTCTGGAGAACAGCAGCTCACCGCAGAAAATGTCATCGTTTGGAAATGCAGGGTATGTGCTGCAATGTTCCACATATATGTAACCGATGAGTGTATCTTTGTGTGTCTGATAGTATTACCTGCCTGATGGTTTTCATGAATTTAACTTTTTCTTTCACTATATCTGCAAGAGGCAGAGGGAATGTCAAGTAATGACTGGTTATAATGAAAAAAAAAGTATGGTATGGTCTTAGTCAGTAGAGCAAAGTGTGACTGTTCTCAGTGAGAGAAACCAAGTAATCTTTTAGATATGATACGTTTTAATGGCTAACAAAAATACATGATGTTACAGCGAGCTTTCGGGTCTTCTATTGATCCTCCATCAGGATAAAATGGAATTGGTTTGGATGGGAAACATATATAATATACAAATGCAGTGAGCTCAGTGGACTGATTAAGTATTTATGTCTCAGCTAGCTTTGTCTGCTCCTCGTCTATTTTTTAAAGTTCTGAGTGCAAATCAGTCTCAATTTTCTGTGTGAACATTTGTATTTAGATCAAGAGGGGTGTCTTCTCTGCATTTATATATTATATATGTGCCCCTTCCAAAACAGTTCCATTTTAGCCTGATGAAGGATCCATAGAAGATCCAAAAGCGTGCAATAACATAATATATTTTTGTTAGCCATTAAAAGGTATCATATCTAGAAGGTTACTTGGTTTCTCTCACTGAGAACAATCACACATGACTGGTTATATGCACCTATGGTGGTATAAGCTACTGCTCTTGTTTCGGCCTGGAGAACAGAACATTCTGATACTTGATCTGACTTAGAACGACCAGGATTATGAGCCTTCAAAGGCTTCTATAGTATAAAAGTAGTACAACAACTGAAATTGGGACAAGTTACATCATTTTACTATCTGTTTTTAATTAGTTAAAAAAAAATACAGGTCAGGGTGCATACACGCGAGTGAGTTTCTCGCACAGGTTCCATCCGATAGTGATATGGATGGAACTTGCACGAGAAAATAACACATTGATTTAAATCTGTTTATTCACTTGACCAATTTTTCGCTTGCAGCATTACTGCATTATTTTTTTTGGGTAGTTCCTTACAAGGAATCTCCCATTATTTCCTATGGTATCTTTAAAAAATATTGAATCACACTCACATGCCATGCGATTTGCACACAATTTTTATCATTGAAACTATTGAAAGCATGTCACACACATGAAAATCAAAAGTATATCAATGCAATTTAGTTTTTTACCCTATAACATATCGTGTTTGCACTCAGAATCGCAAGTTTAAGAGTGCGATGACAGTTTGAGACTCTATTACCGATATCAAGCTCTCGTGTCAATTCACCCTCATACATTCTCTTTAGGCTGTGGCTCTATGTTGCGGTAACTGCAGTCAATAGCTGCATGATCTTTTCAGCATTATTGGTATGATCATGCAGCCATTGGCACCAGGGGCTAGCAAGGTTTTCGCTGCAAGCCAACACCTTCATTATGGGCCACAGCGGTTAATGACTTAGTTGCTTTTTATACAAAGCAGAATTTTCAAATATGCGAATTCCATGTCTAAAAACTGCGGCTAAATCCGTGGGTCTCTGCCGCACTTTGTTATGGATCTGTGTGTGGCTTTAGCCCTGTCAATGGGCAAAATCCATGTGCAGATGACCAACGCGTTTCATTAGTCTTTATGTATTTATCGTGTGGCCCAAGTGAACTCTTCTTCCCATGTGGTGCAGAGATGCCAAAAAATTGGACGCCCTGATTTACAACTATATATATATATATAGTATTATTTATAATCTGGGTGATGGTAACATCTTGATTGCTCAGTTAGCTATTAGGTTTCACTTTATAGTCTATTCACATGTCTGCATAAAATCTGACATGTACTTTCGATGCTGACCCTTGGATTTCTGCCACAGATTAGCGCCATTGGCTTTCAGTATGGCTAGGCATTAGTGTTTCCATATGAAATAAGTAACCTGCTATAAAAGTAAGCATGCAAACAAAAATCTGTGCAGAAATGTTCAGATTTGACATTGTTACAATTTTGAAGTCTGAGCCAAAATACATTGTCAAATATACTTTCAGAGAATTCTTATTTAGTAGAAAATAATTTCTCCACTGAGAGCCCCATATTAGCCGAAGAGCAGCTACAAAGAGAGCCCTTCACTCTGGAGGAACCAGCACATCCATGTATTATGCAGACAGAACCGCATAAGGGTACATTCACATGTGGATGTACACCAACATCTGCTACAGCATATTTTGCACCAATTGTGCCCATTTTGGTGTGGACTTTGCGGTACATGTGACTATACCCTAGTACTTTCGCACCGCCATAGGCGAAATGAACACTTTCTGCTGGGATCTAGGAGCTCCACCTCTTGGGGGTTTGCTTTAAATAGAAAGTCTTTGGGTATAATGTTGGTGAGCTCTTGGCAATGTGCTTGTTCTGTATTTCAACATTTAAGTCTTGATTTTAACATTTAGAAGCAAGTCCACCTTCAATCCTACTAATGAACAGCAGCAAATCATAAACCACGATATTCAAGAAGGGCAAGTTGTAAAAATCATGGCTTTTGCAGGTAAGAAAATGATACAGTGAAGTTTGTTTCAGCTCCGTACTTACTGTTCCTTGTAACCTCATAGAACATAAAGGGAGGAATGTATCGATGGCTTTCTGCTAGTTTAGGCCTCTTACACACAGGCCAAGAAACTTAGCCAGATATCGCGCTCGCCAACATGCGTTTTCACTGCGATGCAAGTTGTTTTAATGTCAAACGCCTCCCATCACTTTAGTGAAGTAGTGATCCTCCGTGCGGCTTCCAGCTCTTACAAGTTTAAAAAACAAAGGGGCAGAGTGGAGGGGCCCACCAGATTTACTCTAATTTACTTCTGAAATCCCAATATTAATATCATATGTCGAGCTGCTGCAGATTTAAATTAGATGGCACATGGGCAGCCAAAGGTGTGCCAAATTTATTTACAGGTGTTCACCTCTAAATAAATTGGGTGCATCTTAGTCCAGCACACTACAGGTTAAGAGGAGCCCATGAAATAACAGAATAAATTTCCCAACAGTATGTAAAATATTAGTGTCAAATATTGTGCTGTATACGGTGCAAAATTCAGTCAAATAAGCTTAAAGGAGATGTCCCGCGCCGAAACGGGTTTTTTTTTTTTTTAACCCCCCCCCCGTTCGGCGCGAGACAACCCCGATGCAGGGGTTAAAAAAACCACCCGCACAGCGCTTACCTGAATCCCGGCGGTCCGGCGTCTTCATACTCACCTGCTGAAGATGGCCGCCGGGATCTTCTACCTTCGTGGACCGCAGCTCTTCTGTGCGGTCCACTGCCGATTCCAGCCTCCTGATTGGCTGGAATCGGCACGTGACGGGGCGGAGCTACACGGAGCCGCTCTCTGGCACGAGCGGCTCCATAGAAGACTGCTGAAGACCCGGACTGCGCAAGCGCGGCTAATTTGGCCATCGGAGGCCAAAAATTAGTCGGCTCCATGGAGACGAGGACGCTAGCAACGGAGCAGGTAAGTATAAAACTTTTTATAACTTCTGTATGGCTCATAATTAATGCACAATGTACATTACAAAGTGCATTATTATGGCCATGCAGAAGTGTATAGACCCACTTGCTGCCTCGGGACAACCCCTTTAAGGCTGAGTTCACACAGGGCGGATTAGCCGCGGCAATTCCGCGCGAAATTTTGCCGCGGCAAATCCGCCTGCGGCCGCTAATCTCGGGGTTAGCCAGCCATTCGGACGAGATTTCTCAGAAATCTCGTTCACACGGGACGGCCAATCCGCTGCGGTACGTCCGGCTGAAGCTGCGGCCGCCGCAGCCACGGTTTTAGGATATGCAGCATGCTCTACTTTTTTTTCTTCCCGCCGCGGCCACGCTCTCCTCTATGGGAGTGCCGGCCGCAGCGGAAGAGCGAGCGGCCGGGCCGCTTCGCAGCCAAACCGCGGGATTTCCGACGGCAATACTCCTAATGGGAACCCAGCCTTACACTTACTTTACAATTCCCTGTTGATGTATCTTTATAAGAACTTTCAGCCTCTTTGCTGGCTATGACATAATCTCCCTAGCATAATAATAGTTATAACAACCTCTTCGGTTCCTTTTTGGTTTTTGGTCTTCTTGGCATCGCACCACTGTTCTCCATGTGCAGTCTCTGCTATCATAGTTGAGTCCCAATTACTTGACCTGGGAAAAATGTAGAGGGACTGCGGCACTCCGCGGAGTACTTCACAGGGCCTTTCTTCTAGTGGTCGCAGGTGCAATCAATGTGACGTATTGGGAAACACTTTTTAAAGGGGTATTCTCACCTTATTCATTCTTCCTTCGCTTATGCATCCTCAGAATGTGGGTCCAGGCTGGACGGAGGTCACAAGTCCCCCATTCTGACGATTGATTAATCTATTGGGCAGTTATTGCATATCCTGGGGGTATGTCATAAAGTTTAAAATACCCTTTTAAAGCGATGGTCATAAAATAATGCTGGGCTTCATCACTATATTTACGAAATCGGAGTTATCCACCAGACTGTAACCAGTATCCTGGCTGACCAACTGAAAGAGTCCCAAATACTAAGTGAACTGATTCATCTATCTTGCTGATTTACTGGTGCATAAAATAGGAGAGTCGGTAATCGTTCACTTTGCCACTTTTTCTCATGATTAGAAAATTAGCAATATGCAAAGCAAGTGGAAAAAGAATTGCCCATTTCTTTCCCGGAAGGTAGAATTTGGTCCGGTTTAGTTTTAGCGCTGCCTGTCATTAAGTCTGTAAGGCTTTATTCATCTTGCTGAAGTCTTGCAGACGAGAGAATTCTGTTGGTATTCTAGCCAGCCAACAGCCAGGTTTAGCAGTATGCATAAATGTGACATCCCTTCTGAAACTCTATGTATAAGTGAAGTGGACAGAGTTTAGTTCCTATGAATGCACAGCGAGGAGTGTCATGGAAGTGGAAGCTATACCTACCAGTGTACCGGTACCTCTATCTCCCGCTGTTGTGGGAGACTCTGGCAGCTGTTTTTGTACTACAGTGGTGCCTTGGGTTAAGAGTTTAATTCGTTCCGTGACTGAGCTGTAAACCCAAAACACTTGTAAGTCAAATCAATTTTCCCCATTGAAATAAATGGAAAAGCCATTAATCCATTCCAGATCGCGAAACTCTCCAACTGATTTCAATGGGGATGGCGTTGCCCCATTGAAAGCAATAGGACGCTGGCACCCCCACAGTAATTTTCAGGGAAGGGCTTTAAATATATGCCCTTCCCTGAAAATAATCCCAAGCTGTAGTAAAAAGATAGAAAATATATATACTCGCCTATCTGCCGCTGCTGGGGCTCAGCCGCATCTAGCCATCGCTGGTTCTCCCTGCACTGCTCTGAAGCTTTTCAGCAGGCGGGGATTAAAAATTCAGGGAGAACAGGCGGCGGCTAGACACTCCTGAGCCCCAGCAGCGGCGGACAGGCGAGTGTATATTTTTTACTACAGCCAGGGATGATTTTCAGGGAAGGGCTTATATTTAAAGCCCTTCCCAAAAATCACTGCAGGGGTTGCCGGCAGGCCATTGCTTTCAAAGAGGCAACTGGCAGCAGCGGCGGCCCAATTGAGAGCAAGGCTGTTAACCAATGTTTTTTGCTCTTAAATCAGAGCAAACATTCGTGAGAGAGCCTGCTGTCAAGTCAAAAAGCTTGTAAGCTGAGGCACTCTTAACCCAAGGTATCACTGTACTGTTCCTTATTTGTAGTGTGTATAATTCTTAATTTAACTTTAATTTAAGAGTCTTGTATATTTCCCTTTTTAATATTGTGTACATGTTTTGTTTAGGTACTGGAAAAACCTCAACTCTTATTAAGTACGCAGAGAAGAGACCACATCTACGCTTTTTGTATGTTACATTTAACAAATCCATTGCAAATCATGCTCTCCGACTTTTCCCCCAAAATGTTGTATGCAAAACTTTCCACTCACTGGCTTTTCAGCATTCAGGAAAACAGTAAGTTCCTCACATAGCTGTTACTGCTGCCAGTGATCTGGTATCCTAATATAATCATTATATGTTTTTTTATCGTTACATCAATTGGATGTCCTCTACTAAGCCCTATTTCAAGTTCTCTTGTTCAGTGTGTTTTTTAACATCTTTACATTCACTTTAATCAGTCTAAACCAAAATTCCAATTTACTAAATTGGCATAACATGGCCCATACTCCACCACTGGTGGTTGGGATTACAGAAATGTCCAAACTGGCTGTTGTGTGTTTCCTTAAAGGGGTTGTCCAGTTGTAAACTATTGATAGCCTATCCTCAAGATAGATCATCAATAATATATTGGCAGGAATCCATTACCCAGGCCCCCTCTCTGATCATCTGCCATCTGGGTCGGTATGCTGATGCACTGAGCTGATTTCTGCAGGAAGCAGACAGCTGTGTTCTTTCTAACTTAAGAGGTCAGGCTTGTTGCTGCAGCCCAAGTTGCCCTTAAAATAGATGGGTGTAATGCCAAGTATGGCCATTGCAGTGGGAATGGAGCTGTCTGCTTCCTGTAGAAATCAGCTCATTGCATGACTTGCAACGCACCCCTGGCGACCTAATATTGGTGACCCCTCTGGAGGATAGTCCATCTATAGTTTACAACTGGACAGCCCTCTCTTAGAAGTGGATAGGTGTTACGGAAATAATGTAGTGAAGTGAGATTTTCTACTTCGCTAACTTCTGATATGTGACAACGGCATAACTAGCTGTGCTATGCTGTTTTAATGTAGTATTTTAAGGACAGTACATGGTTTTCACATGCAATCTTAAATTGAATGCATGAGAATCTTTAGATTTATGTAATTTAGGTAATTGTTCGATACCACGTAAGTTTTATTTACTTTTTTTTAAGGTATCAGCAAAGGAACAAGCTGAACTTCACCAAGCTTACTTCATATACAGTTAACTTTGTCCTTCCTGAGGGGCAAGCTGGTTTTATCCGAGCCAAACGTGTTGTTAAAACACTGGAGAATTTTTTTGCTTCTGCTGATGAAACAATTGAAAGAGACCATGTTCCTATATGGTACAAAGATAATCGTGGCGAAAGGCAACTGGTGACTCCACCTGAACAGCAGGTATAGATTACTGGTCCATCACTTTACTGAAGAAGGTTGTTAAATAACAGGGATCATAGTAGTAAATTCCCAACCTAAATGGAACCACTTGTAATTTAGTAGGTCAACCTGCGTGACTCAAGGATCAAGGAAAACAACTATTTAACAATGTTGTTTTACTGTAGATATGTTGAAACTATTTAATAAGAAAAAGTTGTTTAAGCAGTACCTTATTCTACTTACCTTTTAAAGGTAATCTGTATTCAGGGATTTACACACTATGTTGTTGGCCTCCAATTACACCTTGTATCATTTCGAAAACTTGCCTGATAACACTGGGGGACACAAATGTCATGGTGCCTGGATTTTTAGACCTTATTCTGGGTATTTTTGTGCCGCTGATTCCGAAAATACCCTCCATTTCATTCTAGGAGCTCTAGTTTTTGAGATATTCTTGATGTCTTTATCTATTTTTGTTATATTTACTTATATTTATATTTACTTATTTGTTATATTCACCCCCCAGCATTTGCTTACTATTAGTACATATGATACATATTGCCACCACTGCGCATCAAACTTGGTTTGATGAAACAATGTGTAAAGACATTGAAGGGAAATGAAACATGTTTCGGTTACAGAAGTAGAAAATTTCCTGCGATGAGCCTGGAGAGACTAAAAGCAGGTAAATTCGATGGACCATAAATACGGGAACCCATGAATGAGCGGCGTTTCCAAGATTCAGTGGATAACTTTGAGGCACGTGCACGGTTGTTGTTCTGTATGGTTGTCAAGCATTTCCTTGGGAACTATAAGGTCGCAAACTTCGGTGAACTTGTGGAGAAGATGCTCACTACTGTTCCTGAACACTTGGGTGTAACATGAGCATCAGATTGCAGGACCAGCAGTCATTGTGGATGGATTTCCAGATTGTCTTGGTGATGTACGTGATGAACAGGGTGAACGATGTCACCAGGAAATAAGAACCATGGAAGTGATGAACAAGGTGACAGATGTCTCTAGGAAATAAAGACTGTGGAAGAACAGTACCGCGGACGATGGGATACACATATGATGGCCAACTACTGGTGACCATGGAAGAACAGGAATTCGGACGATGGGATACACATATCATGGCAGACTACTGGTGACCGTGGAAGAACATTACTGCGGACGATGCGATACACATATGATGGCGGACTACTGGTGACTGTGGAAGAACAGGACTGTGGCCGATAGGATACACATATGATGGCGGACTACTGGTGAAACATCCAGTGTGAATGTCCAAAAACATCTGATCGCAGGAAATCACAGGAATGTAGTTTCATCCACATGTCTCAGTGAAAAAAATCTCTTGTTTTATTCGTGTTCTAGGCTTCTTGGGATTTATCTTTGTACCTTCAGCTTTTGATTGGCAGTCATTACATGTACAATACAATATGTGTACATGTATACATTTTTATGGACATATGTCATATCTTGATAAGCAGACCTGATAGAGAAAGACTAGTGTCATTTTCAGAATCTATGACCCCAAAATACCTCAAAAACGTTCTAATACCTCAGTCACCAAAAATTGTGTTCCACAGTGTAATAGAAACCACCAAGCTGTGCTGGATTGGTCATGTGACTTTCGCCAACAGTTCCTCTTTTTTTTTTTTTGGCTTTAAATAAAGAAAAATCCATGCACAACAATCTTTTACTCTTAGGTTGTGCAACAAACTATGCTACACCTGCACTATCTATATTTATTTTATAACTTTCTTTATAGTTTGCTGTGAGAGAAGCAGGCAAAATTTGGGAAAAGATGCAAAGTCTTGAAGCAACTCGTCAACAAGCTTACAAAATGACACATGATGGTGAGAATTTAATCTAGTCTTTTACTAATACATTGTTCAAAAATGGCATACGTTCACACAGTGCCGGTGGGCCCAACAGCAGATATGATTCTGGGTTTATTGTCCATCTGTATAAAACAAGTGCATGTTTGCTCTTAATCATAAAAAGTGATTTAACAAAAAGTTTTCCTTCTATCATTTTAATTAAAGGTAGGTAAAGGTATAGTCCCCTGCTGCGAGCACCAAGTCATGACTGACTTCTTGGGTAATATCACATCATGATGTTTTCTTGGCAGACTGTTTTTGCGGGTTGGTTTTCCATTGCCTTCCCCAGTCATCTTCAACCCCCCAGTAAGCTGGGTACTCATTTTACCGACCTTGGAAGGATGGAAGGCTGAGTCAACCTTCATTCAGGTAGCCAGCTCAAGGTTGACTCAGCCTTCCATCCTTCCAAGGTCGGTAAAATGAGTACCCAGCTTTCTGGGGGGGCTAAAGGGGTTTTGTCATTTAAAAAGAGAAAAAAAATCAGTACTTACTATTGCTCCCCATGCAATCTACTTACTGCATCTTCTACTCCTTGATCTTCTCCTGGCTCCTGCACTCCCCAGGTCGCCTCACCGCAAGCCAGCCTTATCCTCTTCTTCTGTTATGCTGCGGCTTTCCTCTTCCAGCAGGCTCAGTGTATAGCAGGAAGCATCAGATGCTACGCCCGGCTATTACTGAGACTGTGCATGTGCACTGTCTCACGGCATTAGTATGGGAGCTCTTGCATCGAGACAGTGCTTGCGCAGTCTTGGTATTGGTCCGACATAGCATCCGGTGCTTCTTGCTAGGCAAGGAATGCTACGTCACTAGTGACATAGCATACATTGCCCTGCTGGAAGAAGACTGCAGCTAATGGACACTTCGTCACCAGAAGAAAAAGAATCGACCGGCTGGAGGTGTCAGGGAAAATTGTGTTTGGCTTCAGTGGTTTTTCTTTTCAACAAGTAGTTCAGCTTTTCGCCTATTTTGTGATGGCTGATTCATACAACTAGTGAAGTCAAAGGTGAAAACAATGCTGGTCTGTGTATTTGATATGAGAGGGATAGAGCACTCAGAATTTGTAACACAGGGTCAGATAGTCAACCAAAGCTTTTATTTGAAGGTTTTTTGAAAAGGATGTGTCACGGAGTACGGAGAAAGTTTCCCAATTTGTGGCAAGCAGGTGACTGGTTCTTCCATCAGGATATTGCACCTGTCGGCACAATGCTGAGTGTTAAGCAATCTTTGTCAAAAAACGGCATCACACTCTTGACTCACCCTCTGTTTTCACCCTATCTTGTCCTGTGTGACATTTTGAGACGTCAAAGGAAAACATTTTACTGATGTTGAAGAGGTGAAACAAAAAGAAGCACAAATACTAAAGTACATCAATACCAATGAGTTTAAAAAATTCTTTGAGCAGTGGAAAAAATATTTGGACAAATGTATTGCTTCAAATAGAGAACACTGTGGTGTAGGAGGACTGAAATTTCATAATGTACAAATATACATATATCACATAAAATAATAATGTCTGTATATTATTATAAAATGCGAATGACCCACATTACATACACTCCCTTACTGTGGCAGCAGCCATAATGCGCAATACAGTGATTCATGGAATTTTTTGTAAAATCCAAATACTGTAATTTTGTAGATTTTGGTAGATTATATAGATAAGCAATTTATAAGAAATTACCAAGAATAAAGCTTTACATTTTTGATAAAGCACTAAGAACAAGTAATACTCTTGTACTATGAGTATGTGTCATTAATTCTGTGATCCTGTTTCTGTCATCCTACAGGCTATCTGAAGCTGTGGCAGCTCCGCAAGCCAGATCTCTCATTTTACAATGCTATATTTGTAGATGAAGCCCAAGACTGTACACCTTGTGAGTAGAATACTATTACAAGATACAGAAATAAATCAGTCATGGTCCCTATTTCTGGACACAGCTGACTTGATCTTCTGAAACATATCTATGACTCATCAGAAGTCCATTTTTGCCTCCTTTAACCTTTTCCCACCCAGTACTATAATATTACAGTTCCCGTAAGCTGCGCTACTACTACGGCACAGTGATGGCTGTAACCTCTTAGCCTTTACCTGGCATTTAAGCCCATACATGCCATGGTCTATACAGACCACAGCATGTCAGTGATTAACATAGGGAGGGGTTACCCTCTGATTACCAGATCGCAACCCATATGCACACAGACACCCCGCAATCATGGGGTGGTAATAAATTGCAATAGTGGACTATAGGCCTATCATGTACAGATGGTTATTAGGCCAAAGGCAGGGCCTGATAGACTGCATGTCAGATCTACAATAATGGAGATACTTCTCTGTAATACAGGAGTATTACAGTGTATTATATGAGCAATCAAAATATTGCACGTTCAGGTTCCCCACTGGGACTTAAGGCTCATTTACACGCAAAGACAATCTTTCAAACGATTGAAAGACTGACAGTTCTAGCAATCATTTTACATAAAGTGCTAATGGGCACTAATGTCTATTAGCACTTTATCAGCTTCATTTGCATGTAAATGAGCCTCCAGCAGCTGCTTGCAGAACACAGCAGGTGGTATGAGCTCTGCAAAGAGCTCCATTGTTCTTGCAAGGGCTGTCAGCAGAATACAGTGTAATCAGCCGCTCCCATGCAGAACACCGCGTGCGGTTTGTGTTATCTACTCTCCAGCTGAAAAATGGATTTTAAGCTCACCTAAAAATCAGCATTCAGCTGAAGAGTGAACAATAATAGCATTTGCACACAATGATTATCGCTCAAAAGCCATTGTTTGAATGAATTTTGAGCAATAATCGTTGCATGTAAATGGGGCTTTAGTAAATAAAATAGGGGAAAGCATTGCCTTTTTATATATGTAAATAAAAAACACCTAACTGGTGTCACTGCATTCGTGAAGACCCATACAATAGAGTGAACACTTTATTTATCTCACAGAGTTAACAGTGTAAAAAACAGCTATGACAAAATGCTGTTTGTTTTTTTATTGACCTCTCAAAATGCTGATTAGAGAGTGATTCAAAAAGTTGTGTGCACTCCATAAAACACACCTTCACACAGCTCTATGGATGAAAAGGTGTTATATTTTAAAATAGTTTTAAAGAAATGAAGTGTTTTTATTGTGTAAAAGTAAAAACATCAAAAAAGAGAGATCATTTTGGTATCTTTATAATTCTAACAGCCCGTAGAATAAAGTTATCCTGTAATTTATGTAACACTGTGAACACCGTAAAAACAATCCCTAGAATACAATGGCAGAATGTCTGTGTTTCTTCACCCTCGTACTCTCCTCCCCTCACACCTCCCAAAAAATGGTATGAAAGTAATACAATACATTACATGCACCCCAAAATGGTACTATTAGAAATAACACAAGTCATCCCTCAAAATAAAAATCCTCATATGGCTATGACAACAGAAAAATAAATGTTATGGCTTCTGAAATGTGGAGATGTAAAACAAAAAAAAATCATAGTTAAAGGGGTTTTATCATGACTCAAAAAAACTTTTCCAGCAGCTGGGCCCATTTATGAAATAAAAAAAAAATAGATAATACTCACCTCTACTCGGATTACCAAAGAGCTGAGCTGATCACGCTGCCCCGGCTTCCAGATAAACGGCTGGACAGAAGCACGTGACCACTGAAACCAATCAAAGGCCACAGCATCATGTCTGGCATGACTGTGCCCAGGATGTCATGGAGTCCTGGTGTCAGGAGTGCCAACAAGATGCTATGGCCTCTAATTTGCCACAGCGGTCACATGCTTCTGCCCGGCCATCTGCCCCAGCGCCAGCTTCTAGGTAATGTGAGCAGCTCAGCTCTGCTTTGGATCTCCGAGGACAGGTGAGTATGATCTATTTTTTTTTTTGTTTTATAATGGACCCAGCTGTGGGGAAAATGTTTAGACTTATAATAAAACCCCTTTAAAGGAGTTGTCCCGCGATAGCAAGTGGGGTTATACACTTCTGTATGGCCATATTAATGCACTTTGTAATATACATCGTGCATTAAATATTGGCCATACAGAAGTTATACACTTACCCCCTCCAGTGTTGGCGTCCCCGTCTCCATGGCGCCGACCAAAGCTGCCTTCTCCCTGGATTAGACGCGCTTGTGCTGAAGGGGCCGCTCCGGCGTGCTCGCGACGCACAGGTCTTCTGCGCATGCGCAGAAGACCTCTGCGGCGCGAGCACGCCGGAGCAGCTTTGGTCGGCGCCATGGAGACGGGGACGCCAGCACCAGAGGGGGTAAGTGTATAACTTCTGTATGGCCAATATTTAATGCACGATGTATATTACAAAGTGCATTAATATGGCCATACAGAAGTGCTTAACCCCACTTGCTATCGCGGGACAACCCCTTGAAGTTCCAAACTCCTTAAGGAGTTCCATCAGCCATTCGTAGTGGAATGTTTGACAATGTTTGTTCTATTCATTTTGCCAATGTAAATTGCTATTGCTTTTTTTGTAGCTATTATGCAAGTTGTCCTTTCCCAGAAATGTGGGAAAATATTTGTTGGCGATCCCCACCAGCAGATCTATACATTTCGTGGTGCTGTAAATGCCCTCTGTGAGGTGCCCCACACTCACATCTTCTATCTCACACAGGTGAGTGCATTGAAGTGCTGCATGCTTGACATTTGGGGTTAAAGAAGGTCTGTAGACTAGTGACTTGAGGGGCCACATGTGGCTGTTGGGATTCTTGTGCGTGGCTCCTCAGCTGTTTTTTCTTTCTTTGTGCACTTGTGACACTGAAGATGTTACCGCATTGCTTGACCATGGTAGTATGGTCAAAACTCTGTTAACAGGTATATAGTTAACACTAAATCAAAGAATATCTTTGATGGACTTTTCCTTTTTAATTTGTAGCGTAGCTCAACGCCATCTTGTGTACTAGTAATTATTAGGACATTATAGTAGCAGTGTTTCTGGTGGCACATCACACACACAGCAGCTTGATTACCACACAAGACAAACACAGCTTGGCCCCTCCCACAGCAGTGACATCACCACAGGTCCTTCAGCCCACCGGATCTCTGTGCTGGAGGTAGGTCAGTGTGTTCTGCCAGGACTGCTGAGTTGTAGGAAATTATAGTGCCAGTGTTTCTGGTGGCACAATGCACCACACAGCTCTGCTACATGGTACATGCATTATGATCCCCACACACACAACAGCTTGATTCCCACACATCACACACACAGCTTGGCTCCTCCCACAGCAGTGACATCAATGCAGGTCCTTCAGCCCACCGGATCTCTGTGGTGGTAGGTTGTTGTCTTCTGCCAGGATTGCTGAGTTGTGTCTTCTGAGATAATAACGGCTTAGTTGTATTCTCATTTTGTTATTTTTGCCCTCCCGTTCCAAGAGCCCTAACTGTGTTGTTCTTCTGTCAGTCAGACTCTGTGTTTTATATATGTTGTTGGACCTTTGATGATGTCACCAGGGGATGGAGTATAAGAATCACTCACACACATACATACAGACAAGTGGTCATTAGTAGTTTGCTTAGGAAATTTATAGTACCAGTGTTTCTGTTGGCACATACACACACAGCAGCTTGATTACCGCACAAGACCAACACAACTTGGCTCCTCCCACAGCAGTGACATCACCACAGGTCCTTTAGCCCACCGGATCTCTGTGGTGATAGTAGGTCAGTGTGTTCTGTCAGGACTGCTGAGTTGTGTCTGACATAATAGCGGTTCAGTTGTAGTCTCATTTTGTTATTTTTGCCCTCCCCTTTTCAACAGCCCTAACTGTGTTGTTTTTCTGTCGGTCAGACACTGTGTTTTATATATGTTGTATGACCTTTGATGACGTCACCAGGGAAACGGAGCGATGACATCACCAGTGGTGGAGCATAAGAATCACACACACCCACGCACAAACACATACGTACATACATACATACTTACTCACAGACAAGTGGTCGTTAGTAGTTTGATTTAAAGTGGCTTACGACCAATAAAGGGTTGAGTGCTTCTGTTATAGACTGTCTAAATCTTCTGCTTTTAGAGATCAGAGTTCAATCTAAATGTTCTAATTTGTGTTTTAGAGTTTCCGATTTGGTGCTGAAATAGCTTACGTTGGTGCTACCATACTTGATGCTTGTAAAAAGATACGGCACAAGTCTTTAGTCGGAGGTAACCAAAAAGGTGAGAAGTCAAATATTTCAAGGTAGATTTATTCCATCAACAAAATAACAGTAGTCGTGTTCATGCTGAATGCATAAGGCTCTGTTTACATCTGCGTTGTGGTTTCCATCGTCAACAGAAACCATGGCAATGCCAGATTCGTTGCATGACAAACGCTTATGGCAACCAATGGGGTCCTTTGGATCCCACCACAAAGCCCCCCTTTTTAACGGGAAAACAGTGCTGCAAGCGGCACTAATCTTACCATAAAAAATGACACAGTTTGCTAGGAGGCACTAAGCAGAGCCTCCAACACAAGTGTGAACATAACCGAATCAGCAGTGACCAGTGTCGTAAATGTGCGTCAGCTTTGTAATAAACACACATAGCAATTACACAATAACAATAAACCATCAATCAGTATTAGAAAACATATCCTATAGAGTTCTACAGGTCATACTCTTACTATCGTATCCTAAACAATATAGTCCTAGTAGTATTGCGAAAAATTATGCCAGATTTGCTCAACCTTTTTGACTGCTTTGCTTTTACACATCGTAACTTGGTATTCTTTGGGTAAATGCATTTTGACATTTGGATTTTGACGGTATGCTTAAAGGGGTTGTCCAGCCTTGTAAAATTGATGGCCTAGCCTCAGGATAGGCCATCAATATCTGATCGGTAAGGGTCCTGCTCTCAGGATCCCTGTAAATAAGCTGATTGAAGGGGCCGGGGCACTCGTATGAGCGCCATAGCTTCTTCAATGAGCGTGCTCTTTTGGCAGAACGATATATATCGCTTATTCTAAGTACTTCAGGCTTGTCCCATTCACTTAATGCGAAAAGTCTTTAGTATGCAGAAGCGCTGCTATCAATATGATGTTGTCTGGCGTACCAGCAGTGAGGACAGGCCATCAATTTTACAAGGTGGGATAACCCCTTTACGGTAACTCATGTATTGGAGAAACCTTTCTGAATTCTATTAAATAATGGGGGGAATTTAACAAACAACTTACGCCAGTTTAGGGGTACATAAAAGTTGCACATTTTTGTGCACACCATATTTCTGCAAGTTTTACCTTTTTCGACACTTTAGAAAAGTGCAGAGGAAGGTGTGTGGTTTTTCGCAGCCTCTCAAAGTTACTATAATTTACTCCATACTCTTACGCAAATTATAGCAGAAATTTATGCAGGGTTTTACCTGACACAGATTATAGTAGAAGGTGTATTGGTGACCCAAAGATGCAGCAAATGTACAGGGTTTTTTCAGATCTTCCCGATTTGTCATGTTTATTGACACTCCGATACATAAATTGGATATCAGTGGAAACATCCACATTAATATTTAACCTAATGAAATGTATTAATACTTTTATCCATTTTTTAAAAGTGACTTAATTCAGATGTTTTCTGTGCTTCATACGTAAACATTGTTATATTGTACCATTTTTAAACGTTGTCTCATATTTTTTGTATTGCAGGTACTATTCGTGAGTGCTTCCAAAGTAAGGTTGCCATCCTATCTAGAACCAATGCCTGTGTGTTTGACCAAGCTGTCAGTGTTACTGACACAGAAAACCCCTCAATAATCCACATTATAGGGGTAGGCATGAGATCTCCTTCCAGATTTTGTTAATATTTAAGCTGAGCATAGCTTTAGAAGAAAATAAGCAATTATATACTTTACATTCCTACTTTAGGGACCAGAAAACTTTGGACTGAGCAAAATCCATGATATTTGGCTATTACTTCAATCTGAGAGACAGGCAAGTAAGTATTTTCATTTGTATCTTTTGTATTATAAGGTACACATTTAAGACCTTGAAATAAGTTTCAATATGTTGGTGCAGAGTGTGATCTATAAATTCTTTTTATCAAGGAGTACTTGATATAGTTCATAATAATCACCCATTAAAGGGGTTGTCCAGTTGTAACGTATTGATCATCTATCCTCAGTTTAGACCACCAATAGTAGATGGGTGGCGGTTCGTCATTTGGGACCTCCGACAATGAGTTGTTTGCTGAGTCGATGCATTTGTGTATAGAACTTATTTCTGCAGGCAGCAGACAGCTTTGTTCTTTCTGCAGTAATACCAAGCCTGGCCACTGCAGTAAGAACAGAGCTGTATGCTTCCTGCAAAAGTCAGCTTAGTGCATAAGCACATCACATGGGGAACAACTGATCAGCAGGGGACCTGGGTGAAATCAGTAGGAGTACCGTGTTGATATCCCACTTATGGCTGCTGATACTGACATCCTATTTTGGTCAGGAAGTGCATTAGCAGCATGGTACTCCCACTGTCTCACCTTTAATGCCGATGACGACGTCTGGCCCGCTCTTCTGGACAGCGGGCCATAGGATCAGCTGATGGATGGCGATTAGGAATGGCGGACTCCCATCCATTAGGTTATCAGTTGAAAAAAGGGCAGAAAACCCCTTTAATGTACAAAAGGTTCCATGTATTACAACATAGCCTCACAGGATACAATATAGTTGGAGGCACTGTTATAAAAACATCCCACCCTATCATTCCCTGTCAGCTCTCTGGCCCTGAAGTGTCCAGATAAATAGCACTTAATGTGTCACATAGTATGCTGGTATTAGTAGTGCTCCATGGTCCGGAGAGGTGATAAACCTTAATCCATAGGAGATGCCATGTATGACAGTATTGTTTCACAGGATACAATATAGTGGGGAGGTAACATTGCAAAAAAATCTCACCTTAGCATTTCTTATCAGCTGTCTGGCCTTGAAGTGTAATGTAACCATCCTGAGAAGGACAACCTTGCCTGAGGTCTGGCCCTAAAATAGAGGCCCTAGCAGACCCTTAAAAAAACAAGCAAAATGTCCTATATCATCTTTCCAACACAGCATTTCACCTGAGAACAACTAGGTCATCGGGGGATGGTCAAGTGCCAGTAGGCACCAAATAGCCAGTTTAACCCTTTAGTGACGGCCGTATCGTGAAACTACGTCCTGCTATTGCAGGACGTGTATGGAGGGAGGTAGCGGCGCTATCTCCCTCCATACAGCGCGGGCGTCAGCTGTTTATTACAGCTGACACCCGCGGGCAATAGCTGCGCTCGGCCGTTTGCAGCTATTAACCCTTTAAATGCTGCTGTCAACTCTGACAGCGGCATTTAAATCCCCCGAACGCTGTTCGGGGGTCCCGCACGGCCCCCCCGCGGTGAGATCAGGGGAGACGTGCAGGTGTCATGGCAGCCGGGGGCCTAATGAAAGGCCCCAGGGCTGCCTTAACAGACTGCCTATCAAGCCATCCACACAGGGCGGCTTGATAGACTGCCTGTCAAAAAGCAGTATGACGTAATGCTATAGCATTACGTCATACTGCAGGAGCGATCAAGGCATCGCATGTTAAAGTCCCCTAGGGGGACTTCAAAGTAATGTAAAAAAAAAGCCAATAAAGTTTTTTTAATTGTTAAAAAAAAAAAAGTTATAAAAGTTTAAATCACCCCCATTTTGCCATATCTATTATTTAAAAATTGAAATAATAAAATATAAAAAAAGTATTTGGTATCGCCGCATCCGTAGAGGTCCGATCTATCAAAGTAGTGCATTATTTTTCCCGCACGTTGAACGTCGTCTGAAAAAAAAAATAAAGAACGCCAGAAATACACCTTTTTAGTTACCCTGTCTCCCAGAAAAAACGCAATAAAAAGCGATCAAAAAGTCGTATGTATTCCAAATTGATACTATCGGAAACTTCAGGACATCCCGCAAAAAATGAGCCCTTGCTCAAATACGTCGATGAAAAAATTAAAAAGTTGTTGCGCGCACAAAATGACTGTAGAAAATAATTGAAAAAAATTAAATATCTTAAAAAAAAAATAAAAGTACTACAGCAAAAAAAATACTATACAAGTTTGGTATCGTAGTAATCGTACTGACCCATAGAATAAAAATATCAGGTCGTTTTTGTTTGTGCGCTGTAGAAACAGGACGCACCGAAAGATGGTGGAATGTCGTTTTTTTTCCATTTCTCTCCGCTTAGAATTTTTTAAAAGTTTTTCAGTAAATTATATGGTACAATAAATAGTGCCATTGAAAAATACAACTCATCCCGCAAAAAACAAGCCCTCATACAGCGACTTCGATGGATAAATTAAGGAGCTACGATTTTTTTAAAGGGAGTAGGAAAAAACAAAAATGGAAAAAAGCAAAAAAGCTCCGTCACTAAGGGGTTAATAAATTAAGAAAAGTGGACTCCAGGATAGCAAATACTGCTTATGGCAGCGTGACCAGTAACCCCCCGCATTGACATCACATCCAGAGTTCCCAGTGTCATCACAGACACTCCTTCAGATGAGATATACCAACCAGAGGGAGGGAGTGCAGAGACACAGTGGTTGGCAGAGCACCCAGTAAGAATATATCCCTGATACACTGAACAGAATAAGAAAAACAGGTATTTATGCAGGGATTACAGGCAGACAGCACAAACGGAAATTGAGTGAGTGACAATTCAAGTATATCTTTCACCGTCGCAAAGAAATATCCCAAAATTTTCTATCAGTAATTCCCAGGTTAGGATTAAAAATTAACTTTTATTAATAAATGATAAAATTGACTTAGTCAAAGGCACATTACACAGACACTGTAGTTATCTAAACGAATTTTTTGTTACACCAATAGGAAACCCATCGTATGTTCGTGGGGAATAAAATAGAATTCACCATGTATCGAAAAGACCAAATGTGTTGGTGTCTCTTCTTGTCCAGCAGAGATGTGATAGACTTTTTAATAAAGATGTATTAAGTTTCACGTGTTTGTAGAGAAATTCTCAGTAGAATCTGAGTCCTTTTAGTCTGCTATGTATGGTCCAATATGTCGTTATTATTTCTCTGCGGCAGAATTCTTCAATGATATATTGGGTTCCTATAGATAAATAAATTGTACATCAAATAATGATGACAATCTAAGAAAATGTCAAATGCACTAAAAGTGTCATGTATACTAGAATAGGCTCAGAAAGAAATGTTCTCACAATTAAGGACAGACGTGTTTGTGTTAAGATGACGTCCAGCTATTTATAAGCAGGATAACAAATTGAAGTAGTTTGTTGGTTGTTAGATTTATTAGTACCACACAACCTTCAATTTTTATTCAGTGCATTGAGTGCTGATACTCTTATTCTTTCTGTTGCCTCAAACATTTAGTGCAATATAGTGTAAATAGTGTCACCATTCTCTAGATTTAGTTTTGCATGTGGGTATTCATGTGAGGATCCCCAATAAATTCTTCTCATTGGATATATTCATCCGAGTTAATCATGCAACTAACAAGGCCAGTAGCATTGGCCAGCTGTGCATCAAACGGTAGAGGTGGCTATATTATATAGTTCACTCAGATCTATCAGAATATATAAACCTTTATTTATGGTAAAGCGTATATATCTACTGCAATACTCTATATTGGTTTATTTGTATCTGAATAGGCCTACGGGGACTGCTGCTTGTAGAGCGCAGGAGCCTCTATGTATCCATATCCACAATTGCTAACTGCATGCTTTTATTATGTATGATAGTATTATGTATGAGGTATATTAGGAGATATTTATTATGTATGAGGTATATTAGGAGATGAGTGGAGGGGCTTATTCACATGCTATCAACCGGGTAAAACTACCTACTTGAACACCATTTCATAAGAGTTGCGCCTCCATGTCCACAAATTTTCACGAGTCCTTTCAATCTAAATGCCATGCTCCGTTACAAGCGGTTTGGTGTTAGTGGACTGGCAGCACCTTAGTTTATTTCATTTATTTTTTTCCTATAAGGAAAGCTATCTTTCCTATACAACAGCAGCAGAAAGCGCTCCAACCATCTATTTTTATTTACACCCTTTTTTTATATCAACTAGGCACACTGCAGTATGTGGTTCCAAACAGGTGTTTGGTGTGTTCTCATGGCATAGATTGGGTCCAATGGTCCACCTAAACATGTCATTGACCGGTGCCCACTACACTTCACTGCTTGGTGACCCTTTGTAGCCCCTCATGGACTTCATGTACCCTTGCAATGATGGGGTATTGCAGCAGGATAATACACTTGTTTGAGGGGCATTCTGGAAAGTTCCTACGAATAGTGTGGCCTGCATGTGGCCCAACATGAGTCAAATGAAGCATTTATGGGATGTGGTTGAGAAGTGCATTCATGCTCTAAATCCTTCAACTACAAATACTACATAGCTGTAGGTGGCTATCCAGATGGCATGGCTCAACATCCCTCCCGATGGCTTCCATCCATTTGTGTAATCAATGCCACATCTAGTTTCTGCACTTCAGCACTTCATTAGGGCGGAAGGAGTCCTAGACGATATTCTCTTCTCTCCCATGACTTTTGGCATGTCTGTCTAGTTATGAATAGCTTATGGCACATGTATGGCAGCTGGGATTAGAACTGGATCCAGAAAAGAGAAGAAATATAAGATCTTCTATTACACTTTTTGTTGGACCCAGTATTGATTTTGACTATAAAATAACTGGACCTTTATTGGAACAGCTGTCTGTATTAGAGACATTTATAGGTATAAGCTGTCACAGATAAATAATAGAGATGAGCGAGCACCAAAATGCTCGAGTGCTCGTTACTCGAGTCAAACTTTCAGTGATGCTCGAGGGTTCGTTTCGAGTAACGAACCCCATTGAAGTCAATGGGCGACTCGAGCATTTTTGTATATGACTGGTGCTCCGCTAAGGTTTTCATTTGTGAAAATCTTAGCAAATCACCAAAGTCATGTAAAACACACAGAAATGGATAGGGCAGGCGAGGAGCAACATGCAGGACTGCATTTCGGGCACCGAGGTCTCACTATTAAGCCACAAGAGTGGCAAGAGTGAGACCCCCCCCTGCACTGTCAGCATAAAGATCGTTCTCCTCTGCCACAGCTGTAACAGCTGTGGCAGAGAAGAATGATGTTAGCCCATTGAATTCAATGGAGCCGGCAATACAGCCGGCTCCATTGAAAGCAATGGGCTGCCGGCAAGCGCGGGATGAATTTTCGGGAAGGGCTTTAAAATATAAGCCCTTCCCTGAATTTCATCCAGAAATGTGTAAAAAGTAAAAAAAAAATATATACTCACCTTGTCCCGGCAGACGGAGCTCAGCCGCGGCCGGCCGGCAGTTCTCCTGAACTGCTCTGAGTAGTATTCAGCAGCCGGGGATTTAAAATCCCCGCCTGCTGAATAAGCTGCCTCTGATTGGTCACAGCCTCACCAATCAGAGGCAGCTCTCACTGCTCTCACTGAGTAAGTGCTGCCTCTGATTGGCTCAGCGCAGGGACCAATTAGGGGCAGCTCTCATGTAACGAGCATCTCGAGCACCCTAATACTCGAACGAGCATCAAGCTCGGACGAGTATGCTCGCTCATCTCTAATAAATAACTATTTTTGCATTCCATGCTATCTTTTCCGAAGACTGTATTGATAAATCTATTACTGTATAGTAAAAAAAACTGTTTCTCTCAGATTATGTACATTAAGATTCCGTATTTGTTGGTTTCAGTATCTTAACTATAAAATAACACAATTGGATTTGTTCTACCAGAGACTACAGCCACCACCAGTTTTCGTGTTGCTTGTTGAGATCCTTATGCTTCAGTGTCATCACAGCCAAGGCTTTAAATGGCCAGTAATGTATAATCTATAAGCAGTGTTTCTAGACAGTGATGCCTTTGCAGAACATATGATTTTTTGCTGTGATTAGTTTCTCTTCCTCTTGTCAATAGAAAAATTGTATATTAAAGACCGATTCATTGCGGCATGGGAGAAGAAGGGGTTTGCAGCATTAAAGGCGTATGCAGTGAGCTCCGAAGACCGAGAGTTGGAAGCTAAAATCGCTGTTGTTGAAAAATACAATGTGCGAATACCTGACTTGGTGAAGAAAATAGAAATGTATCATGCAGCTGACTCAACAAATGCAGGTACCAACCTTGGACCATTGACAGTGAAATATGTTTAATGCTATACAGTAAAATCCCATAAAGGTTCTATCTACATCTGCATTGTAGCCTGTGTTTCTAGTAACATAGTATGTTAGGCTGAAGGAAGACAATGTCCATCCAGTTCAGCCTGTTTCCACCCTTCCTTGTTGATCAAGAGGAAGGCAAAAAAAAACAACGAGGCAAAGCCAAATAGCCCCCTTGGGGAAAAATATCCTTCCCGACTCCATAATAGCAGTCAGAATAATCCCTGGATCAACATTTGATAATTTCTACCTGACTCAAAGACCCGGATCAACAACCCCGTGGTTATTTAATGTCTATATCCTGAAATATCATAGCGCTCTAGAAACACATCTAGTCCCCTCTTAAACTCCTCTGTCGATTTTGCCATCACCACGTCCTTAGGCAGAGAGTTCCACAGTCTCACTGCTCTTACAGTAAAGAACCCCCTTCTGTGTTGGTGATGAAACCTTCGTTCCTCTAACCGTAGAGGATGCCCTCTTGCTACCGTCGCAGTCCTGGGTATAAACAGATCATGGGGAGATACTTGTATTGTTCCCTAATGTATTTATACATAGTTATTTGATCGACCCTTAACCGTCTTTTTTCCTGGGTGAATAATCCCAATTTTGATAGCCTTTCTGTGTATTCCAGTCCTCCCATTCCATTTATTAATTTGGTTGCCCTTCTTTGTACCCCCTCAAGTACTGCAATGTCTTTTCTGAGCACCGGTGTCTAGAACTGTATACAGTATTCCATGTGGGGCCTGACAAGTGCCTTATATAGTGGAAGAATAATATTCTCGCCCCTATACCTCTTTTGTTGCAACCAAAGACTTTATTAGCTTTTGCAGCAGCTGACTGGCATTGGTTACTCCAGTTTAGTCTACAATCCACTAGTACCCCCAGGTCTTTTTCCATATCACTTTTCCCTAGTAGTACCCCATTTAGTGTATATTGGTGATATCCGTTTCCCCTTACATTTAGCAATATTGAACTTCATTTGCCATTTTTTACCCAAGCCCCCAGTGTTATGCGTGCTGCTGGGATCTGTAGTGCTAAGGTTCCTAGCAGCACTGCTGCACAGGTTGGGGTTAATTGAGCTGGCTGGGTGTGGTATTCTCCAGCAGCCAATCCCCTTTCAAAAGCCCCAACCTGTGCAGCACTGCTACTAGGAACCTTAGCACTAGAGAGCCCAGCAGCACACATAACACCCAGCTTATCTAGGTCCAATTGCAGCCGTACATTGTTCTCCTTGTATTAATTACTTTGTATAATTTTGTGTCGGCTGCAAATATCGATAGTTTACTATGCAGTCCTTCTATCAGGTCATTGATAAATATATTAAACAGAATGGGGCCTAATACTGAACCTTGTGGCACCCCACTAGCAGCGGTGGCGCAATCAGAGTACGAACCATTTTTTACCACCCTCCGCTTTCTATCTCTGAGCCAGTGCTTTACCCAACTACACACATTTTCGCCCAGACCAAGCTGTCTCATTTTATATATCAGTCTATTATGCCGCACAGTGTCAAATGCTTTAGAGAAATCCAGATGTACATGATCAATAGACTCTCTCAGGTCCAGCCTAGAACTTAATTCATTGTAGAAGTTGATTAAGTTGGTTTGACATGATCAACCCCTCATGAACCCATGCTGATGAGGAGTTATACCGTTGTTTCTTTAAGTTATTCCAGGATGGCATCTCTCAGAAACCCCTCGAATATTTTTACAATTATTGAAGTGAGACTTACCGGCCTGTAGTTACCAGGCTCCCTTCTTGACCCCTTTTAGTATATTGGAACCACATTGGCAATACGCCAATCCAATGGTACAACCCTGGTCTCAACAGTGTCCCTAAATAAAAGAAATAGTGGTCTGTCTTTCATATAGTTTCCTTAGAAACCTTGGGCGTATTCCATCTGGGCTCGGCGATTTGTCGATTTTAATCTTTTTTTAACCGAGTCTGCACTTCCCTCTAAGGTAGGTAGGTGATATTTTGTGGGGGGTTCATTTTATCCCCCTGTCTCTCGTGTGACATTTCTTTTTCCTTCGTGAATACACTTGAGAAAAAAACTATTTAATAGATATGCTTTCCCCCCGATCATCTTCTATGATTTCTCCTGCATTATTTGTTAAAGGGCCAATGCTTTCAGTGCAAATCCATGTATCATTTATATAACTGAAAAATAGTTTGGAGTTATTTTTGCTCTCTTTGGGAATCAGTCTTTCTGACACCTTCTTTGCAGTTTTTATCTTTTCCTTACATAATTTGTTATTTTCCCTGTGTATTTTTAGCGCTTCCTCACTGCCCTCTTGTTTTAAACGCTTTCTTTTTTTTTCTTATTGCCCCCCTTACAGTCTTGTCAAGACACAGTGTCTTCCTTCTATTTTGTAGTTCTTTTATTTTTAAGGGCTATGAACTGCTCACATGAGGTAGTTAGGATATTTTTTAACTTCTCCCATTTGTCGCCTGTACTATTATTTGTGTTGCCGGTAGTAGCTCTGAGCTGATCAAATTTTGCTTTATAAAGTTCCCTTTTAGTTGTTGCTTCCTGTTAAGGCTTTCTATTAAATGAAAGCTGGAAATAAATTATATCCTGGTCACTATTTCCCAAGTGTCCCTCAACCTACACCCCCATGATTTTGTCCAGTTGGTTAGTTAATAGTAAGTCCACAGTGGCCCTCCCTCTAGTTGGCTCATGCACAAGGTGGGTAAGGTAGTTATCATTAATTGTTCTCAAGAACTTATTTGTCTTGTGAGATTCGCAGGTTTTGTCTCCCATATTATATCTGGATAATTAAAGTCTCCCATAATAGTTACTTCATTGCGGTTTAAAACCTCTTCTATTTTTCTTATTAATAAGTTTTCAGTTTCTTCTTTTATTTTTAGTGGCCTATAGAAAAGCCCTATCAGGATTTTGTTATTTATTTCTCCCTGTATTTCTACCCGCAGAGATTCCACCTGTTCATCTCCTACACCTATATCTTCCTGTAGCTTCGGCATTATGTAGGATTTAACGTACAGACATACCCCTCCCCCTTTCTGTTTCCCACGGTCTCTCCTAAAGAGATTGTAACCCTGTAAATTCACCGCCCAATCGCACTTATCATTAAACCATGTTTCCGTTATTCCTACAATATTGTAATTTTCATCTGTCATTCTTGCTTCAAGCTCACCCACTTTACTGATCAGATTTCTTGCATTCATTGCCATACAATTTATACGGTTGTTGTTATTCTTTGTACTCATTATGCTACTTTTGGTCCTATTAGCTGTTCTATCAGTTCTAACCCCACCCCCCCACTTGACTCCCATTCCCAATACTTGGTCCCAGGTCACTGTCTACATTGTCAGATCCTAGGTCTCTGAAATTATTTTTGAGGTTTCGCCCATTGACCACTAACTTTGTCATTGGTGTCAATGTGCACCATGACTGCTGGATCCTCAGCAGCCCCTCCCAGTAATCTTTCAACCAGATCCGCGATGCGTCGAACTCGAGTGCCAGGAAGACAACACACCGTTTGACAATCCCGATCTCTGCGGTAGATTGCCCTGTTTGTCCCCCTTATAATTGAGTCCCCCACCACTAGGACCTGTCTAGCCTGCCCTGCACTTTCCTTCCCCTTCTTACTAGAGCAGTAGTCTCCCTGGTGTTCAGAGGGCATGTCGGTCCTAGTGGTGGGACCTGTCCTGAGAATAGGTCATCAATAGAATAAATGTCCAAAGTCTTAGACAACCCCATTAAAAGTACCTTTTTAAGCATCACTTAGTTTTTAAGACCAAAATTGTGTGCAAATTAAAGTGGTAGATCCACAACAAATATTTTTGGTATATCTATAGGATGCCATAAGTGCCTGATAAATGTGCGTTCAATACTCCTCTCCAGAACTGGAGTCCCCAGACGACCCCTTGCACTTCACAACTCCTTCAAGAGTAAAACTGACTGCAAGTTAATGATGTCCATAGCAGTTTGTTATGTTTTCCATAAATATGTTGCTATGCTGAATATTTTTTTTTTAAGATTACATTTTAGGAACTGTACATAAAGCTAAAGGAATGGAGTTTGATACTGTTCAAGTTACAGATGATTTTACAAAGGTTATCAATGCAGGACACAACTTTCAAGGACAGCAGTTCTCAATTGGTGAGTGACAATCCTCTACTAGACCTATTAATTGTCAAGGTCTTTGTCCTTCATTGCCTGGTACCTATTCTACTCATTACAGGATACTTACAACGTGGAGAGGGTTGGTGCCCCAAAGCATTTGAAATGTGTCTTCATGAATACTATATGTTCTGATTTTGGATAAAACCTAAAGTTTAAAGTTTTTATGTAAAATGTTTGCTAATAACTTTTACACTTCGCCATGGGGGCAAATAATGTTTTGTACATTTGTCACGGATCCTATTAAGGAACTTGCAAATGGCCTTTCCAAGCTCAAAATCTGCTTAGAAGGAACAGTAGGATTTAGTGTCCTTTTAAAGTTTTTAAACCTCTGTAGAATGGTTTTATGGAATGGATATGAAGGGAAACTGTCACCACTATTCCAACCCTAATATCGAGTTCACTGGCTGGCAGGAGATGAAAAGTCAATCATTTCTAATGCCCTCTCTTTTCCTAATGAGCCCATGTGCATTCACAATTATATCCCAAAGATATAAGGCGGAGAGGGCACATGATGGGAGGTTACAGAGGAGTGTACCAAGCAAATGAATGGTTTGTGATGGCCGGATGTTCCTTTTGCCTTTTGCACTATGCCTGATTTATATGGGCGGAACCTTGCAGTTGTTGCGGGACATCATTCTTATATCATGATTCATGCATCTAAGAAGGTTGTTTTCTGATCATATGTTTTATTCTCTTTAATCACCCAAGGGCCATAGTGTTTCAATCCTACAGGAATAGACACTTCTTAGCGATTTTATGCATGAGATGGTTTTATGGACCTATTTGCTTTCCTTGTGTTGCCAAAATTATTTTTGCAGATTTTTTTCTTTCTTCTTGCAACTTATAAGGTTATTTTTAATACCTTTTTTCATTTAACCCCTTCAGTGGCATGCCCGAAAATTTTCCAGGACGAGCTCCACTGCCCATAGTGATATAGCCCAAAAGATTTCTGGGCTATGTTTCACTATTGGACCTGCAGAACACAATGCCATAAGCGGTGGCATTGTGCTCTGCCTGCACAGTCCCACACAGAACAGTGCAGGACTTTATAAAAAGAAGCAGAAAGATAGAATCGATCTGTTGGCAACTTCCCGCTTCTTTTTTCAAACTCCTGCACTGTTTTGTTTACAGGTTGCCACTGAGACCATCGGCTTGTCAGAAGCCGGCGGATGGTTCCCGTGGCAGGGAGAGCTGGTGCTCAGAGGATAGCCTGGCATCAGCTTTTACAGCACAGAACAGAGAAAACCTCCCATCTATACTGTTTAACTCTTTACTTGCCATGGTCTATGAAACCGCAGCATGTAAAGGGCTGTCACCATCGGACCCCCGTAATGTGATCAGGGGGTCCAGATGGGTCTCTGTGGAAGTCCCCTAAAGGGACAAAAAAATGTTAAAAAGTGTTTTAAAAAAAATTGTACAAAAAATAAAAACGCCAAAACACCACCTTTCTCCCTTTTACTTTGTAAAAAATTAAAAACAAAATTACACATGTAGTATCCCTGGGTTCAGAATGACCCAGAGAAAGAAGTTAGTACATTATTTAACTCATTAATGACTTGGGCCCCCCCCCCTTTTTTCCCCCCACCTTTTAAAAAATCTTAACTCCTTTATTTAATCATCGACGTCGCTGTATGAGGGCTTGTTTTTTGCGGAACAAGTTGTATTTTTCAATGGTGCTATTTAATGTACCATATAATGTACTGAAAAAACTTTTACAAAATTCCAAGTTGAGTAAAATGAAAAAAAAGCAACATTCCACCATCTTTCAGTGCATTTGTTTCTACGGCGCAAAAACTGCAACAAAAATGACATGATAACTTTATTCTATGGTCAGTAGGATTACTACGATACCAAACTTGTATAGTTTTTTTTTTTTTTGCTGTACTATTTTTTTTCAAAGACATTTAATTTTTTTAAATTATTTTCTGCTGCGTCTTCTGCGCACAATAACTTTTTTATGTTTCCGTCGACGTAGTTGTGCGATGGCTCATTTTTTGCGGGATGTCCTGTAGTTTACATTAGTATCAATTTTGAATATGTACGACTTTTTGATCGCATTTTTTTCTGGGAGACAAGGTGACTGTAAAAGTGTGTTTCTGGCATTCCTAATTTTTTTTTCAGACTAGGTTCACCGTGTGGGCTAAATAATGTGCTACTTTGATAGATCGGAGTTTTACGGACACGGCGATAACCAAATATGTATTTTTCTTTTATGATTTAGATTTTTTTATTATAGATATGGCAAAAGGTGATTACTTTTTTTTTAAGCCCCCCTGGGGGACCACAACTAGTGATGATTTGATTGCTTCTGCAGTATGACATAATGCTGTACGATTGCAGTTATTGCCGGTGGGTGTCAGCTATAATAAACTATTACAGGTCGCGCCACGATCTCTCTTCATACATACCCCGATATTACAGGACGTAAATGTACGTCCTGGAGCAAGAAGAGGTTAATCTGCAGGGTGCATGACATGAAAAAAAAAATTAAAACGTGGCAAAAATAGCTAATGTAGCCTATCTCACTATACAAAAAACGGAATAGAAAGTGATCCAAATTCCGCACAGATCTATAAATGGTAGTAATAAAAAGTACAACTCTTCCCGCAAAATAAAAACCCTTACACAGCTTGATTAAAAAATTAAAATGCTAGGGGTCTTTGAATGCAGCGATAAAAATAATCATTTATTTATTTATTTTTTAAACTGTGAAAAAGTTGCGAAAAAAAAAAACTATTACAATTTTGTATTGGCTGTGGGAGGACAGCTCGGTAGAGTGCGGGTTGCGGCAGTCAAAGATGGAAACAAGTTGGTAAAGTTCAAGTGCAGGCGTGACCTGCTTTTATTTCAGTCCAGAAGAATCAACACAAATTCAGCCTTAGCTTCAGGCAAAAAAATAACAGTCCAGCAATAGGTCAATAGGCAGTCCCTTCCTGACCAGGTCACGCTCAGCAGGTGCACCACACAGCAGGGCTTTTACCTCTAGCGGGTATCACAGGCTGCCAGGGTCCAGCAGCTATCTTATTCCCCCTGTGTCAATGCACACTGCTATCTATATGCACACCTAGCCTGGCTCAGCCTCAGCACCTGTGCTGATTGACCTCGCACACACCCTGGAGTGGAGGAAGTGGAATGGATGGCCCCACTACCAACCTGACATCCATTCCAAAAATCCAGGCCCAAAGACTTTTAAAGGGAAACCTCCAGCAACTACTTGCTGGAGATTACATTGCCCTTCTGTATTTTCATGTCTCAAACAGCAGGACATGAACTTCCTCCAGTCCCACTAGGCATAATAACGGAACCTGGGGGCGATGTAGCGACCATCCACTATCACGCCCCTCAGTACCTAACATACCCTCCCCCTCTGCTTGAACCCGTAGGGGCGAACACTTTTACTAACCAAGCAGTGGGTTCGGGACAACACGCCGGCATTTTCTTGTAGCTTACCAGCCCTGTGCTCTACATCAAATTTAAAATTTTGTAAAGAAAGGAACCACCTCGTCACCCGAGCGTTTCACTCTTTGGCCTGACTCATCCAGGTGAGAGGGGAGGGGTCTGTCACCAATATGAAATGTCGTCCAAGCAGATAGTACCGTAGGGACTCTAAAGCCCACTTTATCGCCAGACACTCTCGTTCCACAATGCTATAATTTCTCTCTGCGGGGGTAAGTTTCCTACTAAGATAGGTGACTGGGTGCTCCTCGCCTCTAACCACTTAGGAAAGGACGGCTCCCACACCCACATCAGAAGCATCTGTCTGTACTACGAATGTTTTGCTGAAGTCGGGAGTAATTAAGACCGGCTCTCTACACAGGGGTGTCTTTAACTTCCGAAATGCCTGCTCGGCCTCGTCATTCCACTTGATCATGGTGGAACTTCTTCCCTTTGTTAGCTCTGTCAAGGGTGCTGCTATGGTGGCGAAGCTAGCGATGAACCTGCGGTAGTAGGTGAGAGCATTTCTAGGGATTGTAGGCTGTTTCTTGGTCAATGGTTGGGTCCACTTTTGGATGGCCTCTACTTTATTAATTTGGGGCTTAATAACTCCTCTTCCAATTATGTACCCCAAATAATGTGCTTCTTCCACTCCCAACGTACACTTCTTGGGGTTTGCTGTTAACGCTGCATCCCTGAGGGAATCAACTACCGCCTGTACTTTTGGCAAGTGACTCTCCCAGTCATCACTAAATATAATGATGTCATGCAGATAGGCGGAGGCATACCGACTGTGAGGTCTCAGGATGATATCCATCATTCTTTGGAACGTAGCTGGTGGCCCATGTAGCCCAAAAGGTAGGCAGACATACTGGAAGAGCCCCTCGGGAGTAGAAAAGGCAGTCTTTTCTTTGGCCTCGTCGGTAAGTGGTACCTGCCAATACCCTTTAGTCAGGTCCAAGGTAGAGAAGAACCTAGCATGTCCTAGCCTTTCTATTAGCTCATCTACTCGTGGCATCGGGTACGAGTCAAACTTAGAGACTTCATTCAACTTCCTGAAGTCGTTGCAAAACCTCAAGTTGCCATCGGGCTTAGGAATCAGGACAATGGGACTAGACCAATCACTTTTTGACACTACAATGACCCCAAGGTCCAACATCTTTTTTACTTTCTCTGATATAGCCTGTCTACGTGCTTCAGGAATTCTGTAGGGTTTCACCCGAACCCGTACGTAAGGTTCCATGACGATGTCATGTTTGATCACTGACGTACATCCCGGTAGTTCCGAAAACACATCCGTGTTTCAAAGCACCAACTCCTTTGCCTCCTGTTTCTGCACCTTAGATAGGGACCCTGAGATAGCTACTTCCGGAGCTTGGTCCATGGACTTCACAAAAACCTGGCTGCTCGGCGCATTCACCGCTTCCAGAGACTCTTGTTCTTTCCAGGGTTTAAGCAAATTCACATGGTATACCTGCTCCGGCCTCCTCCTGCTAGGTTGGTACACTTTATAATTGACTTCTCCTATGCGCTCAAGCACCTCATAGGGCCCCTGCCATTTGGCTAAGAACTTGCTCTCTACTGTAGGCACCAAAACTAACACCCTATCTCCCGGGCAAAAGGTTCTGACTTTGGCCGACCTGTTATAGACTCGACTCTGTGCCACTTGTGCCTGTTCCAAGTGTTCCTTCACAATGGGCATGACAGCTGCTATCCTGTCCTGCATTACTGAAATATGTTCTACAACACTTTTGTAGGGGGTGTGTTCACTTTCCCAAGTTTCTTTGACGAGATCGAGGAGACCGCGTGGGTGTCTACCATACAGCAGTTCAAACGGAGAAAAACCTGTGGAGGATTGGGGAACCTCACGTATTGCGAACATCAAGGCTGGCAACAAACAATCCCAATCCTTCCCATCTTGGCTGACCACCCTTTTTAACATACTCTTCAAAGTTTTATTAAACCTTTCGACCAGGCCGTCAGTTTGCAGGTGATATACTAAGGTACGCAGTTGTTTAATCTTTAGAAGTTTGCACATCTCTCTCATTACTTTTGACATAAACGGAGTCCCTTGATCGGTAAGGATCTCTTTGGGAATATCGGTGCGGGAGAACATCTGAAACAGCTCTGGGGCAATGAGTTTGGAGTAGGTGTTTCTCAGAGGAATTGCCTCTGGATACCGCGTGGCATAGTCTAGAATGACCAGTATATACTGATGTCCCCTACCGGACTTCACTACCGGACCAACTAAATCCATGGCAATCCAGTCAAATGGTACCTCGATAACGGGTAATGGCACCAATGGACTCCTGAAATGAGATTTAGGGGCCGTTAATTGACATATGGGACATGAGGCGCAATACCGCTTAACCTCCTCATGTACCCCTGGCCAATAGAACCTTTGCGACACTCGTTCGCGGGTTTTTTCACCCCCCAGATGACCTCCAAGCACATGTTTATGAGCCAGATCGAGAACTACATGGCGATATGGTTGGGGTACCACCAGCTGTTCCAGTTCTTCCCAGCGCACCTTGTCCACTCGGTGCAACATGTCATTGTTAACAGCCATATAAGGGTATGCCTCACTCCCACCTGGAGTTTGAGGTACCCCGTTTATTTTTTTTACGGCCTCATGGGCCCTGATCAATGTTGGGTCTTTCAGCTGAGCAGACCCAAAATTTTTACGCGACACCAAGTTCCGGCATGGCAGGAACTTCTGCCGGGCTTTCAGTGTCACCAGCCAGTACAGCTAGGGGACAATCGACATCGTCACTTATGGTCACCCCTACTGCGGGCCCAGCAGTGTCTGGGTCATACGGCTCCGGGATTAACTCCTGACACACAACATTATTAGCCGCATTCTTATTGTCCAAAGTCCTTTTTCTCCACATGGCCCAGAACAGTGGAAAGTCCCTTCCGATAATAGCCTCATGCATTACGGACTTAACCACTCCTGCCGCAAGGGGTGGCTGTTTGTACAGTAGCGGTGGGGTATTCCCGAGTATCCCCGTGGATGCACAGTACACCCACTCGGCCTCCATTGTAAGAGGTTGAGTTAACCAACGACTCGTGCACTAGGGTCACAAGGCTTCCGGAGTCCAACAAAGCCTGCACCAGAAAGTCCCTTCTACCTAAGATCAGGGCATCAGGCATATTGAGTTAGGACCTATCCAAAAATAATTGTCCTTAGCGGACGTTAGGAAGTCATCATTCGGTTTTTCCTGCAATCAGTGGTTTCTAATGGACCGGGCACATTCATTAGATACTTGCTCCCTTTAAGACCCACCTTTAAAAAAAAAAAAAAAGTAGTATTTGTCCATGCGGTATGGGTTGTAGACATACAGGCTTCAGGCAACCCCATTCTTCTTGGAGCTGTTTCACCTAGATGAAACAATAGTACTGGTAGCATCCTGAGCCTCATTCTTCTCCAGTACTGTTCATCTTACATTGGACAATTGCCTTTCTAAGGAGATTTCTCCCTTTCATTCTAGGGCAATTCCCACTAGAATCTTGCCTTTGAATCATCATCTAGTTTCTTCTGTCCTTCTGACACCAGACTTACTTAATTCGCTCTCTGCCGCAGGACACTCTCACCATACTGCACTAATGGCCTGACACACACACGAAAAAAAAATTAATATGGCCATATCTACGGCATTCAGTGTATGTTGCCGAGCTAACAATCCTCCTGACCTTCTACATCCAACATAAGGAAGATGGAGAGCCAGTATCAACTGTTGTGAACAGCCCTGTCTAGAGTGTGTCATGCTATCCAGGAAAGATTCAATATGGAACTTGTTTCTCTCCAACCGGTTCACCCAGGATAGTAGTTTGCCTTATTTTGACGGTAGCAAACTACAAAGCACACAGTACTTTCCTCTTTGCCTTTCTCACCTGTTTCTTTAGCCCATGTAAGGATCGAGTCTCTCACTCCTACTAATTTGCAAGTGCCTTCTTTATCAGTTTCTTTCTTCCTAATGGCAGGAACGCTTCCAGCCTTCATTATCTCTATTCCTACAAAAAGCGTTACCTGCTAGCTGCCAGTAGACCTGTCGCTTACTAGCGCCCACTGGAAGCAACAGGCTAATCATGAAACCTTTTTCTTGTCCCACCTTCTGGGGAATTCATCTAGAATGTCCCATGGTCTTCTGTATCTCCAATGATATGGACGAGAAAACTTATTGCAGAATCTTTCTTTTCACATTCATCGGGGGACACAGCACCCACCAGTTGTTTATTTTTTACTATTGCCGGTGGAGTTCTAACAAAAGTGTTCCTCAAGCCGGCCTGATTTTTTTTCCTAGAACTATATTTTCTACTTATAGTTTGTATTGCTCTACTTCATGTGTTATTTTGTTCTCTTCTACTGCTTACATACAAACGGATTAGCTTAGTACCTGCAGGAGGGGTATACCTTGTAGGAGGGACTAACTCTTTCTTTGCTCAGTTCACCTCCTAGTGGCTGCCTCTACACCCAAGGTCTACTGTGTCCCCCAATAAATGTGACAAGAAAGGATATTACAGGAAGTAACAAAAATCTTGTTTTTCTGTGTTGCCTTTGTGCATTTTTATGTTTTTCATTTTATTGTTTCTAGTAACTGTCTTGTACATTTTGGTCCTTAACAAGCATAGTAGACCTACCTGAATGTATATAATAGTTTCTGGCACTTGTGTTTCTAAGTATGTTAGTCACTGGGTCATCCTTCTTCTTCCTTTCAGCTGCAGCACTTGAGGATGAGTGGAATTTGCTCTACGTGGCAGTAACTCGTGCCAAGAAACACCTCACCATAACAAAGTCTGTAGAGAATATTTTAACCCTAGCTGGAGTAAGTATAATTTTAGAAAATCTATTTACTTAGGAATCTAGAAAAAATGCACATAGTTGTTTCTATGTCAAGTTTTTTTATAATGCGGTTATACTTGGTTTTATCTTAATATTTATCGAGCCCCATGGCCACTTATCTTGCGAACATCTGCTTTACATTTCCAGACTTGGAAACAAGTTGTTACGGACCAGCACTGCAAATGTAAAGCAGAGTAATGTCACTTATAGCATAGTAAGTAATAGATGCGAATTATGGTTTGGCAATAGTAAAATGTCAGCCAGGTGTCTAATAATGTCTCCTAAGACTGTTGTGTAGATTCCTGTAAGGCAATGCTTTAAATATGACCTAATAATTCTCCTGTCAGTTTTTCACTAACTGTTAATAATGTGTTAGAATTCATAGGTATTCCCGAGCATACATACCAAATGACCACTTTATTAGAGACACCTACACCTTTACAATTGGTGCTTCTGTCAGTGCAATGGAGCGCTACAAGTATATTCTTGTGTTCCAAATTAAGGGTTAAAATTCAAGCAGCTCGGAGAATCACTGACATGTCACACAGCATTTGTGTAAATTGCAAATGATTCCGTTTATTTGTTAACCAGCCAAAGAATTTATAGTCCTTTAAGACAAAAACATTGAAAGCGAGACTAAAGTTCACCTGATTTAGCATATGCATAACCTGTTATACCTCTTTATTACTGATGAATAAACTTAGCACGTGCTGTGACATCAGACTCTAGGCAAACCTTCTCTCTAGTCATGTGCTATCTGAGATCCTCAATTGGTGATCTATAAGTATCCTTCAGCTTAGTTAAGGTTTATATATGTATAGAAGATTAAATAAAGTAAAACAGATGATAAAGAGTTCTATTTGTTAGTACATTTCTTAAACAAAATCCATACTTGGTCAGCTATCTGGGTACACATTTGTGTGAGCGAAGGTCAATTGCAGATTTTTCTTCTTCTTCAGGTCTTGTAATCTTATAAACAAAAATATCTGAATATATGTCAAGTAGGTTAGAAAATGGAAGGGAAACAAGATGGTTTTCAACAGACAATAAGGTTTCTTTTATACTTCCCTATATGGAAATCAGACCTGTAACCTCGCAGCGCAGCATTAAATCAAGTGAGCAGGTTTTCCATGGATCAGTTTCAATGTGAATTGAGCGACTACGAACAAAACTTGGTCATTGGTGCTAGACTAGTCAGTATTTAAAAAATTGCCAACCTTGTGGAGTTCTCTCATGCAGTGGTATTGAGAATATACCCAAAATTATATGAATGAGGTAAAAACATCCAGAGAAAGGGGATCCTGTGGATGTAAACAACTCATTAACAAAACTGGGTCAGAGGAGGATGTGTAGAATTGTTCTGACAAACAGGTGGTGCACGGTCAAGCATATTTCTGCTGAATACGACATTGGTGCTCCAGCTAATGTGTTCAGATGCACAAATGGACTATAACAGCCAACCAGCTGGAATACCATTATTCTAGAAGAGAAACGCAAGACTCCAGTGGGCAAAAGAGCATGAAAATGGGATGTGCCAGCAGAATACAACCTGGAAAAGCACCTTGAGCAGCTTGGTCAAGCTGTGTTTTCCATATTGACATTTATGTCTTATGAACATAAAATTTCTTTTTATTCATCTGGACTTTCTGGTGCTGGAATTTTTTGTCATACATACTAATGGGAGGGTCAGAATTTGGCAAAAACAGCATGACTTGAGGATGAGGTCAACTGTTCGCTGCTCAGAACAAGTCACCCTCCTCTAATTTGCAGCAACTGTAAAGGATCATTTACACGGAAAGACAATCTTTCAAATGATTGAAAGATTGATGGTTCTAGTGATAATTTTGCATTAAATACTAACAGGGACTAATGCCCTTTTAACACTTTATCAGCTTCATTTGCATTTAAAAGAGCCTCAAGCAGCTGTTTGCAAATTCCAGCATGTGGTCTGGACTTTGCACTCAGCTGTATTGTCTTCGCATGGGCTGCCGCGGGCTGTGCGCTGAATACAATGTAACCCGTGAAGAACACAGAGTGCGATCCGTGCTATTTCTCTCCGGTTGAACAATGAATTTTATGCTCACCTAAAAATCATCGTTCAGCCGAAGAGTGAAAGATGGAAGCGTTTACATGCTACGATTATTGCTCAAAAGCCATCATTTGAATGAATTTTGAGCGTGAATCATTGCGTATAAATGGGGCTTAGGAAGCTCTCCTGTCCACATGGGGTAATTATTCCTGCAGGACACTTTCAACACCTAATGCAATCTATTCCATGATAAATTGCTGCAGTTTAAAGCCCAAAGGAAGACTAATACTCTACTAGATGGATGTTTCTCATACAGTAACCATTCACTGTAATGTTAAATGGTAGTAAAGGTTCACTGGTAAGCTAAAAAAAAAAAGTCAAGGAATGAATGAACACTTTTTTCCATGAAAATTGCCTTTATTCTTTGGGCCATTAAGAGGGATACCAAATATGTAAAGTTAAAGCATTTATTTGAAACAAACCGTGGCTATTATATATTATTTACAGTTTTTTCTATTGTTTTGCATTCCTCCCAATGTAAAATTTTAAACTTCAAGCTTATATAACACAAAATGGTGTCAAAAATAGTCCTTTTAAAAAGAACCCTCATACAGATAGGTCAATGGAAAAATAAGGTTATGTCTGTCAGAATTCGGTGAGGTAAGAGTACGGGTCCCTTCACACCAAGTGTAATCACTGCAGGCATTTTGCAATGGAAAACCGACAGCAAATACGCTGGAAAACTGCATTGCCCAAATCCGCGGCTAAATGGTTCGTTTTTGGCTGTGGCTTTTGTAGCGGATTTGCTGGCGAATTATTTAACCCTTCTATTTCAAGGGCTGAATTCCTCAGCATAAGTCCACAGTATAAATAGACATGTTACGGATTTCGAATCCGCAGTGTTTTTGAAAAACACTGCAGATTCATTGCAGAAAATTTCCACACCATGTTTAGAATTCTCCACGTGGCTCGTCCTGTAAATGCTGTGGAACTTCTGCAGAAAATCTGTAGCATTTCTGGTTTGTGTGAAGACGACCTAAAAGAAAATCCTTCTCCTAAATTCACTACATTCCTGGGATGATCAGATTTCTGTAAACTGTAGGAGTTCTTCAATTTTCAGCGTTCCATAGCGATTAATGGTTGTTATGAGCAGATGATCCAGTTTCGACTTGCACACGTGTTTATACATCTCCCTTAGGATTGTTGCAGATGGCTAATACGTCATATATCCTAATTTGAAAATCTGTATATACCTGTATTTTTTTCTATGTAATGTGTGATTTCCGCTGTTGTCAGTTCAGTAATAAGGCAGTCGCCTGCTGTGAATTCACGATACGTTTCATTTATGGATATTGACACCAAAGATTCTGCTTTTGGGATCACACCTATTCTGTTATCAAAATAGTTTTCTTTTATAACCTGCAGGGATAAGACAATTTGTGGCAATGACTGTAGATTTAATTTCCACCATGTCCCAGCAGTCCGTCTCCATTCAAAGTAAACAGGCAGCTGTTCAAAGATGAGCAACTGCCTGTTTACACAGATCGATTGTCAGGTTTTTAGGCCTGCACAGAATGGACAATAAATTAACAAATGATCATTCATCGCTCAATCGTTGGGCGTGTTTACAGTAAACGATTAGCATTGAATTTCACACACTCCAGTGATTACCAGAACGATAACACCGTGCAACAAATTTTTATCAAATTTTAATAACAGAAAGTAATTGATATGTTTCTGTAAAATTAAAACCTGCTGATTACACGGGTAAAACTGAATAATAGCGGCACGTCTCATTTTTTAAAGTTATTTAACCTCTTGGTGACCAAGCATTTTTTTTTTTTCATTTAAAAAAATCATAACTCCTTTATTTATCCATCGACGTCGGTGTATGAGGGCTTGTTTTTTGCAGGACGAGTTGTATTTTTCAATGGTAATATTTAATGTACCATATAATGTACTGAAAAACTTTTAAAAAGTTCTAAGTTAAGTAAGATGAAAAAAAAAAATCCCGCCATCTGTCGGTGCGTCTTGTTTCTACGGCCCACGAACTGCAACAAAGATGACATGATAACTTTATTCTATGGGTCAGTACAATTACTTTTTTTATTATTATTTTCTGTCGCCATCTTCTGCACGCAATAACTTTATTTTTCAATCCACATAGTTGTGCAAGGGCTCATTTCTTGCGGGACCTCCTGTAGTTTGTATTAAGACCATTTTGATCACTTTTTATTGCATTTTTTCTTGGAGACACAATGACCAAAAAAGCGAATTTCTGGCGTTCTTCATTTTTTTTTTTTTTGGACGACGTTCACCGTGCTGGGTAAATAATGTATTACTTTGATAGATTGGACTTTTACAGACAAAGCGATACTGAACATGTATTTTTATTAAATGATTTTGACTCCTTTATTTAGTCTAACCAATGACCTGTAAAAACATAGTTCATTAATTACAACTTACTGGTGGATGATACGCAGTGTTTCCCCCACATGGAAACATACTCTATATGTTACATAAACCTACCCTTATGGTGTTCAGTCCGCACACAGTGTGTAACAGTGATTGCGAAATAATTGCACAATCACTTTTACTATTCTTTTTATAGGCAGATTTCCAAGAAATACAATACAACTGCAATTGGATTACATTATTTCACATAACTGGAAAACCTTACGTGGCAGAAAAAAACGGATATCATATTTGAATTCAGCGCACTAAAGTTACTATAAGCCGCCTATATGCTTATCTTATTGTGTTGCCCAGTGTTATCATTCCATGTAAAAGGGCCCTTATGTAATAACTTTTGAAAGTCAAGTGTCCTAAAAATGGCATAAAGAGGCACTAAAAAAAGGTCAGTTAAGTGCTCTCAAGACAACTTGTTAAGCTGATACAATAAAGAGGGGTTTCTGTAAATTAAGGGGATGTTGCATTGATTTCCAGAAAAACTTGTAATGCTTCATTCATTCAAAATCCACAAGTCCATGTGCCAGTATACGTCAACAGATCCGACTGGAAGGACATGGCTGCTGGGCACACTCACACACACCAAAAATGACATATTGCGAGTGACCGCAAATTTGCACGCACACTCCACCAGACCGGAAATGATCATAGCCATGGTGATTTGACTAAACCATTCAGTGTACAGGCCACAATTTTTAACCTTAATGTATCAGTGGCAGACATGGCCTTGTCCCAACTGTTTTGAGATGTGTTGCTACCATCAGTTTCTAATGAGTTATTTTTTTAAATGAAATGGAAAAATGTCTCCCTTTCACCTTCTGCTATGTGTTCTATGCTTCCATTGTGAATAAAATATAGTTATTTGGCATTTCCAAATCATTGCATTTCTTTTTTCTTTTTTTTACATAGCCTCCCAACTTTTTAGGAATTGGGGTTGTATTTGTTATAATAGTTTGCTGATCTGTTAATGTTTCCTTATTGTAGGAGTATTCCCTAAAAGCGGAGTTGACAAGTCACGTTTTGAAAGACGGCCCGCTACTGTGTGTTTTGCCATACTGCAACAATCCCATTCCTGAGCAGACTGTCTTGACCATGAGAAAGCCGCCGATCACTTATGTAAGACGTTACACCGTATTAAATGACGTGCAGTTGCTGTGTCTATTGTATAAAACTTGCTGCTCACTTCTTACAGATATCACATTTCTGCTCCCTGTATTCTGCTGGCTTGATTCTTAGTTCGTGCTACATTGTATGTAGTAATCGACTTGCTCTTACGTGACTGCGCATAACACTGTGCTCTCCTTAGCCAACAAGGTACTGGGCTTCAGCTGTAGGACTGATGGTAGAAAGTCACTGAGTAGTAGGCCCTATTAATAGGTCGAAGTATTTAACCCCTTTAAAAACCAGGTTATTTTTGTCCTAAAGAACCAGACACTTTCGTGATTTTACGCACACAGTAGTTAGTGGCCTGATTTTTTTTTTCTTCAGCCACCGCAAGTATTTTTTGCTGCAAATACAGCTGTTTTGCATATCCTCTTCTGACAGATTATTCTTTGTTTTTTTGGTTTAGGGATAATGTATACAAAAAGCCCAAAAGAAAGTTTACATTTAATCGTTCTTCATTTTTAAAATTAGTATATTTATATAAATGAAAGTACAGCAATGGGTTCCCCATTTTGTTTTGGAGATTTTGATATATAATTTGTATAGTCTCAGTATAAAGGGCAGGTATGGCCACAGTTTAGGATGGTAGCGACGGTGGCTCGTTTTCTTTTTTCATATATATATATATATATATATTTTTTTTTTTTATTCTGTAATTTTTAAAACTTTTTAATATATTGGTAACACCTTTGTCCCCCACAATGTAATATAAGATCTCGGGGTTGCGCTTTCACTTTTTCTTCTTCTTCTTTTTTTTTTTAAATTCCTCAGGAGCCCCAGAGAACTAAGAGCGCCGATGTGAGGGAGGCCTTAGTGTTATTTTTATATATCTTGCTTTGATTTTTCTTACTTTTAACACAGTTTAGCAGCAATAGTCCATGCGATAACCAGAAAACATCTGTCTACAATGATGCCTACTACCACTATACAAGCAGCTTCCACCCTCCACTTTTGTGTCCTTCCCTCGCAGGCAGGGTTCTTTCTTCCCACTAATATAGTCATGTTTACTGTTGCTTTCTATGTTATATGGTGAAACCCTTTCCATATATATAGGGCCCTGCAGTTCATGTTGCTGTAAACATAAGTAATAATAACCTTCACTTGAGTAACAGTAATATCAAAGTTAGGGTCTATGTGGAAAATGCTATTTATGTCTTTTATTACTCTTGTTCATTTTCTTTGGCCAAATTCAATTGTGATCATGTAGGCAATATCTGTGGTAGTACAGAGAGGAAGGGACCATGGACTGGACTGCACACTGGTCACTGCTTATGGGGGCAATTTGCGGCTGGCTACAGTTTGTGGAAACCACTTTTAACATAAGGGCGAGCACCCACTGGCGTTTTTTTACCTGCGTTTTGCGTTTTTCCTGCACAGGCATAGAGATAACGTGTTCCTGTCCACTGGCGTTTTTTTTGCGTTGCGTTTGCGTTTTTAACATAGGAACTGTCAGTTGCATATGTGTCCCTATTTTTCTCCTAATGCACCCATGAAAGTCAATGGAAATTAATGGAAAAGCCGCGAAAAACGCCGTGAAAAACGCGCGGAAAAATCGCGGGAAACGCGGCGAAAACGCTGCGTTTTTTTCCCACGGAAAACGCAAACGCCAGTGGGTGCTCGCCCTAAGGCTGAAAAAAGACCTGTGTCCATCCAGTTCAGCCTATTACCACTCAATGTTGATACCGAGGCATCTGATCTGGTAGCTTATCACTGTTGATGAAGAGCTGCTCACTAGCCAGACACTGTTCATGGGGGGGGGGGGCGCTTCTTAAACTTAGACTCAAGTTTCACCTCTAACAAAAATACTCTGTGGCAAAATTGGGACAAATACATGGTAGAATAATTTATGCAAATAAGGAAGATGGAAAAATACCTCTGCAGCGCCACCTATTGGATGGCAGCATTTCTACAAATCAATGTGACTTTCTAACAAGTCTTAACAATGATTAGGAATAGGAAGCCAGAGAACCATGCATCTTAATCATTGTGGTAGAAAATCACATTCATTTGTAGGAATACTGCCATCCAATTGGTGGCGCTGAAGAGGTATTTTTTCAATTGTCTTATTTGCATAAATTACCCAGAGGAGCTAGCATGGCCTTATAAGTGTCCTCACTCACCTTCTAGGTGTCCCCACACCGCTTTTGGGTGCTCTCCTGGGGAGAGAGTGTACCATCCCCTGACCCACTCACCCCCTAGTTGTCTCAACACATTTTTAGGTGCTCTCCTTAAGGAGACACAACATCCCTCCTGACCCATGGCACAATAAAGCATGCTGCAATTGTAATTCCTCAAAATTCTTGCCAATCCTTAGATTCATTTTCTGTAGTGTGTGAGGAGATTTGTAAACCCCATTTACCTGCATATTACTATTTGTTCCAGTTTGGAATCAACACTAAAACGTGCTGGTTCCCTGCATAAGATGAGTCCAGACCAGAAGTACATTTATTACTGCACCCTCTGGCCATGAGTTACATGTGCTGGCTTTGTCTTTTTTTGTTTTCACGATGTACATATAACTGTTGTAGAGTATAGAGGCAAACACTTGTTAATGTTTGATTTCACTCATGTTTTTGTTTTTTTGTGCAGAGTGACAAAAGTGAAGATAAAGGAGGATATATCTGCCATACCTGTGCACAGCAGCGGGTCGGTCCGATAACACAACTGATGGGCTCTCTGTGCTGACAACCATGCCTCATGAACAAAAGCGCAATATTTCCCCTATTCCTATGCAGTAACGCTGCAACTTTAAATGCATCGCTCGTACTAGCAATCATGTACTCTCTTATACATCTAAGGGCTCCTTCACACTGGCCACTGGCGATTTCGCTGCCAGAAAATTGCGCAGAATCGCAATTGTGTTCAGTTGTTTTTTGAGCGTCAGCGAAGCTTTTTCTTGAAAATAATATCACATTGCTGCCACCCGCGGGGGGGGGGGGGGGGGGGGAATTTGCATTATTTTCTTAGCACAAAAGTCAATAGGACTTCCTAATGTTAAAAACGCATCGCAAAAAAAATCGTAAGTCTGTGCAAAAAAAAACAAGGCTCCATAGGGAAATATGGGCAATTGAAAACATTGCAAATGGGATTAAAACCATTGAAAATAATTGGATGCATGATTCTGCGTTTTCACTCATTCTTGCATTGCGCAAATATGGCATGATTTTATCACAAGTGTGAAGGCGCCCTAATGAGAAGGACAAGTCAACAATCAGCCTCTTACTACAGATTTATTATTGAAGATGCGCCATGAATACAGTCAATGTCAAGAGCAGCATTTTATTTCATAGAAGCCTTGGTTGATCCCACAGCACAACAATTACTGTATGGCTACGAATGTAAAGTAAAATGTAAAAAGTGTTTCAATATTTTTAATAAGACTAATTAAAGGAAGAGACGGAACAACTGGATCTATCGTTGTCATGTAAAGCTTTTTACTTTAGCGTTTATTTACTTCTTTTCACAAATCTGGATTACCCTCTTTCACACAAGTGTGTTTGTGCAGCTAAGTTACAAGCACAAAAAAAAAATCGCGACTATTAGAACCAATGGATTCCTGTGGAAACGTTCAGACGAAAGAATTTTAGGTGCGTAAAAAAAAAAAAAAAAAAGAAGTGAACCTTAAATAATACGACCTGACTTATCTTAGGTGCGCGATGCGCAGGAGTTTCCGTAGACTCCTACGGGAGCTGGAAAAAAAAAAAAGAGGGGGAGTCCACAGCTGGGAAAAGATGACAAGTGCCTGTAGACATTAGAAGTCATTAGGAGGATTTCTACCAACCGAGGGAATTCCAAACAGCGCATTTTTCCCCTCCTCATCCTGACAGCATACACATGAAGGTTGTCCTCTGGACCCCTGTAGGGACAGGAAGCAGAAAATATAAAGGTAACTCCCCTCCACCGGCTCACCAGTGTCTTCCTGTTCCTACAGGACAATCCAAGCAGATAGAGCTCTATGTGTAGGCTACAAGCAAGCTGCAGCCCGTCCGCCCCAGGGAGGTCTCCTCTCTGCGGGGCTGTCAGGGCTGCGCGGGTGAGACTCCAAGTACGGGGTTGTCATCCTCCGGGACCGCTGGAGCCGTCTCCAGCGGCACACCTGTGACTTGCCTAGGCTTCACAGTTCAGCAGGACTCCGGAGCTTCTCGTTCAGGTGGAGTGGCTGTCAGCAGAGGCGCATTCCCTGGGTCTGACACCGCAGTGACATGTGGGCGGTGATGTGTCCTGGAAGGGTGTGTGCCTAGCGCAGAGCCAAGGTAGATTTAAAAATTGAAAATATAAAGTTAACTCCCCTCCACCAGCATCTTCCTGTCCCTATAGGACAGTCCAAGTGGATAGACCTCTATGTGTAGGCTACAAGAAAGTTGCAGCCCGTCTGCCCCAGGGAGGTACCCTCTCTGCGGGGCTGTCAGGCCTGCGCGGGTGAGACTCCAAGTACGGGGCTCTCACCCTCCGGGATCGGTGGAGCGTTCTCCAGTGGTGCACCTGTGGCTTGCCTAGGCTCCACAATTCAGAAGGACTGTGGAGCTCCTCGTTCAGGTGGAGTGGCTGTCAGCAGCGGTGCATCTGCCAGGTCTGACACGGCCAGAATGATTGACAAAGACCATCTATGTAACGGTCGAAACGTCGCTGTGTCTTTTGATGATGTGATGGTCTGATGAAAATACAAGTCGTTTATTGCACCTGAAGATTTGGACTCTGCTGCCTATTTTCTCTTTCTATTTTGCTAACCTGTGGGATTAGGATTCATTCCCAGTTAGGCGTGCAGTACCCTGTGTGTGGAAGAACCCACCCCCCCCCCCCCCTTATGGGTTATGGTGAGTGCTGCTGAATACAATTTTTTGTCTACAGCCAGAATGATGGCAGATGGCACGGCGTTATGTGGGCAGGCTGTGTCCCGGAAGGGGATGTGGCCACTGCGGAACCGTGGGAGATTTAAAAATTGAAGGCAGAAATGGAGCAGGATCCCCTTGCAGCGGGGTCAGCGCATCCAGCCTGCGACATGTCTACCAGAGAGGACTCTGAGAGCACACAACTTGTGAGTGGCCTCTAGCCAGGGGGATCCTCCTTAAGTTATGCATTTTGCCCTTTTAAGTGCTTCTTGATTCAGTTTTTAGGCCTTTTTCACACGGGCATCGGTGGTCCGTGTGATATCGCTGATGTAGGTTTTTTGGGTTTTTTTGTTTCCTGCAGCTAGGGCTTAGTTTAGGGCTTTTACAGTAGGACCTTCCGCACGTGCGGCCCGCACGCCAGGGAAAAATGACATTCGCAGATATTAAATTACCTGCAGGTGTCCAATGATTCCCTATGGGCGCGGATCAGGAGTGCAGTTTTACTAATTCTATTTTGCCTCTGGAAAGTGGGCTTAAGGGTTTATTCAGATGAGCAAGTTTATTGTCCATTTATTTCACAGGGAGCACACGGACCCGCAATAGCCAAAAGGGCTAAGAATATGTAAGATAGGAAGACTTATTTAAGTATTTAGATTTCAAATGGGTTGTGTGAGCTTTAAAAAGACGTGTCTCTAGTTTCCAAAAACAGCACCATGAGTTCTCCATAGGTGACATCTGGTATTGCATCTCAACTGCACTAAAGTGAATGGAGCTAAGCAGGTGGGGCAATGTTTTTGAAAGAAAACAAGCATGTTTCTCCAATCCTGGATAAACCCTTTCACTCAGACTTTGAATTGCTTCATATATGAGAGAGTAATAATCGTAGAATGAAGGAGCATCAAACTGTCTTCATGCAGCTTCATACCCTTACAGATACGTTTCATATACTTTCTCTGATCATTTCATAATCTAAAGTGTTTAATAATCCAACGTCTGCTGCGTCCTAAAGGGCAAACGCCGGATTAAAAAGTATCTGTCCCCACCCTGACGCATCTGATTTTAGTAAACCCTTGTATTGCCATGAAATAACAATTCTGAAGCAGCTTTTCTTAACTCAGCATGAACTTTATGAATAAATTTACAAGTGGGTGTCACCATTCCCTTGTCAAAGAGAAATGTGTCTACACAGTCTGACACTGTCTGACACTGTCCAATCATTACTGTGTGTGGAGGAACATCCCCAACTGTCAATGCCCATTTCACTGTGTTATGAGGCATATATTATATTTTATTTTATTTTTTTACACATAATGTAAACCAAAACACACTATTGGACAACATTTTTTATCTGGATAAGCGTAATCAAAAATATAAATATGTATCTAAAATGTAAAAATAGTTCTCTGAATAAACATAATTGGTATTAAAAATTTTAAAGCAAAAAGTGCAGCTTTTTCTGTACCTGTTCTTGATATGAAAAACAGATTTACATAAGTAAAGAACACGATAACAAAGACAACATAACTTTTGGAGTTTAAACAAGTGCTTAAATTAATAAAGTGCATGCTTCTGATAGTACAACAAAAAAATGTATACAGGCATACATCCCGCAACTAGCAACCACAAAAAAGTTTATAGGCGTTTTTGGGGTTTTTTTGGTGCGCAGTTGTATTAAAAAGGGTAGCCAACATGCTTTGTAATATCGCTACTGATTTATGCAAATGCCATAAAAAAAATTAAAAATCTATGCCAAAAAGGACATACATCTCACAGAATTCAATGGTCATAGTAGGCTGGTTCACTTCTGCGCTGGAATCTCCGCTCAGAGGTTCTGTCACAGATCCAGCACAAAATACCCGAAGAAATAGCGGGTAATAGCTGTGCTCACGTGATCATCGCGGGATCGCAGCTGTAACCGACAGCCAGAGTCCTGCTGTAATGACCTGGATCAGAGAGGATTCCGATCCTGGCAGTAAGCATGTAAGCGGTTAAATAGAACTTGTGACTACCTATGAGGACCATAAACTAAGTTATGCTGCTCATGGAGCAGGTCCCAAGGAGTCCAGGGGTGTAGCTTTTTTTTTATTGTTTACACTGACCTAGCTCTCCTGTCCTGCGGAAATCAAAACGTGAACTGTGCAGTGGACTTATTTCGGCAGACCGCACACTCCCATAGAGAACGATGTGTGTGCAGGCACAGCCTGCAGACATAAGTCCACTGCGCTGTTCCATGCCAACTTCCACTGCTAACCGCACAGGAACAGTAATTTGGGTAAGTATAAACAGTACACCTCCAAACTCCTCGGGCCTGTACTATAAGCACCATAACTTTAATGGAAATTGGTCACAACTTGTGAGCATCATAAACTAATGGAGGGAGCTTCCTCTGTCACATAATCAGCCCTTCACATCACAGAGGAACACTGTGTTGCTATGGCTACTGTTAGGCCTCCAGGTGCTTTCAGGCCTACAATCTCCAATGGATAGGAGATAATACACTGCAATGCAGAAGTACTTTAATGTATTTGAGTGATTATAAGACTGCATGTTCAAGCACCCTACAAGGACATAGAATAAAAAGTGTTGGAAGAATTATCCAAAAGGGAAAAAAAACAAGCAACTTTTGTACACTCATTCCATTTTTCTTGTAAAGGAGTACAAAAAATGTATATACTGTATATTTGGCATCACTGCATCCAACAACCTGCATAATAAAGTGAGCACATTTTTTATCCCACACAATGAACACTAAGAAAAAAAAAAACTAAGCCAAAATGCTAATTTTGTTCATTCTACCTCTCAAAAAAAACTCAAAAGTGATCAGAAAAGTCATATATACCCCAAAATTATGCGAATAAAAAATAGTTTGTCACACAAAAACAAGCCGTACCACAGCTCTGTCAATGGAAAAATAAAGAAGCTGTAAGTCTTTGAATGCAGCAATGCAAAAAATAAATATATACATAGAAAAATATATATTTTAGATCATCATAATTGTACCACTCCACAGGAAAAAAAAAAAGTTATGTAATTTATGAAGTCATTGTAAAACAAGGATCCAGAAAATAGCAAAAGCAGAAGGACGATATCACCAACAATGTAGATGAAGACATGGACGCACATTCACATATATTATACATTGATCTGGTGCTTCTCAGCAATATTAACAAACATTAGAGGGATTTGCTACATTCTGATCAACTCATAAGCCCACTAGCCACTTTACAGCGACCTCTTTTTAGTAGGTCCCTACACTACTGGCGCAGCACTGTATGATGACAGTTGCCACCACAATACAGTGCCCACAGAGGGAGCAGCCCAGTTGCCCAACAACATCCCTGCTGCCAGGCTTAGTCCTATGACTCTGGGCCACAGCAGGGTTGATTTACACCTGGCACAATTTTATGGCATGGACAAATCCACTGCAAAAATCCTATGCAAATTCACAGCAACTTCACAACAAAATCTGTAAATCCACCCTTAGCTTATGCTCACACATCATGGAACTGCTGTGGAAAATCTACCAGATACTCTGCAAAAGATCTGTACTATTTTAGGGCAGATTTACTTGTGGATTTGCTGCTAGAGATCGGAATAAATCCCCCTGCCCCTCAAAAAAAAAAAAATGAAGCAAGCAATACTCATCTGGATCTTCTCCCAGCTTCCCTGAAGACCATTGTCTGCTCCCTGGCAAGCAGTGATGGCATCTTAGCACATGTGGCCACTGCAGATTGGCAGTGAAGCATGCAAGAATCTTCTGGTGAGGGGAGAATATTCCGAAAGGGAGTAGAACGCGTTTTGTTTTCTTTTATTTGACACCTTTTTTATTTCACAAAATGTTTGTGTATTGTATATCTGCTTGTAATCCACAGCAAAATTCCAATTTTTTTGAAATTTTCATTTCCCCATTAAACTCAATTAAAAAAAACTTTCCGCAACCATCTGCATTATAAACTGACAATGCTGCCTAGTTAAAATCCACTCCACAGGTCAATTTACACTGAGGATGTTTTACACAACATGTCAATGAGATTTCATTTTGCTGTTACTGTAAAATGTTGCTTATTTTTCCAAACACCAATTTGCAGCAGAAATATGCAGCATATCTGCTACATGTGAATATACCCTAAGACTGGGGTCACACGGGACCGAAATCCCACTAAAATCTCACGGTATGACCACATGGAAATACCACGAGAAAACCTGCGGCTGTATCTCCCCATAGAGAGGAGAGCGGAAACGGGGAAAGAATTGACATGCCGCGTCTTTGAATTCCGCGCAGCATGTCAATTTCAGCATGGCTTGGCCGCAACCGATCAGCCACAGCGTATGGACGAGATTTTTGCAAATCTCGTCCACATGCTGCGGCCCCGTGGGAACCCAGCCCTAAGCTTTCAATTATACTCCTCTCTGTTGGCTCCAACTCCTTGACCTAAAAAAACTGCTTCAAAACTAGTGTGATCTTGGGCTTATACTGTTGTAGTCGCGATATTCACAATTCTACAATCTTCCATTATTCCTTGGTGGTACGGTTGTAGAGCTTGTTCTGGTCATTTGCATTTTGAGAAGTATAGTCTTGCACTGTACAGCAAAGCCAGCGGCACATGATCAGACTGTGCATGCAGAAGGTCAGACTCTGCATGCAGAAGCCTGCAATGGAATTTCGACCCTGTTCCCGGCCAGCGCCCGCGTGTACCTGATTTATCTATACTGCGGATTATCCGGACGGCTCGCCGTCAGACATGCACAGTACGGATTCTTTATTTTTTTACATTTTTCCTGTGATGTTGCTAGACTATAACATGGAATCCGCAGCCTTTTGTAATGTCAATTGCGGAAGGGCCCACGGGTCGGACGGCTTCCATTGACTTTAATGGAAGCCGTCCATGCAGACACAGCATCAAGATAGAGCATGCTGTGATTTTCCTCCATTCACGGAAATTGCAATTAGATTCTACGAGTGTGTAGGAGAAAAAGAAAAAAAAATTTCGATTTTTAGAGTGCATGCTCCAAATGGTATTTGCTGTGGATCCACAGTGCGCACACCGACCGCGAATTCCACAATGCAAATCAGAAAAATTAATGTGCCAACTGCTTTAATGATCTGCTGATTAGATTTAAATGACAGCATGTTTGTTCAATAGAAATGAATAGCATTGCTAGTGATAAAAGTCAAATTGCTGTAATGTCTCTTCCATTCTGTACCTGCTATCAGCTGCAGCATTCTAACAATAAATATTAAATTAAAACGTGAGCGCTTAAAGGGATTGTCTACTTTCTACTGTTTTATGTTTGATTCAGTTATAGAATATATCTAATCAATTTTTTAATATATGTATATCTTCTTATGTCTTATGTCTGTCAGTGTCTGCGCAGAAGCAAATCTTACTTTCTTCAGTATGTCTATTTTGAAGTCAATGGAAGCAGTTTTAATATTCTGCAAGCTTTAAGACTAATGATAATTGTTCATGTTTATGTCTTATATGGTCAGAATGTCCACTGGTGGAGATATATATATCTCCATGGAAGGCATGCATGGTCTAGATATTGTTCCAATACGTCTTTATTATTATTTTGGGAGCCTTTAGAGGATTTTACTGTTGATACTTATTTTTTTCCGAATGATGTTGTCATGTTATTAATAAAATTAGGCCAGCTTCACACAGGGGCGATCACAATATCGGCATCAGAAAATCGCAGCTTTCGTCACGCGATTTATGAGCATCTGCAATGCTTTTTCTTGAGAATAATCTCGCATCGCTGCCACCCGCGATAAAATTCAATAGGACTTTCTAATGTTAAAATCACAGCACAAAAAAAAATAAAAAAATCACAAGTTTCTGCTTAGTAATGCAATAGACAAGGAAGCTCCATATGGAAACATGGAGATAAAAAACAAAACATAGCACATCGCAGAAAAATAGAGCATGCCACGATTTTTTTTCTCGCAACATTGCATGAGTGAAAACTTTACTAAAGCGAAGGAAACCATTGAAAAGCATGGGTTTCACAAAAATGCATTTTCTTGTGCTATTGCATCACCTGAAAATCAGCTTTAACGAGAGAAAAAAAGCACTACAAAGAGGAGACAGGGAGAAGAATATAAAAGCTGCTGCTGCACCGATACTAACAGACATGATGAGACGCTACAGGTGGAGATATTGTGAGAGTTCTGCTCCTCCATACACTACTATTCTTCGATTAGATGCCTGATCAGTGGCAGTGGTATACCATGGGTCACAAGACTTACATCCATTACTATGAACAGACCAGTCCATGGACTATATCATTCTACTATACTATTCTACCCAAATAGGGGCCACTGCACTTGTATAAGAAATGGATTTGAACTGAATTTTTAAATAAAGCTGTCCATTGGAAAAAAACAGTAGAAAGGTGACAAGCCCTTTAATGGATATTTGCTTTAATTTTACATATCTATATATATATATAAAATTGAACGTATGCGTGTGTGTCTGTCTGCGTGCGTGTCTGTATGCGTGTGTCTGTCTGTCTGTTTGTCCTTTATGTGCTACTACACCATTCATCCGATCGCCATGAAACTTTGGGAAGTTGTTGAGTACACTCCTGGGAAGATTATAGGCATAGTACAACTATCCTATGATAAATGGCGCACGTGCGAGTGTCGGCGACAGTTACGCCCCCCCCCCAAACATAGATCGTTCGATTTCCATCATTGCCACTAATTCTCTCACTTCCCAATGTAATAGAAACTTGAAATTTGGCACAGGCATTGATTATGTCAAAAATAGGAAAAGCTAATGGGTCCCAACTCGATTATTCAATTCTAAGCACCAAAGAATTAGCGTCCAAATTTTACATACGGAATCTAATTCTCTCACTTCCTGATGTCATCTATATATATATATATATATATATATATATATATATAAATGAATATCTGTCTGTCTGTCCTTTATGCATTACTACCCCATTCATCCAATCGCCATGAAACTTTAGGAAGTTGCTGAGTACACTCCTGGGAAGATTATAGGCATAGTACAACTATCCTACGATAGGTGGCGCGCGTGCGAGCATAGTTGACAGTTATGCCCCCCAGACAAAGATCGTTTGATTTCCATCTCAAGCACGAAAGCAAAAGGCATTACGAGCAACGGGATGAGTGTTTAACTACAAAATGATGCATCCGCCGAACGTTTCGCAAGACAATTGCTGGATATTGAGAATGCTGAGGTAAAATGAAAGCTGTGCTGTGATTGGTTGATACTTCTTATACTACTCAGGTTACATGAAAGCTGTGCTGTGATTGGTTGCTACTTCTTATACTACTGAGGTTACATGAAAGCTGTGCTGTGATTGGTTGCTATATATTATACCGCTGAGGTAAAATGAATGCTGCGCTGTGATTGGTTGCTATTTTTTATATTGCTGAGGCAGAATAAAAGTTGCGCTGTGATTGGTTATTTCTCGTTCTGCTGAGGTAACATGAAAGCTGCGCTGTGATTGGTTGTTATATATTATACTGCTGAGGTAACATGAAAGCTGCGCTGTGATTGGGTGTTATATACTATACTGCTGAGGTAACATGTAAGCTGCACTGCGATTGGTTGTTATCTAGATATATAAAAACGAATGTATGTATGTATGTATGTCTGTCTTCACAGCAACGCGCAACGGGTAAGCAAGTAAACTATAAAATGGTTTTAAAGAGGTAAAACATTATTTGGTAATCTCTCCTTGACTAAAAGACCCTTTACACGGAACGATTATCGTTCAAACAAGCGAAAGTGAAGATAACATTCATTGTGAATGCAGCTAACGACTAAGCAACAAATGATAAATCGTTCACTTTACGTTCGTCATTCATTATATGCAAGCATAAAAAACATTGTTAGCTCGTTGACTTATCGTTCAGTTTGAATACCGATCAGAGGTTATCACTCACTTACGGAATGACTGATTGATTTCTCATTTGAACAAGTTGACATCGTTCAGTTGTTCAAAGGAGAAATCGGCTCGTGTAAACGGGCCCTAAGATACAAAATATCTCTGAATAATATAAGCTAAACAACATTGAAGGCTCAGCAGGTGATAAATAAGTGAGAGAATTTAATTTTAACTCGCAAAATTAATGAACTGGACGCGTTCAAACATTCAGATGTGGTGGAATTCCACCGGGGATTTGTAATGCAGATTCCAATATACAGTAGATGTGGATGGGGTGGAAACATACAAGCAGGCCACGCATTGTCAAATCTGATGCATGCGCATTATATTGCAGAAAGCCACAGAATGTAATCCATGGTAAAATCTGCATTTAAGCACACAGATTTTGCTGTGGATTCTTCACAGCTTTCCTACAAATTAAGCTCAAAATTCACAGTGGAAAAAATCTGCCACATCTGGATTTGTGTGTGATTGTTCTCAGAGCGAGAAACCAAGTCACCTTGTAGATATGATACCTTTTAATGGCTAACAAAAATGCACGATGTTACAGCAACCAAGCTTTCGGGGAGCTCTCTCCCCCTTCGTCAGGCTATTGAATGAAATTAAGCTACTTTGAAATGAGCGTATTAGAGACCTTTCACACAGGCTGGAATATGCCGGCCCAGAATTCCACAGCAAAATCCGCTCCGCTAACCGCAGATTTTGATGCAGGATTCTGCTATTTTCCATTCCAGGGCATATTTTGGGGAATATTCTGTCCTGTGTGAAGGGTCCCTTATGGGACAGGCAACGCTATGAGTTCAGGTCAGTAGACCCGCAGTCAAGCTAGGACACTTGCCCCTTATACAAGTGCAAAAAAAAATCCCAATAAACCTATCTGAAAGTGGCCCTAAGGTAAGCTTAGGCACAGCAAATTTGTTGAAGAAAATTCTACAACTAAAAATGCATTCCATACATCAAAATGAGGTTATTTCTGCAACAAATTTGCCATGTATAGGATATACCCTAAACCACACGTCAAACACAAGGCCTGCGGCCCAAATCCGCACCGCTACCTCATTTTATATAGCACTATTACTACTGGGGCAACTATAGCGGTCACTATTGCTACTGAGACCACTAATGGGGGAGGCAGAGGGGTCACTATTGCTACTGAGACTACTGTGGGGGTCACTATTACTATACAGTCTAACAGTTACAATTGGCTCTTTGAAGGCATCCATAAATCTGATGTGGCCCTCGGTGAAAATGAGTTTCACATCCCTACTCTAAGCCTTAATGGTTATGGACACTTTCAGGTGAAATTTAGTTTTCTACTTAATTCAATAGGAACTGTACCTGCACTACCATACGGAGACACTGCATTATGGACAGCGCAGTCTGCCTCCTGCACTGCCCTTACTAACAATGGGCTGAGAATCAACTGATTGGTGGGGATCATGAGTGTCAGACCCCTGCCGATCCTCTATTGATCTGTTCTGAGGACATGTCATCAATAGAAAAAAACATTGATGTCCCAGACAAGCACTTTAATTTAAAAATATTCTACTGTTTTTTTGTATGCAGCTCATGTGCAGAAGTATTAGACTCCATGTTACATCCTGCAAACAAACTTTGTAGTTGGTCCCCTCTTGCTAATTCATTTCTAGTGCAGAGGGTACGGAGTAAGGCCTCATGTCCACGGGTGGACCGGATTCCACAGCGGGAGACCTGCGGAAACCATTTTCGGGTGATCGTGGATGTAATGGTTTTTCCACGCGGATGCACTGCGGATCATACACGCGGGAAAAAAATGGAAGGTCGCCTCTCTGCCTTTTCCCCATCTCCCTAATTGATTTTAACCTTCAAATCCGCAATTGAATTGCAGATGCATTGCAGATTGTCCATATACATTGATTTCTCTTGAGCCCACCCACATGGAATCCGCACTGAAATGGAGCATGCTGCGTTTGTTTTTTTTCGCAGCAGGAGGTCCGCAATTCAAAACATGCTTTAATACAGCTGCAGATGCCAATGCTTCCCTGTGGGCACTTTGACTTGCGGATGTCCCACGCAGGTGACCCGTGCGGATTCTGCAATTCAAATCCGCCCGTGGACATGAGCCCTAAAGCTGAATTGCAGTATCACTCTTCACACATGGTTTGATAGTCTCAAACCATGGAGATACAGTACAAAACACTTATATTCATAATTAATCCTTTTAAATAATTCTCTTGCATTATTAATCCGTCTTTAGGCAGGCAGATTCCGATTGCGGAATCTGCGGTCGTCGTGTGCACTGAGGATCCGAAGTAAATTGCACGCATCGAAAGGCATGTAAAATAGTTTTTTAGCTCACACTCATGGATATGAATTGCAGCATGCTCTATTTTGCTGCTGACTCTGCGTGGACAGTCTCTATTGAAGTCAATGGAGGGTGTTCGACCCGCAGCCCATATGCAATTAACTTTGCGTATGGGTCGCGGATACCCGAGGCCTCGCTAAATGACATCAATTGAGGTCTCATGCAGAATCCGTCCCGGTCATGTGAAGCTGGCCTTATTCCAGTGGGTGTGTTTGCAGTATTTTGCGCACATTTGATCAGAGAGAACTTAAAAACACTGGTAAATATGGTATCAAATATATTATTGTTCTATAATTATTATATATTATGAATATAAAGTAATGCAACAAATGGGATGGAAGTTGTAAAGCTATGTGCTTTTTCACTAGTGTGAGGTTACCATTGCACTGATGCACAAATGAAATGTAAACAGACAAACCAAAGACAGAATTGTGGACGACTACTGTCCTTCATTGGCATCCTGCCACTTAGTATTCAAGAGGAAAGTTGCATTTGCCCATATAGAAATACATCCATGACTTTATGCAGAGCTGTATTTGGGTTCATTAACACTTGTGGGTTTGTAGTTGGTTCACATTTTTCGAGCTGCTCAGGAATTCCTATGTCCAGTTTATTACCAGGCTTTTCGTCCTCCATTTATGGTAACTTCAGTCATCCATAGTCTGATACCGGCAGAACAACATACTTCTTTCTTGGTTGTCTTCAATACATCGATGCCCGTAAAGTCTAGAACAAGCACTCTGTGCATGGTGCCAACCATCAGTATCACCACAAGTGCTCTTATTAATATTTTGTATGTGGAAAGTTACAAACATACTTCTTCCTCACTTTCTTTACAGGGCGTATGTGAATCGGGAGAGTTGTCCTCCGGGTCAGGAGTCTGTAAAGGTATGTGGGGGTCCTCAGGGGGTCTAGGACATGTGTCAGCACTGCTATAGGAATGAAAATAATATGGTAGACATTGTAAACAGTAGGATGATACTTCCACAACTCAAGAAAACAAAGCGAATACTTGTATTAGGCTAGGTTCACCCTTGCATGTTGCTTTTAGACAAATGCTGGAGTTGAAGAAAGAACAGAAAGGTAAGTTCAGATTGTGTTTTGGGGTCATTTAAAAACTGTAGTGGCCAAAATGTTATATTTTGACCTTGATATCTTATACCAAACAAAGCAGGATTTTTTTTTGTAATAATTGCATAAAACCAATACTCTTCCCTTACATAGCTTGGGCTCATATTGGCATTCAGGTTTCTGTATTCCTATTCCATTATGAGGGTAGGAAAACAGAAAGCTCAATCTGTGCTATGACAAACTAATGGCATAATATGGATCCTATTGATTTTAGTGGGGTCCATCCAACTTTTGTCCTGCCCTTCAGCATTTTCCTGGACAAAATAGTACAGCGTGCTGCACTATTTTAGCTGGCATTTTTTACAATTGACTATAAGAGGGTCCATTCTCTTTCTGCTCCGCTGCCCAGCTTTTAGCCAGAAGAAAGAGTGCTGCATGCAGCCAGTATTTTATACCGGATCTGTGCTGGAGGTTCCAATGCAAAAACCACCCTAAAATAATATGTTCAAGATGCAGCAATTAATAAGCAGGACAACTCTGGAGGCCAGAATTTGATTTAAAAAATGAGGGATGATCTAAATTTGTCCAAAAAAATAACCAAAAAATGTTGTGTGAATGGAAAACTAAATGGCATACACAATAGTCATAACCTTTACTTATAAAAGTGCCAGCTTTTCTACAGAGTTGTACAATGAGGTTCAATGTTACAATATAAATGTAAGGAGACAGGGTCATGCTCATAAGCTTGCAATCTATGTGGATGAAAACTATACAAATTAATTCAACGTGTGGAGCAGGCTGAAGATGACCATCAGTAATCTAGTATGTTAGGCTGAATGAAGACAATGTCCATCTAGTTCAGCCTATTTCTACCACCCTTCCCCCTTGTTGATCCAGAAGAAGGCGAAAATACCCCAACGAGGCAGATGCCAATTATCTCATTTGGAGGAAAAAAATTCCTTCCCAACTCCATAATGGCAGTCAGAATAATCCCCCAAAAATGTTTGAGTTCCTACCTAACTCCAAGACCCGGATCAATAACCCCGATGGTCACGTTATGCCTATGTCCTGTAATATCATAACGAAAAAGGATGTGAAAAGAACTGGTATGGAGGCGCAACCCTCTAAGCTACTAGAAGATGTAGATCAAAGTCCAATGTGTGATGGTGAAAGCACTTCTTTTTTATTATTTTTTCACAAATTAAAAACCAGCAATAGAATACGCACTTTTTTTCTCCCCTGCCCTCCTGCACACAGGACCTCCGACACATCCAATACATCATTGGAGTCGTGTCACCCCCAGGCATCCTGTTGTCCTATCCAGCCGAACTGACGAAGGGGTACTTCCCCGAAACGCGTATTCTATTGCTGGTTTTTAATTTGTGAAAAAATAATAAAAAAGAAGTGCTTTCACCATCACACATTGGACTTTGACCTACATCTTCTAGTAGCTTAGAGGGTTGCGCCTCCATACCAGTTCTTTTCACATCCTTTTTTGCTACACTCACACCCACCCTGGTGGAGCGTCATCTGGTTGGCAGCACCTCCACCATTTAAAATACTCAATCATTGAAAGCTCTTTGTACTCCATAAATATTCCACCACCCTCACTGGGTCTTGCTCCACCCTCCTTTTTCATTTCTTTTACTCACTGTAATATCATAAGGCTCTAAAAAGATGTCTAGTCCCCTCTGAAACTCCTCTACCATCACCACGTCCTCAGGCAGAGAGTTCCATAGTCTCACCACTAAAGTAAAGAACCCCCTTCTGTGTTGGTGATAAAGTCTTCTTTCCTCTAGATGTAGAGGATGCCCTCTTGTTACTGTCGCAGTCCTGGGTGTAAACAGATCCTGGGAGAGATCCTTGCATTGTCCCCTCATGTATTTATACATAGTTATTTGGTCACTCCTTAGCCGTATTTTTTCCAGGGTGAGTAATCCTAATTTTGATAGCCTCCCTGGGTATTCTAGTCCTCCCATTCTATTTATTAATTTAGTTTCCCTTCTTTGGACCCCCTCAGGCACTGTAGTAGGGACTGTAAGCATCGCTGAATGCTATCCAGTGAATGGATCAAACATTTTACATTCCTGCATTGGGGCTGTAAATACTTTCTATTGACTGGAGTAACAGTGTAGGAATATACATCAGGCTGTGTAACCGCCTGACTATTTACTTGTACATGTATCTGCACATGCTATGTACCAATAGGACACAAAGACACGTCTTATACTTACTGCCAGATCTTGTTGTATGGAGTGCTCTCATTAGAGTCGCTTCACATCTGCATTTGGGGTTCTGTTTTCTTGCTCTGTTAGGGGATCAGGAAAGTGGAATCTCCTAGCAAAATGGATCCGTCTTATGATGGCAATGAACACCACCCAGCAGGGTCCATTTGCTTTCCGCTCAGTTGTTCGGTATTTTACTGGATAAAAAAACGCTGTATGCAGGACTTTTTCTTCCAGTATTTTGCGCCAGATCTGCACTGCACTCCATTCAGAGGTCCAGTCACAGATCCGGCACAAAATACCAGAAGATGCTCTGCATACAGCGCTTTTTCATGCAGTTAAATGCTGGACAGCTGCGTGAAAACCAAACTGACCCCATTATAGTCAATGGGGTACTTTTGGCGCTTTTCGGTCCCGTCATAAGACAGATCCCATTCAGCCGCTGGGATTTCCCTTTCCTGCTCCTCAAATGGAGCAGGAAAAACAGTACCCCTGACGTAGAAGTGAAAGCAACCAAACTGAATTCAAAGGGAACTAAAATGATCAGCTCTGTTATAAAGGCCTGCTAAACACAATGCTCTAAGTGCTCTGAGAACTATGTGTAGCCTTGGGACCCAAATGCGTTCGAAAGGTCCTAATCCTGAAGCTATTGCTATGAAATCCATGATGTTGCACTTAGTAGCATGCAGGTCTATCAGAGGAGTGATCACTTGTCTACCTACTTACCAGTTCAAAAGCTGCCTGGATGCCTATTAAGTGTAATAATATTACAAGTTATATTCACTAGATTTAGGCACTAGATTACTAAAATCTGTTAATCGAGGGATTTATTCTTACTGTCCAATTTGTAGTTGGGACCGATTCCCCCCCCCCCTCCCAAGATGAGGAAAATGGATTTCGACCTAATGGGGAAGTTTAGGTGCATTTACCTTCCTCTACATCAATGTTACAGAACATCAACTTGTAAGCCCATCTGATTCCATTTGTGTTACTAGGTGATGCAGTTCCACTGAGGAATGGACCTGCTTGTTGATGGTGTCCATGTGGATGCCAGCAAATATTTGCTGACTTCATAAAATGAAAACATCTTGTTAAGACATTACAAGTCAGTTACCTTTATACTCCCAAACACTTGAGAAAAAGTTGAGGTTCAGATTACTTAAAATCAAAATGTAGTTTACTGGTGTTCTGTATGACAAAGTTTAAATGTCCCTTAGCAATGATGGAATCCATAAAGTCGACCTACCTTCTCTTTCTGCAATACACAAGGATTATGCCTCCAACCACGAGTATTGTGACCACTACCCCGACGGCTGCTAACAAAACAGAGGTATATATTATAGACTTGCTCATGACGCATACTTTAAATAAACAAACATATAGTAAGACCTGCTTCTCTCACTTGCTATGGTTTCCTTTTTCTGCCAAGTATCTGCAAAATAAGATAAAACAATATATTACATTTTGAATCCAGTAAACCGTAAATATATAAAGATGAAAATAATGTATTAGTTTTTTAAACTGCTCACTTGAGAACTTGATTTACATTACACATTTATGAAGTTTACATACGTAACCCATGTAAACAGCCACCATGTAAATATATACAACCGCTCTAACAAAACGTCTCACTAATAGGAGACTAAGGAAAAGGGGGAAAATCTGTTAGGGGTAGTGTCCAACAGGATGGCCATTTTGAAAACCACCATCTTGGAACCAAGTCAATATTATCAAATGGGAGGTTATCTATCAGATACATATTTCACGAACACCCCTTCCCATTTGATATCAACTTGGTTCCAAGATGGTGGCTTTCAAAATGGCTACCACGTTGCACACCGCCTTTTTCAGATGTTCCCCCTTAGTATTATGCCACATACAGGATTCCCAACCACCGTTTTCTATATGTTCAGGTGTTGCCATACCTTTGTAGCACTCTGTACAACTTTAGATTCCATGTACACAGCAGATTGTGAAACTCAGAGGTTGGCTCTAACATAACCCCTTAGGCGATGTACATGGAGCCTGTTTACTGCATAAAGGCTATAAGGCAATTTAGCTTTCCATACCGTGGCAAGAATCAGAGGTTCCCAGCTTTTTGTACATTGTAAGCTACTTTGAATTGTGGTCAGGCACTGCATTCAACTCAAAAATTGAGGAAATTTGAGGTCAGGGCTAAATGGCAGTGACAGACATTGAATGGTCAAAGTTAGCAGTATGGCCCTGCTACATTACATCTTAAAAGGGCTGCCTGGGGCTATTTGGATTTTTTCCCATTGATGACCTATCCTCGGGACAGGTCATGCATAGATGTTTGGTGGGGTCCACCACTCGGGATCCCCCTCCCCGCTGATCAACTGATTCTCGGGTTGCTGTCACTACAGATAGTGGAGGAAGCAGATTGCGCTGACCATAGTGCAGCAGTCCGGGTTGATATTACAGGTGCACTTTCCATTGTATTTAATAGAAGCTATGCGCCTGGAATACCAAACTGGCCCGCTGTGCTATGTTCAGCGTGATGTGCTTCCTGTGCTGCCCATAATGACAGCCGTGCTGGGAATCAGCTAATTAGTGGACATCCCAAGCAACGGGCCCCGCCAATCATCGATAGAAGAAATCCAAATAGTCCGGGGCAGCCCCTTTAATATAAATGAATGTGAGTGCATTGCGACTCACAAGTTTCTGCAACCTACCCCTATGGATTTCTTGTGATTGTCGGGACAGATAAACTTGCAGGTCACAATTAAATCTTATTCACTTCTAATAGGATGTAATGTACAATGCACAATGTCAATTGCCAGTACATACAGCCATGACCCAGAACTCTTATAGCAAGCCTCACAGCAAGGGCTCATAAGCCACTGATTCGGGGACCACTGATGTAAAGACTCTGGCAGGTGTCATATGTTTTGGTCTTCTTGCAGTCTTTTAAAACACGTAAAAAAATACATGTTTCAAAGTTTTCAAAAACAAGAAGAAAAGAAAGAAAGCACTAATGAAAAATGCACTACAACACTGTGCAAGACACTACTAGATAGTTTTCCATTGAAACAGTTCTAGGAACATAACTTACAACTGCTGCATCAATAGAATTCCAAACCACAATTAAAATATCTTAATGCTTTTTTGTTCACTACTATCAAATGATCATCCAGTTTTAATGCACCTTTAGGTTACATTTGCACTAAGCAACTGGTGAGCAAATTATTGCTTGTCGCCTTGTTGGTTGCCATGTTTACAAGGAACGGCTATCAATTACATTTGCTCTTTTGAGCAATTATTTGGATGATAGTCAGCCCATGTAAAGCCATCTATAAAGCTTACTGCACCTTATCAGACTTTATTTTGTTGTGGAATTTCAAGTCACACTTCGCAACTTTTACAAAAACTCATATATGTTTGTAGCCTGTTTTTCATTGCTGGCTGAAACTACATGTTTTTCACAGTCCTAATTGATGGGCCCCATCACAGTTCTATGCATTGTCCTACTGCCATAGCAGAAAACTCTAATTAGTGAAAAAAAAAAAAACTTTAATAATCATCCAGCTTTATGTGGAATAATTGGATATGTGGACATTGATAGCATTTTACCACAAAACATAAAGCCAAGGTCCAAGACCACACAGCAGTATTTTGGAGTTGTGCCTTTTTTTTGCATCAACTGACCTGTAGAGATTGTAGTATGCACAGGAGTTCTAAAATCCGTGGCAGCGCTGTGTTTCACGGTTGCGGTATAACCAGTGTTCTCCCTTACTGGTGCGGTTGAGGAAACCGTGGTTTGTTCTGTCACTGTCTTCACAGTCTCTGTAGGTAACAAAGTTTGTGCAAACAACTCTAAAAAAGGAAGAATAGCAGCTGAAACAGTAATGTTACACTGACATGTCAATTAAAGTGTCTAGAAAGTACTGCGAGTCACACTGAGGAGTCATTCTATCGAAGAAGAACCCAGAATCAAGGCCAAAGTTGTACAGCAATTCCCCCAAAATAAGACCCTGTCTTATATTCATTTTTGCCCCAAAAGAGGTGCTACAACTTATTTTCGGGGAATGTCTTATTACACTTACCTAGCAGGCTCAGTCCAGGTTCCTCCCTCCTGGAACTCTGACGCGCTGAGCCGTGGCATTGATTGGTCAATTTATAAATCCTGCCTCCACAACGCAATGGCTGTGATTGGTTCTTCGACCGCTGCTCAGCTAATCAATGCAGCGCTCGATGAACCAATCATAGCCATCGTATTGGTTCATCAAGCGCTGCATTGATTGGCTGAGCCGTGTTTGAAAACCAATCAGAGCCATTGCTTTCTGAAGGCAGGATTTATGAATCACGTAACCAGCAAGTGATCTTCTGTGGGCGGCAGAGGACTGCAAGAAGCACGTCGGAGGTCCGGGGAGCAGCGGGAGGGACGTGGACCATATCTGCTACATAATGTACTCTTTTTAATGTAATGCAGCTATGGCTTATTTTTGAGGTAGGGGTTATATGTCAAGACTTACAGAAAATCCTGAAAAATCAAGGTAGGGCTTATTTTCAGGGTAGGTCTTATTTTCAGGGAAACAGGGGTACTACTGAGGATGAATCAAAAACCTTTGGCAAATATTACTACTATTGACTATGACAGGGCATCAGCAGAAGAACCATTCATAAGATTTAGTGATGAAATGTTTCTTTTTTAGAACCACTGTAGCAATGGGTTTTAACAAATACATTTTCCATTAGATTTTCTATACCAATTTGCCACTTTTCAAGCTTTCTGCATGCAGTTGTATAAGAGCTTTCATTGTTTACTTCCAGTGAATGAAAGTTTGCCATATAATGGTGAGAGTTGTTCCAACCTATATTGAGTCCGGCATCGGTGCGGCCATCACTTGGCCAAGGCAGGTTTCCATCTACTAGAAGTAAAACAAATGGAGGATCCTGTACAATGGCAGTGAACAGATCTTGAAAACCGCTTTTGTTTGGCATTTAATTTATACGGATAAGATATATCTGCCCCTTGAAATTGCACACAACACATTTTCTCTACACGTTGGCTCAGTGCATCATCTAATGAGATCTATTGATCCCATTGACGCACAAGAAATCAAGCTTTACTTAATGAGCAAATCCCTTGTGATTAAGTTCTGGTAACACCCAGTCATAAGCCTGCAGATAACAGATAATACTGAGCACCATGAATGACTCTGAGCTCAGGAGGTGCCATAATGGGCTCAGTACTGCAACAGTGTGTTAGTACAATAAAGCATGACAAGAGTATCCGCATCCAGGAAAACAAATAAGTCACAATATTAGAATAGAGATTCTCATAGGACAATAAGAAAATGGCTCCATATTAGAATTTTGAATTACAAGAAACATTGACACATTTTTTATGTAAAACACAAAATCTGTTTGTGTCGTACACAAATCCACAGTTTTTGTCAGATTTGAGTGAAATTTTGCATGAGCGTACTTCAGCACCAGGAGACGAATATTGGTGTAATTAGAAATCGAAAACTCACCAACTTCCCCTGTAATTTTTGTTGCCAATAGCAACCCATCACAGTGCAGCTTTCATTTCTTATACTGCTGAGGTAAAATAAAAGCTGCCCTGTGATTGGTTGCTATGGGAAACACAGGTTTTGCTTTCATAACCGTGCGGTGTGGGGCTCATTGTTGTGGCCACTTTATATATTCTAGGACTGCTAGCCATAAAATCTTCTACAACAGTGTCTGCTGGTGGCACTTAAGTAGCAACTAATGACATTAATGAACATTTCAGCTGCAAGAATTATTACTGTAGATAATTGTGCGTAAGGTTGAGGTGCCAATTGCGCAGAGCCTCATAATCAATTTTTTCACGAATGAATGATTTGGGACCATTGCAAAATGGCGCAGTAGCATCAGTTATGTAGAAGGAAATAACTTTGAAAGCCCAGTTATCAATAACCAATCCCTGAACTTATAGCACTGTGCAACATACGGGTATATCTCGTAGTTTGGAATATACCGGAGTACAAGTGATCGACTATCATCAGTAGTCGCATTAAAATGGAGAAGAGGTGCATTGCTTGACTGTCCCTCCATTCATGTGGAGACCTTCAGGACCCCCGTTGCTGGGATGGTGAGGGGTCTTCTCCTGGCACACAGGACGTCAATTCTATCTCTGGTTTTTCATTGCAGATGTAACGTTTTCCAATACATAGCATTGGGTCTGTGGCAAATCCACACCAAAGCTGCAGGTAAAATATGTATATTTTGCTATAGAAAATCTGCAGCATAACTGACCCGCATACAAGTACTTTGGATGTCCGACACTGAGAGGTGACAAGGAGAGGAGGAGAAGCCTTAAAGGGAATGTGGCATCAGAAAATGGCCTATTCTATAAATCAAGTTTTTATGTTAAAGGGTATTCTGGCAATTCAAAGTGAAAGTTAATGCTTCTAAGGCTGCATTCACACGAACGTATATCGGCTCGGTTTTCACGCCGAGCCGATATATGTCGTAGTCATCTGCGGGGGGGGGGGAGGATGGAAGAGCCAGGAGCAGGAACTGAGCTCCCGCCCCCTCTCTGCCTCCTCTCCGCCCCTCTGCAATATCTGCAATGAAAGAAGGTGGGATGGGGGCGGGGCTAAGTTCTAAGAATTAGCCCCGCCCCGATCCCACCTCTCGCCATTGCAAATAGTGCAGAGGGGCGGAGAGGAGGCAGAGAGGGGGCGGGAGCTCAGTTCCTGCTCCTGGCTCTTCCATCCTCCCCCCCCGCTACAGATGAGGATGACGTATATCGGCACGATGTGAAAACCAAGCCGATATACGTTCATGTGAATGCTTCTTAAGGTGATAAACGCAAGTTTTGCAATATAATGTGATATCTTGTTTTACAAAGCTGCAGAGATATTGCTTTTCCTGCAGTCTGCTCCCCTGCTCAGTTCTCCCTTGGTATCCGGTGGTTATTACCTGTACGCTTCGCTGTTTTACCGGTCAGGCACGCTCAGTGCCTTCCCATTCTCTAGTGACGACAGTTTCAGTTGTGAATGCGCACTCATCAGTAACTGGCAGTGGGGCATTGTGGGAAATGTAGTTTTTATACCCCCTGGACGCCATTTTAAATATCAATGGGGAAATCTGAAGCTGTCTGGAAAGCATTATTGGTGCAGGTCAGCAAAAAAAGGTACTGGAGGCCAGTTTGATGGTTTAGATGGACATTTGAAATAATTGCAATAAATGAAAATCTTAGGGGCTTTTTGAAGTTGTCCCAGTCTCTGGAATACCCCTTTAAACAGGTCTATATTTTTGATTTATTAAGAATTGGTTTTTTTTTACATTTTCAATATCATTCTCTAGATTTTAAAAAACTTCGAAAATCCTGCATTTGTTACATTGATCTCTTTTACATGGAACGATTGCTAAAAAAACAAACAAACAAAAAAAAAACACATTGGATCGTGCACATTTAAACAGTAAACATTAAGTGTAAACACGGCTAACGGCTGACCGACGAACAATAACTCTTTCACTTATCTTCGTCATTCATTTTATGCAGAAAAGTCATTGCTCAGTTGTTTGCACTCATTATGTGTAAAAAAAATGATTGTTCAGTCGTTCCCATTCACTGGCACAGTCCCCCGAGAGACCAACATTCTAGGAAATGAGCTGATGATGAAACAATGTAAACTATTATCTGTGCGTATAATTGACTGCATTTTAAAGCAAATGACTGTTATTGTTCATTAGTTTGAACGATTTGTCACGCTGTGTAAAAGGAGACTAAACCTAGTAATAGTCTGAAACTTCCTGTCACATCCGTGCAGCACACGAGCACAGCATGGACACTGGGTGATAATCACCGCCACAGTAGCCGATAGACTTATGCACTGAGGAACGATGCGCACCACAACAGACGTACGTAACCCAGATGTAAGGCCAGTGCAACACCAGAGTACAACACTCAGCACGGCGACAGGGAACGTACACAACGTAGGAAATAGCTACACACCACGCTATGCTGAACGGTAGCACCACTCCAGGAGAGGGGAGGCCTGGCCCTAACCTAGCAGGGGACGAGAAAAGTCCCTGCCTGGAAGCGGAGTAATTATCTCGATAGAGACGGTCTTCATCCTTGGCCCTGACTGTTTCTGAAGGGACCCTTGGAGATATGAACCGAACAGCAAGCAAAACAGAAATACAACTGAAAAACAACCCGCAGCAACTTATTTGCAAGTAGCAAAACACCCAGCACAGCAGAGCTCCAAACTCCAAGTTCTCCACTATGGAATGGAATAAGTAGCACTGAGCAAAGGGAGAGGTGAGAATATATAGCCACTCTGCACCTGGGAACTGGCAGAGTGAATAGAAAACCACACCTCCACCCTACTCCCAAGCATGACTAATCCAGCATGCATCCATGCAGCAAAGAGAGACACCACCAGCAGAGGCAACAGGTCTTTGCCTGTGTCGCGACCGACAAGCTGCAACACTTTCTATTTGGTGGAGAAAACATGTCAGCAGTCATCTCATTAACATCACTGGCAGCATTACACTTAAAAGAGAACACACACACACATATATAATTATACATCAGAGGATACACCATTCACAATCAGTGATAATGACAACTTATCTACTCACCTCCCTGCACAATGATGTCTGCACATGTCACAGAACATGTCTAGAACAGTCTTTCCCACAAGTCAATGGGTCTCCTCTAGAGATGAGCGAACCTACTCATTTCAAGTAATTACTTGATCGAGCACCGCGATTTTCGAGTACTTCCGTACTCGGGTGAAAAGATTCGGGGGGTGCCGGGGGGTGGGGGGAGGTGTGGCGGAGCGGGGGGTAGCAGCGGGGAACAGGGGGGAGCCCTCTCTCTCTCCCTCTCCCCCCCACTCCTCGCTGCAACCCCCCACTCACCCACAGCACCCCCCGAATCTTTTCGCCCGAGTACGGGCGAAAAAGGGGCATGGCCGAGTAGGTTCGCTCATCTCTAGTCTCCTCTTGTCCAATGAGGAATGGCACACAAGCGGCTGTAAAGCATCTTTAAATGCTGTTAAAAGCACCTCAGGCAAGATGGCCACCCCTATAGTCATGAGCAGAAAGCAGAATAAAAATAAAAACACATTTAAAAAATTGAACATGTTTTACTATCTGATTTTAATTAGTAAATGTATAAACGTGATACATTCCCTTTAAATAAAGACACACATACAGATACTAAAACATGAGTCAATATGGCTATCTGAAAATGGCTTTTTTTTTGTGCCAGAAGCCAACGGCAGTATTACTATTCAAGGATTTAGTCAAATTTTGATTTTTGGTGGGAGACTTCAATAATTCAAAGATGTCCAAAAATCAACCTAATTTCACATTTTTTTAAGCTCCAGAACTGGATTCAGCTGTAAGAAGTAGTATACATCCTTCCGTTCTATTTCCCATGAGGAATCCACATCTGGATTTGGCTTAAAAAAAAAAAATGTTGCGTAAAAACACCTGTTAGTGCAAATATAAATCTATTTGCTATACAGTATGCTTCTGGGGTCCGAATTCAGTATATTATATAAAACGAGCTCGGAAATAACTGATCAACCATAAACACGACTAGATGTGATCAAAAGTTATCCATTTGTTGACTGAAAATTTAGAACTACCAGATGTTTCCAAAGCTTGCGCACAGAATTTTATCAACTAACCTGGAGAGTGCGTTCTTCCTGGAGTAGTGTGAACATGCACAATGGAACTCCTGGTCACCGGAGTACCTCCCGGGATTTGTGTTTGTGTAGTATGTTGTGTGTCGTGGATCTTCACTGTTGGTGCTGCAGATGTTGTAAACCTTTCGATGGTTGTGGATGATGAAGTGGACACATGACTTGAGCCTGATACTAGAGAAAGTTATTTACAAATAAATATGAAATGATCAGCAAAAATTTATAGGTGTAACTATGACCTAAATGTTAAAAAATACGTATTTTCTTTAATTAAGATGCCACAAGAATTTCCAATATAAGGGCGTGCAAACATTGAATTGGAATTTCTGCCAAGATAAGATGTAATCCTCATGTAATAGTAAAATATTTGGATGCATGCAATTTGAAATCTTTGTGCCTAAGGCCAGTTTAATTTTTATTCTGCAAGTCAATACAATACGTAGAAAACCAGATGTTAAAGACCACCGGTCCACTTCCTGACAAGCCTGTTTTAGTAAATTATCACATTCCTCATGAAATAGCAGCTGTGGAACATCTTTTCTTAGAATTCTGCAGTTTGCTGTTCTTCTGCGATTCCTGTTGGATATGAATGAATAAATTGCCAACTGGGTGTTGGCAATTTATTCATTCATATCCAACAGGAATCGCAGAAGAACAGCAAACTGCAGAATTCTAAGAAAAGATCTATTAATCTTTGTTAATAGATCGTGTCTCTACATGCTCACAGTATCAAGGCTTATTCACATGTCTGTACATCGGTTGGATTTTCACGCCCGGCCGATATACGGTGTCCCTTTCTGCAGGAGGAAGGGGCAGGCCGGGAGGGGAGCAGTGCACTGAGCTCCCGCCCCCTCTCCGACCCTCGCCACTATTTGCAATGGGAGGGGGCAAAACTTAGCTCCACAACCAACCCGCCCCTCCCATTGCAAAGAGTGGGGAGGGGCAGAGAGGGGCGGGAGCTCAGAGCACTGTATACGGACCTGTGAATAAGCCCCCAGACTGTATAGGGTTGGTTTCAGATTTTTTGCCATAAATAATATGGCTGTAAGATAAAGCTTATAATTGCATCTATTGCATTATATATATGACAGTTCTTACCTGAACTAGTGAATGGAGATGTTGTTTCACTTGGAGTGGTAATAGGAATTAATGGGTTTCCTGTATTGTAAACAGAAAAAGACACTAAAACATCAAAGTAATGTAGTTGCTTTCATACAGTTGTAAGGGCAAGACAATGTCCCTGTGCTTCGCCTTACAAGGATTCAGCAGCAGCCACTGGGACTATATCCCGAGCAGTCACCAGAATTGGAATAGCGTGCCACCACGGACCGGGCTGCCTCACTCTATAGGGAGTAAAGGATCAGCTTCACCTCTGTATGGCCCCTCTGGAGAGATCTAAAAAGTCTTAAACTACATTACAGAGGGAGGGGGAACAGAGTAGCACCAGGAGGAATGGTGCAAACTTCAGAGTGCAGCAGTACAGGAAATAGCAGAAGGATACCCTGTAAACTGAGGAGAGATAGTCTGTGCCCATTACGGAGGTGAGAGAGAGCAAGGAATTGTTTGAGAAGCAGGAATGGGATCTCTGAGCCTTCACACTGAACTGCTGGAGACTGCGTATATCTGCCCAAGGATTGTTTGAAAGGGAGCAGCTGCTGCAAGAGAAGCAGAGATCTATCAAATCATTTGCTCTCTCTGCCGCATTGTGGAAAGAAAATCAGAATTCCTGGATAGCAGGATCAGGAGTACTCCTGCACAGGTACCGTAAGTGAAGGAGGCCTCCGAAAACACCAGTGTGCACACTAAAGTAACTGTGTATAGATTTAGCAGGCCTGCTGGTAGAAATTCAAAATTTACACTCTCAGGCTGGGTTCACATGGGGCGGAAGTGCCACGGATTTGCTGCGTTTTGCCGTTGCAGATCCGCAGGACGGAAAAAACACTGCGTTTGCAGTGCAAGCAAAAGTCAATGTGTTTTGGCAAAAAGTTGATCTCACAGAAAGGAATCTTTCCACACTGCCGCAGTGTGGAATTGTTGTTGCGTCACGGTTTTTGAAGACGCAGCATGTCAATTCTTTGGATGTTTCTGCGACTGTTTTTTCTCAACATGCCTCTATTTACGCAGACAAATCTGCACTAAAAAACCCCCGCTGTAAATAGTTTTTAAAAACGCTGCGGATTTAAACGCACATCTTTTCCGTTCAGAAAAACCGCACATCATACACGACAATAAACGCAAGATCAAATTAAGCTGGACGGCGGTTTTGACGCATATGTGGAAATTCTGCAGAATTTCCACAGAAAATCTGCAATAAATCTGCCCTGTGTAAACCCAGCCTTATGCTTAACATCGGGATTGAGTGTCCAGCAGAGTTCTAAAACTGTGCGTTAGCCGGAACTGACCCAGGACCACCGGACATTTTATCAAAGTACTTATGTTACAACTTTCTGCGAAATCCATCCACTCTGGACTGTGTGTACTACAATTTTGGATTGTGAGCTTTCTGTTCTCCTTGTTACCCTTCTGTACTCCGGTGAAGTTGAATTCATTCATGTTCTCCTGTGTGTTACTGATTGTATTATCCTATTGCTTTGGATGTGATTCTTATTCATTGTTATGTGAAAATAGTCACTGTTTCTATACATGGACAATAGATGGGATTTACGGCACAGAAACATTCCATATGTGCCTGTACCATCCTCATATTGCTTAACACAAATCAACATTCTTTTTGTAACTTTGTGGTTCTACGCTTATCCTGTAATCTGTGTCACGCCGGCATACCGGCCATACCGCTGACTCAGTCCTGCATTGCAATAGAGACAGATGTATCTGTAACTCGGCCTCTGTTATGACTAACTCTAAATAAACACTCTACAAAAACCTGCGATGGTTCTGTCTACATGTAGCTAGGCATACAATTCTTTCACATAATTGCTAGGATTTGTCAATAGAGCGCCAAAGGCAGTATTCCGGAGTAAATTAAGTCTCTCTTGAGCTTGTCTGAGACTTAAAATAATCTGATGCTAACTGTAAAGATACAGTACCAAAAACAAGCATACTACATAGATACAGTTCCAGAACACTGCTTACTACATAGATACAGTATCATATGTTATGCCTATGCCTAACACGAACGGTGCAGAATGAACCCCATTGGCTATAATGGGATCAGTCCAGTTTCCAGCACTTTTCAGATAAAATAGTACAGCATGCTGTACTATTTCCGCAGTGATTCTATACTTAATCCAGCGCAGATGTGAACATCGCATAAGAAGTCGGTATTAGTGTACCTTGACGCCACCAGAAGCTAGGGGTTTGACAGGAGGAACGCCCCTGTCACACCCCTAGCTCCCGATAGGGCCAAGGATGGCAGGTCGTGGTATGCAGAGTCTGGATAGATTTTGGAGTTCTCTGCAGCAAATACCTGAGGGTAAAATGTCTGCTTAGCCTTAACATGCCAGCATTAACATATAATAATGTAAGGTGCCGCCCTCTGTGCTTCTGATCCGCCGGCGCAACTGTAAGATCCGTGGCGGCCGCTCCATCGCTGACAGCTGCGGCCCTCTGCCATTCTAGCCTGCAATCCAGAAAGGCGCATGAGGTGTGGGCGGAAGGCGGCCGCCGTGTGCTCCTGCACTCTGCAGCCGATGTATAGCAATAGCTTTGGGCCAAGTCCTGTCAGCTGGCTGAAGGCTGCGGTAAGTAAATCTGCCATCGGGTGGGGGTGCCTCTTGTAAAGCACCGATGGCGCGGCAGTACAAACTGCTTCCAGTTTTTTGCCTTACAGTCTGCCGGCTAGCGCCTTCTCCTTCGGTGGACGGGCTGTGCTTTTTCTGCAGGGCCCAGTGGAATTGTTTTCCCCATAATTTTAGTGGCCTTCCAAGACCTATTTTGCAGCCTGCTATGCAGCCAATCAAGTGCAGGGGGCGTCACCCCCCTGTCAATCTTGACTCCACCAGGACTTCCTGGTGGCGTCAAGATACACTAATACCTAAGAAGTCTTTGTGGGGCGGAAATCCTGTGAAAAGGATACCAAAGAGATCTCTATTTCACACGAGACACTGTTTCCATCCATCTCAGTTTGGCCCAGGTTTCCATCTCCCAGCTGTTCATGGCATAAAAGATGGAAACCAGAAACCAGCACTGGATTAAAAAATGTTATGTGAAAGCCTTAGACTGGGGTCACACGGGACCGAAATCCTGTGGAAATCTCGCGGAATAAACACACGGAAATACCGCGAGATTACCACGGGGGAAATGCAGCTTCAAAACCCGCAGCCCTTTGTGGCGGATTTTAAAGCGGCTTCGCCACCGCATTCCGCTGTCGCCATCTCTTCCCATAGAGAGGAAAGAGGCCGCCACGGAAAAGTGGAGAGAATTAACATGCTGCATCTTTGAATTCCGCGCGGCATGTCAATTTCAGCACGGCTTGGCCGCAGTGTGTGGACGAGATCTTGGCAAATCTCGCTCACTTTGCTAGCTAATCCCGCGATAAAAAGCTGCAGGCCGATTTTCTGTGCAGAAAATCTGCACGGAAATTCCGTGGCAATTATGCCCCATGTGCACCCAGCCTTAGGGTTCATTCAAATTTGTGCCACAGGTTCAGTTCGGAGCCTCCGTTGCTGATTTACGTTAAAAGTCAAGAAATAGTGCAGCATGCTATACTAGGAAAGTGCTGGAGAGCATAACGGATGCCAGAAGGACCCTATCAAAGTCAATGGGTTCTAGTCAGCACCATTAATTTCTAATGGAGGAAAGGATTTTCCGTTTTCCTGCTTCCAAGACTGAGCAGGAAAATAGAAAACCTAGCAGCACTTTTACACACACATAAGTGTGCTTTTAAACAGATACATACATTGAACATACATACATACATACATACATACATACATGAGCACATTCAGCCACATACACACCCATACCCAGCCAGCTTTTAGAGCACTCGGAGAAGTGGAGTACAGGACCATGACAGGGTGAGCCAGAAGATCGAGGCAGAGAGCAGCTCAAGCCCTGCTTCTCCACCAGAGACAGGAGGAGCCACAATTGGGAACAGTCCCCCACCGCTTCTGTTAATTTAGGAATGGAGGCAGCCATTGCTTTCAATGCACTGCAGCTGGTGGACAGTTTGGACGGCCATGGGCCACCCCTGGAGCCTCAGGCGCCTCTATGTAATGGATTCTCCATTGACAGTACGGTTTACTTGCTGCTATGAGTTATGTGCAGTATAATACCAACATTATATACATAGGCTGATTTTTCTTCTGATTACGTGCAGTTGACTATGGATGGTGTAGCATCAAACAGCAGTCCAGTTGCCAAGAAGTATAATAAAATATTACAAAAAGAAATCTCTATAGAAGAACCTGTTTTATATGGAATACTTACGAATGCATGAGATATTTCCATATTTCCAGTCTGCTTTGTTGGTTTTATCATTCAATCGGCAAATGGCGAGATTTGATGTGCCAGCTTGACGCTTGTAGCCATCTTCACATATATACCGCAAGTGAGTGTCCACCTCATAGCTTTCTGACCTCAAGTTCATCTTTGTGTTCATCACTCTCTTTGGGATGCTGCAGCCTAATCAGGCACATACATGTCAGATATATGTTTATACATGTACAAAGACAACAACACCGTAAGGCCCTGTTCATACTAGAACTACTTCCTAGCTAAAATTTTTACTTGTGTGAGTTAATCACCAGCTGTGTTTGTGAATTAACACATAAGTGGTGCAATCGGGAGTGTCGAGGATGCAGTGGGAAGAAGAGGCTTAAAGGGGTTCAGTCATTACAAAAAAAATGAAAAAAATAAATAAAATCAATACTTACCTATTCCTCCCCAGGCAGCCTTCTTACCACATCCTCTCTTGGCTCCTGCAGTCCCCAGGTCAACTCACCGCAATCCAGACGATTCTTCTTCCTGTGACAAAGCATCTATTCTCGGCAGTCTCCTTCCTGCAGATCAATGTACTAGTGACGTGGCGTTCACTGCCCAGTCTCGGCAATAGCCCAGCTGTTACGATCGTGTGGGCAAACTAAGCACAGGGCCCACACGATCGTGACTAAAAAGTGACACACGTTTCAGACAACTGGCCCTGAACTACAGGGAGGATGACATGGCCCTACCTGAGCGGTGACATCGCCCCAATAAAGGGCGGCCCAGCGGTCTTTAGAACTGGGCCCTAGCTTCTCCTAAGAACCACGCACCAGAACAGGACACATAAACATTACACATGACAGGGACAGAACAAGAAACACAGAGCCAGAACACAGCATACAACAGCCAAAATGCAAACACTAATAGCAGATAGTAAAGCTTATTATAAATACCAGGTAGTAGTTGTCATTTTGATCAAAACGTGGAAGCTAGCGGGCCAATTTCACGGCTCTTGGCTATACCGCTAGTCCCTACACTAACCAGGAGTCCAGCGACAGCAGACAGTTCACACCATAAGCTGCAACAGCACAGATAACAGAACACAAGTCATACCACAAGCTGTACAGGACAGACAACAGAGCACTGACTTTACAGGCACTGGCTTACAGCAGACTACAACATATAAAGCAAACCACACAGACTCCACCCAGAGCTCATATGCACACAGATGAAACTCCACAGTAAGTCTAACAGTGTCCTCATACCAGGGGGACAGACAGTCCGCTACCGAGCTGACATAGGGAACTGTGTCAGGGATCCACCAACTGACACACAGAGCGATACATAAGACATTTGGAGGCCGCAACTGTCAGGGGAAGGGAAAAGGGCACTGCATGTGCTGCAGACTAGGACTACAGGTGTCCAAACCGTCTTTGGGAAGCAGAGAGACACAACAGACCTACATGTAAACACAGCTCTGAGCGGGAACAAAACAGATACATTCAAGCAGTACAAACACCACCATCAACTACTGGCAGGAGCTGGGTTTACAGTATATGTGCTGCAGACTAAAGGAGATTGGCTGCTGAGGAATACCACACCCAGCCAGCTCAATTACTCACCACCTGAGGAGCTGTGCTGCTAGGAACCTTAGTTCTACAGATCCCAGCAGCACACCCTGACACCAGCATTCCCTGCTAGGCAATGAACACTATGTCACTAGTGACATAACCTACACTGACTGGCAGCAAGGACACTGCCGAGAATGGATGTGCCAAAACAGGAGTAAGAGGATCCAGACGGCTAAAAGTGAGGTAACCCGGGAAACTGCAGGAGCCAGGAGAAAATCATCAAGGAGAAGATGCGGGGGAGGAATAGGCAAGTACTGATTTTATCTTTGCTAATGACAAAACCCCTTTAAAGGGGTTTTCCAGGGAAAATACTATTGATGAGTGGATCAATTGTTGATCATCTGGGGTCTATCGCTCAGGACCCCGACCGATCAGCGAAGCAGGTGCATGCTGTCCGCGCCACAAATACACCGAGGTCAGAGCTGAGGCAGTAGAAGTCTCTGCGCAGATCTCTGTGTAGTGGCCAGCGCTTGTAATTGCAGGATTGCAGGCACGGCTCTCATTGAAAACAATGCGAGCCGTGCCTGCAGTTACAAGCGCCTGCCACTACACAGAGGTCGGCGCAGAGACCTCTGCTGCTTCAGCTCTGACCTCTGTATTTGCGGCGCTGACAGCATGAGCCTGCTTAGCTGATCGCTTGAGGTCCTGAATGATGGACCCCAGCCGATCAACTATTGATGACCTATCCTGAGGATAGGTCATCAATAGTATTCTCCCTAGAAAACCCCTTTAAGTTTCCAAGGGAGAGTGTAAAGGCAGGGTAGACAGTAGTTTAGACTAGGAAATAAGGTAGGCCTCCCTAAAAAGATGTGTTTTTAGCACATGCTTAAAGCTATGGGTGTTGAGCACTAACTTGATTGTCTGGGGTAGTGTGTTCCAGAGAATTAGTGCTGCTCAGGAAAAATCTTGGAGGCAAGAGTGAGAGGTTCGGATTATAGAGGAATTTAGTATAAGGTCCTTAGCAAAGCCGAAAGCACAAGTAGGGTGGTAGACAGAGATGAGAGAAAAGATATAAAATAGCGCAGCACTCTGGTGGGCCTTATGCATGAGAGTGATGACTTTAAATTGTATTCTATATTTGACGGGCAATGTAACAACCTGGCAAAAAAGATGAGCCTGGCTGCTGCATTCAGGATGGATTGGAGAGGGAAAACTTTAGTGAGGGGAAGACCGATCAGTAGCAGTAAGCAAGCCGATTGTAGATAAGGGCGACAGTAAGAGTTTTTGCTGTTTCCGCAGTGAGGAAAGGGCAGATTGAGGGAGAGGTGCAAGTGACATGAGCAATCAAGTGACTGAATATGAAGAGTGTAGGAATGGTCGGAATCAAATATGACCCCAAGATAGAGGGCGTGATGTCAAGGACTTATGGTGGTACTACAGAATGAGATGGAGATATCGGATTTAGGTCAGTCAGGAGATGGTGGTGTCATGGAATATAAAGTCCGATAACAGTGGAAACACGAGAAGTTCAGTTTTTGAAAGATTCAGTTTTAGATAGAGAAACAACAGTGTTAGAAACAGCAGCAAGACAATCACTGGCATTTTGTAAGAGCAGAGGTATAATATCACGGGAAGAAGTATATAATTGGGTATTGTCAATGTAAAGATGATATTGAAACCCAAACCTACTTATTGTTTGTCCAATAGGGGTCATGTAGATTGAAGAGAGAGGACCAAATAACAAACCCAGAGGAACCACGACAAGGGTAAAAGGAGAAGTAGTAGAGTTGGCAAATTATACACTGAACACGCAGTCAGAAAGGTAGGAAGAAAACCATGAATGTGCAGTATCCTTAAGACCAATAGATCTATGGTACTGAACACCGCAGAGAGAACTAGAAGGATCAGTAGAGTGGTCGCCTTTCAATTTAACCATCAGAGGATCATTTGACATTTCAGTAAGAGAGGTTTCTATAGAATATAGAGAACGAAAACCAGAATGTAAGAGAGTGTTATCTGAGAGGTAGCTTATTAGAGGCGTTCCAGGAGTTTGTAGATAAAGGGGAGATTAGACACGGGTCAGTAGTTGGCAGCACAAGTACAGTCAAGGGACTGTTTCTTTAGTAAAGAAGATATCACAGCATATTCAAAAGGAGGAAGGAAACACACCAGAAGAAAGGAAGAACTCCACGAGAAACAACCTAGATTCATAACCAAGTACAATACAGTATTCAACATGCTAAAATTCGGAAGATTCTTCAAACTCACTGGAACATCCTAAAAGAAGACCTATTTTTACAAAATTCCTTAAAGGATAGACCCACAATAATATTCAGGAAAAATAAAACAATAAAGGAAATAGCCGCACCATCATGTCCCCACAAAAATATACATAAAAAGAAAAAAACATACCACCACCAAAAAGAATACTTTTCTCAACACCCTGAAAGGATCCTATAGCTGCGGTAAACTTAGATGTAAGTGTTGTGCATTAATAACCCATGGGTGAAAGGGATTCAAGTCCCTCTAGATAATAAGAAACATTATATTAAGACCATGCTGAGCTGTGACACCAAGTATGTTATTTACTTTTTAGAATGCCCGTGTGGGCTAGGCTATATCGGTCGGACCATTAACCCACTGAAAATCCGGATCAATAAACATCGTAACAATATAACCAAAGGGTTTTTAAACCATAGCGTTTCCCGTCATTTCCTCCAGGTCCATGATAAAGATTTCACAGGCCTAAAAGTTACGCCATTGGAGAAAATTGAATCAGGTCGTCTTTCCCTTCTTAAAAAAAGAATTGGATTTTTAAAATGAAGACCCTGGTCCCTTATGGCCTAAATGAAGTTTTAGAAAAGAACTTTTAAAGAATAGAGTCCCAACACAAAGATATTGAAGTACAGGTGCTTTATTGAGGTATATATTGTAATGATTTGTATAAATAATTTACATCATTATGATTACTAATATTGTTTTTATTTTATTTTTTTTGATACATTAATGAATAATGCAATAATATATACATACAAAAAGATTTTTTATCTTTGGAGGAATGGCCTAAAGTCTATAGAGTTTTTATTACATACCTAATGAGGCATTGTTTGTTAAGGATGATGAATGGACTTGTTTTAGAATATCTGACACTGTATGCGGTAAATGGAACGCAAGATGAGCTCCACCAAGAGATTGAGGCGGAGCCTAATGACAGCTATACAGAGACGGGGAGTGTCCTCGTGCACCCATGATGATGCGGCACGTTTCCGCGATGACGCAGCCACAGCGTGTCATGTAACCTCATTGATGACGCGGCATGAAACGTGACAAGGCACGCGCGTCATGTGACCTCCTCAAGGACGCGGCCGCGGCGTAATGCGTGACACGGCACATTACCGTGATGACACAACCACGGTGCGTCACATGATACCGCGGATGACGCGGCCGTTGGATGCCATGTGACTTTCGGACTGACGTGGCATGCCGGTGTCATCCATCCCGCTCACCTGATTACGCGACACGTCGGTACCATCAGTCCCGCCCCTAAGATGGCGCTATACAGATTGTAATGTATTAATTATTGTATATAAATATAAATGTTTGTATGCGTTTGTATATGTGACTGGCTTGAAAAAGGTGCTACTATAGAAGCACCGAAACGCGTTGCCTTAGACATTAAAGCATTGGAAGTACCTCCGTGGACTCGGGTGCATCTTCCTTTTACATCTGGAGCTGACACTCCAAGGAGGGGGCTTCTGAGCATCATATCCCCCTCCTGTCTAGTAAGTGCTTTTCCTCTGCCATTCTTGTAGATTGATTTAGTTTCTCACCACAATACCATGCAGCGCAAGGGCAATTTTTCCTAACAGCATATTGTTTATATTTCTTTCTTCTGGGGGGCCCTCTGTATGTCCTGCAGCTCTCCCTTAGTCCAAAGGAATTGGATATATGTGGTAAAGAATCTGAAGACGAACCTTGTGGCGCATTCCTATTGTTTCTCCTACACCAGAAGAAAGACAGTGTTGCATCCTTACCGGACGTGCGATATTCATAAACAAAAGAATAAGTGCAACTGTGCCTAACATAACAAACAAGAACGACCGTGCAATGTAAATACAAAACTAAGGGAAATCCTTTCCCTGCAAACCCCTACCCCGGGAGGGATCCCTGCCTACTCGGTGGGCCGATCGCTTCCGACAGGTGCGGACCCACACTCGTACCTAGACCACTAATAAATCCTTACCAGGGAGCCCTAATACAAAAGGAAACAGAAAAAGGTAACCAGCACTGGTAATTAGCTGTAGCAGCAGTCTGCAGCAAGGTAGAGGAGCTCCAGTGGCAGGATGTGCTCCTCAGCAGCAATCCAGGGAGCAACTGAAAATTTACCAGCACTGAGGTCAGTTCTAGCATAGCTTATATAGGGGCAGGGCCACGCAGAGACAGGTGAGGCGTGACATCACCCATCCAAACACCACACCCCTCAGCCCCAGGAAAGGCAGCCCCACTGCTAAAACCAGGTCTGGCCTGAAAGCAAGGTGAAGACCCAAGAACAGCTGCAACAGACAGGTTGAATATTGTTGTGAGGTGACTGGTGACATCCGGGTGAGAGGAAGTAGGGTCACTAATACAGGTAGTAGGGTGAGAAAAAGAGAGGAGTCTGGAGGCTTCTTGTTGGATCAAATGCTGAGGGTAAACTAGAGGAGGTACAGGAGACAATGGGATCAAAGATAATCAGGGACTGGGAAGTTATTTCCTTGAGGATGTTGTCAATTTTCTCTTTGAAATAAGCTGCCAGATCTTTAGCAGAGAGATCTGTAATAGGGAACTTATTTTAAGGCTGAAGAGGGGGAGAAAAGTATCGAAGGGTTTTGGGTTATTGGATAGTGAGGAGGTGAGAGAGGTGAAGTAGGCTTGTTCGAGATGCTGAAGAGCAAAGTTGTATGTTCTGAGCCTATATTTGTAATGGGGGTAATCCGCAGACATTTGTGATTTCCTTCACTTGTTCAGCACACCTAGATCACCGCTGAAGCTGTGAGCCAGGGTTGATGCGGTCTGCATCGGGAGGGTTGGAGCATGCCGAGACACCACTTCATCTAGTGCAGTTTTAAGATTTTGTAATGCTCAGCAGCCAAGGAAGAGATCGTGGACAGCGATAACCATAAGGAGTCTGAAGATGGCCTGTAAATTTCTGCGTAAGTGGTAGGTAGGATTGTCCTTAGAAAGATGAGAATACTTGATAGTAAAGGAGGGGAAGTTGTGATGTTAGGAAAGATGTCCTCCACAGCTAGTAGTAAGGGAATAAAGAGGGAGAACAGATGGTTCAGAAATTTGTGGGAGCAACTGTTATGTTTAACAATGAAGTCAGATGGTTTGAGACAATTTAGGAAAGTGAAGAGTGTGAGCTGTACATTGGCGAGGGAAGGACAGAGGGGCTGGTGTGGATGGAATGCATTAAAGGTCAACATAGATTGTTAGTTGTGAGGCAGAGAGCTAATAGGAAAACAGAAGCTACAGTAATAGTAAAGCTCCATTCAAACGGGGCAGTTCAGGTATAATAAAAAGCACACCAAAAAGTGCATTGGTGAAACCATGTGTGTTTTTACTATGTTTGTAGTAAAATGTGGCAAAAAACATACACAGTTTTACAATTTTTTTGGTGTGTTTTTTATTACAACCAAACTGCCCCATGTGCAGGGAGCCTAAAGGTGTGGAAATGTTGTTTACTAAAGTAGCATGTGTAGCATACTTATCTCTTGCCCTGTCTAACTGCCGTGGTATAACTGCCCAGGCACTTTGCCAAAAATGACACTGACAAAGCTGATTGAATGCCACCCCAAGACTAAATCTACACTTATAGGGTGCATTCACACGAACGTATATCGGCTCGGTTTTCACGCCGAGCCGATATACGTTGTCTCTCTCTGCAGGGGGGGGGGGGGGAGGATGGAAGAGCCAGAAGCAGGAACTGAGCTCCTGTCCCCTCTCTGCCTCCTCTCCGCCCCTCTGCACTATTTGCAATGAAAGGAGGCTGGATGGGGGAGGGGCTAAGGTCCATGAATTAGCCCCGCCCCATCCCGCCTCTCCCTATTGCAAATAGTGCAGAGGGGCGGAGAGGAGGGAGAGAGGGGGCGGGAGTTCAGTTCCTGCTCCTGGCTCTTCCATCCTCCCCCCCCTGCACACGAGGACAACGTATATCGGCTTCGCGTGAAAACCGAGCCGATATACGTTCGTCTGAATGCAGCCATAGGGCCTATGTGCTGAGATCTAGATCTAATTATACTAATGAAGCAATTTACACTTAAAGTAACAACTCTAAGCACAAGAAGAAAAAGCAAACAGACATCCAGGCTGTATGTATTATAAATATAATGGGGAGTAAAGAGTTAGACAAGGGTTTACAGATAGCATCAGGGCAAAAGGAAAACCACAAGTAGACATATGAATATACCATCAAATTTAACTTTGCAGCAGTGAAATGAAGATTTAGCATGGATAGAGTTAATATATTAATAGGTATATTCATCATTAGGGTGCATTCACACAAGTGATTTTTTTTCTGTCTGGAAATAGAACCCATTAATATGCTCATGGGCTTTTTTTTCTCTTAGGGTGCATTCAGACGACCGTATATCGGATGGGTATTCACGCCGGCCGATATATGGCGTCTCTCTCTGCAGGGGGAGGAAGCTGGAAGAGTCGGGAGCAGTGCTCTGAGCTCCCGCCCCCTCTCTGCCTCCTCTCCGTCCCCCTGCACTATTTTTAATAAGGAGAGGCGGGATGGGGGCAGAGCTAATTCCCAGAACTTAGCCCCGCCCTCGCCCCACCTCCTCTCATTACAAATAGTGCAGAAGAGGCAGAGAGGGGGCGGGAGCTCAGAGCACTGCTCCCGGCTCTTCCAGCCTCCTCTCCCTGCAGAGAGACGCCGTATATCGGCCGGCATGAATACCCGGCCGATATACGGTCGTCTGAATGCATCCTTACTCTGAGAAAAAAAATAAAATAAAATAATCGTAGCATATCCTATTGTCTGATTCTTAGAAGAAAATAGTACATCCAAATAAGAGATGTCTCACACATCAGACAGCACATGGATGAGATGACTGAGTGCTGTCCAGTGCAAGTTGCACCTGTGAATCTGAGGCACAATGTTTACATGGTTTGTGTGGATGTACCTTTAGGCTGGGTTCACACAGGGTGGATTTTCCGCAGTTTTGCCGCGCGGAATTTCGCCGCGGCAAATACGCCCGTGGCTGCTAATCTTGGGATTAGCCAGCCATGTGGACGAGATTTCTGAGAAATCTCGTCCACACGGGACAGCTAATCCGCTGCGGTAAGTCCGGCTGAAACCGCGGCTGTGGCCGCCGCAGCCGCAGTTTCAAAAGATGCAGCATGTCTGTTTATTATTTACTTTCGTCGCGGCCGCGCTCTCCTCTATGGGAGCGCCGACCGCAACGGAAAAGCAAGCGGCCGGGCCGCTTCAAAGCCGCTGCGGCTTTTTCCGCGGCGGTTCTCCCGGCGGAAATCTCGCGGTTTTTGCTGCGGCCAAACTGCGAGATTTCCGACAGGAATACGCCCTGTGTGAACCCAGCCTTACACTATGGAATTACTCCCAGAGCAATCTGTGACATCAGAGTAAATCATATGACCTGCTGAAGTGCAGAGTTGCTCCCGTTCCAGCAGATGCAATGATGAATAAATTGAGCACCAGTAACCATATCATACATCATGTGACCAGAAGTTTGAAGCAGATGTAACCTTGTTATTGTGAAATATTTATCCATTAAAGGGCGTTTTCAGGGAAATACTATTGAGGACGCATCTTTAGGATAAATCATCAATTGTTGGCTTGTGTCTGCTACTTGGGCATCTTATCCTTACTGATCTTCTCCAGTCCCCCGCGTCAGCTCACAGCAAGCCGTCTGGATTCTCTTCTCCTTGTTATGAAGCTAGCATACCTCGCATCTTCTTCCGGCAGGTCAGTAAAGGTAATGTCCCTGTGCTGTAGCGTTTACTGGCTAGAAAGGAATGCTGATCTATTGCCGAGACAGCTCATATGAGCAGTCTCTGCAATAGCTCGGCACTCCCTGCCAGACTTTGATTTAGTGACATAACATCACAGGAAGCGGAAGAATCAGCCAGCTGTAGGTGAGGTGACCCACCTCCCGGGACTGCAAGAGACAGGAGAAGATCGACGAGCAGAAGATCTGGTAGGCAGACTGACGGGGGAGGAATAGGCGAGCATAGAATTTTTGTTTATTAATGACAGAACCCCTTTAATGTTTACTTGTTAAGCTAAAAAAATCTGCAGTGAACCAACAAAATATTTCCACATACTTCTATCATTAGTCTATACATGCGTCTAAATAATCATCAGACAGAGAAATGGCTTCTGACTGCAACATCTATTTCAATACTGCACGACTGCGCAAGATAAAAGGGATCAGAGCTGTTGCACTGAATGCTGCTATTTTGATACTTTGCTTTCAACTCTGTTTTTGTATGGAGCACAGCTAGCACACCTTGAGTACGCTCTGTGGAGAGCAATTCAGTAATGATGAACAGCTAGAGCATGTTTTCTGCACTCAGGGCATGCTCAGAGTGCAATAATGAATCTACAGGCGTAGATAGGCAGTTCAGGAGTGAGCTTTCTAGAATGGAGTTGGTGTAAGGGAGACCTACTTTTAGCAACTACAATTGCTTGTTGTTGCATTATTCACAGGGTAAAATCACACAATTTTTTAAGTATTTTTAAATAATTTCCTAAAAATTTCCTAAAAATTTCCTAAAATTTCCTAAAATCACTTGTTTGTGATTTCTTCAACGAGGAAAATAATTTCATTTCAACATCTGTTGAGAGTACAGCTGCACGGCATAGCATGCAATTTGCATTATCAATAGCTGAACAACAATGCAAATACCCAGCAAAGTTAAGCAGTGCTATAAAAATACATGAAGTGTGACATCACACCATGATATCTGCATATTGTATTGCAGTGGAACACTGCCCTAAAATTGGGAAATTCAATTGCAAGCTCCACTGGTGTCAGAGACTAATAAGAGTTACTACAATCTATGTATCACTGCAGCAACAGTTGGTACTGTAAAAAAAATCATAATTTCAGGTTATAATTTTGATACTTGTCATCTTACGAAATTGAGCCAACCCCCCCCCCCCCCGAGAACAGCAGCAATAGAAAAAACGTTGCATTCTTTTCTCTATACATTTGTAACTCCTTTATAAATTGTAACTCCTTTATCCATTGACGTCACTGTATGAGGGCTTGTTTTTTTGCAGGATGAGTTGTATTTTTCAATGGTGCTATTTAATGTACCATATAATGTACTGAAAAACTTTTTAAAAATTCTAAGTAGAGTAAGATGGGAAAAAACTGACATTCCACCATTTTTCAGTGCATCTTGTTTCTACGGCGCACAAACTGCAACAAAAATGTCATTGATAAATTTATTCTATGGGTCAGTATGATTGCTATGATACCAAACTTGTATAGCTTTCTTTTGCTGTAGTACTTTTATTTTTTTTTTAAGATATTTAATTTTTTTCAATTATTTTCTACAGTCATTTTGTGCGCGCAACAACTTTTTTAGTCGATGTATTTTAGCAAGGGCTCATTTTTTGCGGGATGTCCTGAAGTTTCCGATAGTATCATTTTTTTTAAATTATATTCTGTGGTCATTTTTGGTGCCATTACCTTTTTTATTTTTTCGTTAACTTAGCTGTGCATGGGCTCATTTTTTGCGGGATGTCCTGTAGTTTACGTTAGTACCAATTCGGAATACATACAACTTTTTGATCACTTTTTATTGCATTTTTTTCTGGGAGACGGTGACTGAAAATGTGCATTTTTGGCATTCTTTATTTTTTTTTTTTTTAGACAATGTTCACTGTGTGGGGTAAATAATGCACTACTTTGATAGAATGAACTTTTATGAACACAGCAATACCAAATATGTATTTTTCTTTTATGATTTAGATTATTTTTTATTATAGATATGGCAAAAGGGGGGTAATTTAAACTTTTATAACTTTTTTTTCTTTTACAATTGATAAAACTTTATTGATCCTATTTTTCTTTTCTTTTTTTGAGCCGTCCTGGAGGACCACAACTTGCGATGCTTTGATCGCTCCTGCAGTATGACGTAATGCTATAGCATTATGTCATATTGTGATTTGACAGGTAGTCTATCCAGCCACCTCACGGAATTGCTTGATAGGCAGTCTGCTAAGGCAGCCCTGGGGCCTTTCAGAAGGACCCCGGCTGCCATGACACCTGTGCGGCTTCCTGCGATCTCATGTGGGGGGGGGGGCGTACGGGACCCCGGAACATCGTTCAGGGGATTTAAATGTCGCTGTCAGAATTGACAGTTGCATTTAAAGAGTTAATAGCAGCCGATTGCAGCTATTGCTCGCGGGTAATAAACAGCTGACGCCCGCGCTGTATGAAGAGAGGTCGCGCCGCGATCTCTCTTCATACATACTCCGACACTGCAGGACGCAAATGTATGTCCTGGAGCGGGAAGGGGTTAATATACTATAGATGTATATATATTGTGGCAACCTGGGGGTTACTCGCTCTCTGGGATCGCCATCTTCTCCATTCAAGAGGGTTAGCACCACATCCAAAAAAGGCTCAGGACCACCGCATTACTTCAAATTCTGGCTTTCGCCAGTTTTATTTTACCCACAGCAAACATGTACATGATACACAATATGATTGTACTGAAACATAATACAGTTTCAGGGTCTCCAATCTGCAGGGTTTCTGTCATTATCCCCCACCCGGGGTGTCTAGAGGGCATCCTCCACTGTCAGACACATGACGGGCCCTAGTCTGGTCCGTGTCAGACCTCGGGCTCCCAGTTCCTGACACTGCTACAACAGCCTCTAATTCTGGCTTTCAGCAGGGAACTGAATGTGTCTGGAGGTTTTAACTCTTTCAGACACACCGGTACAGCTGTCCTGCTGATTAGCACACCTACTGGTACACAGCAGGCCTCTTTACAGCCCCCTGCAAGCCATTCTGTGCACCACCTTGCCGCTAAATATATATATATGTATATACACACACACATATATATATATATATAAATATATATATATATACACACGCACAACCTAAATTCCGAACAAGTAAATAATATATGTTTTTTTTTTTGGGGGGGGGGGGGGGGGGTCTCAGGTATGGACACCAAAAGCTGCTGTTGCAATTCAGGCAACAATAACGGGGGGAAAAACAACAACAGAAGAGTTGCAGTGCATCTGACCACAATAATCATACATGATAGAAACATTCTCAGAAAGTTCTAAAAATATGTTCATATTTAGACTAGATAAACCTAATTTAAGGCACTGTTTATCAGTATAAAATTATAGAAATTGCAACCTTTAATATTCATCTGGAAGTTTACAATTAATATTCATTTAACGGTGGCTATTGCTATTTATTGTATACTCAATGGCCAATTTCCTTGTGTTAAGAATAACTGAAAAGTTTCAGAACACAGAAAGACTGAATTAGGCTTTGCATTTCTTATAAATATTTCCTCAGTAAATGTTGTGTAAGGTGTAATATTACTTACCACTTTCTTAAAGTTCTCATTTTCTTAAAGTTCTATCATGGCAGTGCATGACATTTGGAAAATACTGTAGCTCGTCCTCTTAACTGTACAGCAGTTCCACCTGGTAAAGTATAAAGACAACTCTTAGCAAGTTGCTCAGAGGACATTTACAAACCTAAAATATAAATATCTATAATCCCCAAACAATTCAAATAATTGTGACAACTCCATGCACTGCCCAGATAGGACTTCAAGAGAAAGGAGCGTTGGTTTAAGTACCACCTATAATGCACAGATATATATTTACCATTACACAGGAAGATCTGATCACAGCCTATCTGCAGTTCTTGTCAGCTATTCTGCAGCCCTTTCCTCCTTCTACACTCTGAAGTAAAAATAAAAGCAATTGGAAGACGGAAGGGGGTGCACTTCAACTTACTTTGTCACAGGCTTTGTCCCACCTACATCTTTGATCTAGTTTTGGTATTAAAACAATACCAAAATTGTAGCTTTAGGTAGGGCAAAGCTTGAGATAGAGGCTGTAGAAATACTGTATAGTTGAGATTGAGAGCTGAAGTGAGAGTTGCAGGTTTATGCAGCCCTCACTTCAAACTCATATCTCAAGAAGTATTGTAGGTACAATGATAATCCTGGCCTTGTTTTAAAGTCAAGACTCTTGGCAAAAATCAAATTTCTAATTAAAATATAGTCTGAGATAGAGCCATTTATAACAAATACATTTCTCAAACATCCAAGGCTATTGAAGTGGCACTCTGCAAGAAGTTAGGAGAAAGGGCCTGGGCAAGAAAAGGGAGCCTCAGACAGCCCATAAGATTGTTCATGTGAGAAATCGGGTACCATAAATGAAGCATCATATCGGTAGTTAGGGAACCCTGTTACAGATTTTGCTTTGGGGCCCAAAAGTTTCAAAAATTACTCCTCTGATTGTGTTACAGATCTTGGCTGCAGCTGTCAGCTTGGCAACCGCAGCATACATCCTGCTCTTTTCTTCAGCAGATGCCAAGCTCTGGCATCTACCCAGTCACTGAAAGCAACCTGGAGTAAGATTTAGTGACTGAAAAAGACTTTCAGCAAGATTTGGTGCACAGTAAAGAGTATACTAAACACTGATGGTCTTCATGGCAAACTCCAAGATGTACACCTCAACTGACCCGACAGCACAAGAAGAGTTGGCTCTGATATGCTCAAAACCATATAACTAAGCTAAGGAAGTTTTGGGATTCTTTTTGGGCCTATGGATGAACAGTAAGTCTAGAGGAGGAAGAATGAAGCATATGCTGAAAAGAATACCCTACCTACAGTGAAGCATGGCTGTGACTCGGTGATGCTCTGGGGCTGCTTTGCTTCCTCTGGCACTGAAAAACTGCAGCTTGTAGAGGGAAAGATAGATTCAATCAACAATCAGGAGGCCTAGGAGAAAACGTCATGCCTTCTGTGAGAAAGCTAAAGCTTGGGCGCCATTGGACCTTCCAACAGGAAAATGATCCCAAGCATACCTCAAAGTCAACTAAGGCTTGGTTTCTGAAGAGGTCCTGGAAGATTCTGAGGTGGCCATTAGTCACCTGACTTTGGGATTTGAAGAAGGCGGTTAAATATTAGCGATCTGGGGGCCACTGTTCATGAGGAAGGCTAAGATTCCTCAGGAATGCATCAGAAGGTGGTGTCTGGCCATTCGTTAAATTTGCAGAAGATCATAACAGCAAAAGGGTGCTCTACTAAGTACTGAAGACACTTCATGAAGGGCTTGAATATCCTAAATCTGCAACAGCCATTAAAATTGGCATTTGTGTTGAATTAGGAGAAATCACTTGATATATTAGTTGCGTTGAGCTCTTTAAATTGTTCTTGTTTGATTGTGTTTTTTGAACAGTTGAGTGTAAATCAACATGAGCGTAAAGCAATTGTGCATGAGGAATCCGACCCGGCCGTGTGCAGCTGGCCTAAAAGAAAGAAATCACCACGATAATCATTATACATTGAAGCTGCAGCTCTTGTCTAAGGCCTCATGTCCACAGGCAAAATTGAATTGCGTAATCCGTGTGGGTCTCCCGTGTGGATGATCCGCAGTTCAATATGCCCATAGACTATTATTCGGCATCTGCTCAATGCTCCACCTTTCTGTGGATCCTGCAGGGACGGCTTCCACTGAGGTCAATGGAAACCATCCGGTCCACGGGATGCCTGCAGCTGACACTGTGGATGTGCCGTGGGTCCGCAGGAATGCAGGAGATTTAAAAAAAGAAAGAAGGCATGGCGCATACGGGCGTACTTAGCACTTCCGCTGCGCAGAAGAAAGAGGATATGGCTGTGATGGAGGAGACCCGCGCCGTGTCCGGACAGGTATTTTTTGCCTCATGTCTGCGGGCCGGGTGGAATCCGCTGCGGGATTCTGCACTCAGAATCCATGAGTCCCTGTGGACATGAGTCCATAGAGGAGTTTGAAAGTACTGAAAAAGAATTTTAGTGGGATGGGTCACTGAGAAGTGATAAGAACTTTTATCATAGTCCATTCTTCTAGTGTAACTTGACTTATGTAGTTTCTCTGCTATACTGCTATGCATACATACAATATACTGAGCGAATTCTGGCAGCAGGATCCGACCCGGCCGTCTGCAGGCGGCCTTACACCGAGTGATTTATCGTTTGCACAAGTGAATGTTGACAGAGTTCGGTCGTGGAGCCTTTTTATACAGGCAGATGTATCGTCCACTCGTTCATATTGACTGTACCAGTGAATGTGAATGACTGAATGATCGCTGTTTATACCCAGTGTAAATCAGCGAACGATGGCTTTTATGCCTGCACAAAATGAATGAACCAGAAGTGAAGGAATTCTCATTCGTCATTCAATAGCTGTGTTTACACTGAATAATTATCGTTCAAATTTGAACGATCCAGCGATTTTTTTTTTTTTTTTGAATGACAATCGTTTTGTCTAAAAGCATCCCAATTCCTCCCTCCACCAGTCCTATTGAAAGGATGCACCGGTAGTGTGCACATGTGACCATCATTCCATTTATTTGGGACACTTGGGACCCCCATCCTCCAGATAGGTGAGAGCCCCAGCAGTCTGACTTCCACAATAAGATACTTATTGCCTATCTTGCAAATAGGACATAGTTTTGTTTCATGGAACAACCCCTTTAAGCACTTTCTCCTAACTGCAGTTCTGTGAGATCTGTTAATGCAGAACATTCAGCCCCCCAATCTTCCTCATTTCAATGAAAATATTCCCTAACAAAAATCCATGTGGGATCTCTAGTTTTCAAAATTACATAATCTGTCAACTGAATTGAATATAAACATTAGAACAGTCAAATTCCCTTAGGGCTCCTGCACAGTAGCGAGAGCGATATGGGGCCATGCTTCACACCTCGATATCGCCCTCGCAATCCATGTGAGACCCCTGGATGTGAGGCATTTTCATGTGAAAACAGCCTCCCATCACTGCAGGGAATCCCTTCAGCCCATTGCTTTCAATGAGGCAGCAGCAGCGCCAGCTCTATTGAAAACAAAGGGAAAACATCACGATCCTTTGTCGCTGCTTTTTGCAATGTGAAGGTCACGCTATCGCGCTCACTTTAGCATATTTTGTTGTACTTTCTGCGCGGCTGGGGACCTTCACATCAATGAGGGACACACCTGCGCTGTAATTAAAAAGGCTGTGCAGTACAATTAGTCCAGGTGTTATCGTTTTCAGATGCGCAGGGGACGGGTGTGCATTTGCTCACCCCCATAGGCTCCTAAGATGCCTTAGGTGCGCAAATGTGCACAAAAAATAGAGCATCTTAATTTTTTTTGCGCAAGCAAAAAAGTACGGTGAGAATGAACCCATTAAAAACAAACATTGCGCAAATATGGTCGCTCATTCACACGAGTGGGTGAATTACATTCCCCCTGATTTAAAAGGCTAATTACAAGGAGCCGATGTTCACAGGGATGTGCACAGTGTTTTGCGCATACTCGGGCATACATATGTGTGCATTTGCACACCTAAATAGAACTCCAATGGGAACCTTACTCCTTTGGTGTAAAAATAGAGCATGTCGCTTTTTTTTTTTTACACTCAAGTAAAATGCGCACGCAAAAAAGAACCATTAGAATAAACCTATTGAAATCAATAGATTCTATTCACTGCGTATTGCACCTGCAAAAATTGCCCATGCAAATACACCCATGTGCAGCTGCCTTTATAGTTAAATAATGGACACAGCAGGCAAATCAAATTTGCAGTATGGACTATTTTTGCAGTCTGTATGATACCCCCATGCACCACAGTCCTCTTCCCTGGTAGAATTTGTAATTACATTTTTTGACAAACTGATTCCTCATGCACACGGGTGGATTTTGCTTCGGAATTCGGGGCTGGCGTCCACCTCCGAGTTCCGTAGCAATAACCCTCCATAGCATGCTATGGAAAAAGGATTCTTAATGCACATGAGCAGAAACCAATTTTGTTTCCACTCGTGCATGAAAAATCGCAGCATGCTCCAGTTTCCTGCGGTTGTCGCATGGGCGACTTCCATCTAAGTCAATTGAAGCAGTCCAACCCGCGGCCTGTTCGCAGCTAACATTGCTGATGGGCCACAGATTCTGCGAGAAAAGCAGGAGTTTAAAAAAAATATCTGTACTGCACATGTATGACAGTGAGCCATGCGGACAATCCGCAGGACAGAGAATCCGGAAGAACACATGCCTACGCTGACGCTGGCGAAGAAGACGACAGGTACGCAGGGTCACCCGCTGCGGTCAGGGCCGGATTCCATGTGGGATTCTGCATCTGGAATCCGGACCTGCTGTGTACATAAGGCCTTAGGCTGCCTTCACACTGGCGAGAAAATTGCGCGAGATTTGTGCATTGCGAGATGCACGAATCTCGCACAAATATGATACCCATTCTTTTGAATGGGTTCATTCACATGAGTGATGTTTTCCTGCATGACACCGTGATTCTATGTGAGAAACACATCACAGCATGTTTTACCTTTCTGCGATATCGCCCATTGTTCTCAATTGAGCCGGCGGTAGCAGTACCAACCCCGTTGAAAGCAATGTGACAGCCGCGGCAGAGGATTTCCTTCATCCCTGCAGTGATGCGGGGCTGTTTTGACATGAAAACGCCTCACATCCATGGGGCTTTCACATGGTGGGGAGCGCGATATTTGGCTGTGATTCACGGTCGGATATCGCACTCGGCAGTGTGAAGGAGCCCTAAGGCCTCATTCACATGGCCATTTGCCTATCTCAGCACGTAAATACCCAGTGTATTTTTGTGACTGAGATATGCGTATTGTATATTGCGGGTTTTTTGTAGAAGCGTAAAAAGAAAATGTTCCCAATGATTTCAATGGGTAACTTAGTTTAATATGGGTTATTTTGGCGCATAAGATGCACCAAAAATACATGTGCATAATAAGCTGTGTATTTACGCCCTTGTGAATAAACCCTTACAGCAGTACTGAACATTTAGGGATATGCAGACGAATAGAGCACTTTAGGGCTTAAACACATGGCCATGTTTTTGTCATGTTATCCGGCCATGATAACCACGGCCACATAACGGGACAAAACGGAAACATTGATTTCAATGGTTTCGTTTTCACTATCAGGATTCTCGCCCGTTAATGGTACGGGTGAGAAAAGATAAGACTTCCCCTATTTCTCCCACAACGTTTTACCGGTCTGCGTGAGCCGGCAGAGCCGACGTCTGGACAGCGAGTGCCCTGCGCATGACCGCGTATCTCACACACTATGTCATGCGCAGTGTGACTCTGCCTTTTTTTAAATTCCCCGCTCTATTTTATAGCGAGACTGTGTATGAATCACCGCCCAAAACGCTGATCTGAAGTGAGCATGGTCTCCAAATATCAAAGCAAGCTTTCAAATGCAATCTTGTTTCTTTTAAACAACACCGCTCCTCACAAGGTGGCATCAACACCAGAAACTGTTTCCTTTCCATTTCTTTTGAAGAAATTAGGCAGGGTTCACACGGGGCATATTCCCGTCGGAAATCTCGTGGTTTGGCCGCAGCAAAAACTGCGAGACTTCCGCCGGAAGAACCGCCGCGGTTTAAGCCGCGGCGGCTTTGAAGCGGCCCGGCCGCTTGCTTTTCCATTGCGGCCGGCTCTCCCATAGAGGAGAGTGCGGCCATGACATAAATAAACAAAAAAACGAAAGTAAACAGACATGCTCAATCTTCGGGAACCGCGGCTGCGGCCGCCGCAGCCACGGTTTCAACCAGATTTACCGCTGCGGATTAGCCGTCCCGTGTGGACGAGGTTTCTGAGAAACCTCGTCCACGTGGCTGGCTAATCCCGAGATTAGCGGCCGCGGGCGTAGCTGCTGCGGCACAACCGTGGCAAATCCGCCCTGGTGACTTCACACACAGTGTGGCATATATATATATATATATATATATATATATATATATATATTACAGCATGTACGCCAGCTTTCTGCTATACAAAAGTCACAATTTTGATGCACGTGCCAAAACTGTAACTTTTGCAACTTGTACACCAAACAGCAATATTTTTTTTCTGGAAAGGGGGTGTGGCTGCACATGGCTTGTCACATTTACTATGAAGTATGCCAGAAACTGGCATACATTATAGCAGTACCTGCACCAGCTTGTAATTGGCACAGGTTTACCTCTGGCACACAGAGATACCGCAACATGAGAAAAAATGTATTAAGAGACTTGCCCCTCTTAATAGACTTATCAGTATGCCTGACGCTAGTTTACTTAGACCCACACATGAAACGCTGGTCTAAGTAAATATGCCTCAGTGTTTTTTTTAAACTTCTGCTGCAGTTTTTCATGCAGTAATGCCGGCTAAAATCGTGTGAGTTTATGCGTTGCGAGATGCACAAATATGAATGCCATTCTTTTGCATGGGGTCATATACATAAGCAATGTTTTCCCGCATGGCAGCATGATGCTAATCAGCAAACAAATCGCGGCATGTTCTATCATGCTGCATGATTCCGCATCAAAGCCCCATTGTTTTCAATGGGGTTGGCGGTAGCATCGCACCATGTGCTAGGTGCACGTGATGCTGGATTGTCAGCCACAGCGGGGGGATTCCCTTACCCCCCAAAGTACTGTGAGGCTGTTTGCACATGAAAACACCTTGCATCCTCAGGGATTTCACATGGATGGCGAGAGCGATATTGGGGTGGGATTCACAGCCCCATATCAAGGTCACCCGTGTGAAGTTAGCTTTATTGACCAAAAACCAGCGGTGTATCCAGCAGGAAGAAGAAATAGAAGTCATTCCTTTAAATTCCCTACTTCTCTTGAATCCACTTCTGGCTTTGGCTCAAAAAACTGCAGTGTTGTCCCTAGAACCACTGTGTGATACAACCCATATTTAGGCTGCTTTCATACAGCTGCGAATCTTGCGCGAGATTTGTGCATTGTGAGACACACAAATATTGTACGTATATCAACTGCATTCTTTTGGCGTGCCCTCGCATCGGCCATTATTTTCAATGGGGCCAACAAAGCATTGCGCCACATGCTAGGTGGATACAAAGTTTCCCATTGAAAACAATAGGAAACACTCCCCGACCCTACTTACCCGAAGTGATGCAAGGTGGTTCTAACACAAAAACACCTCGCATCCGCGGACCCATTGCATGTTGGCCAGCGTAATATTGGGCCGAATTTCACGCCCGTGTGACATTAGCCTTAGGCCTGTTTTACACAGGCAACAAAGACGCGTGATTTTCTTGCGTTGTGTCAACGCTACAAATTGCCAGTAGGCGAAGCCCATGCTTTCCAATGGATCCTTCACGTTAGCAATGTTTTGTAGCCTGCAACATTGTGAGTCAAAAACCTCAAGGGTTTTGCGATATGCACGCGACCTGCGATGTTTTGTAGCCCATGTTTCCCTATGGAGCCTTCCTCTCTGTTGCATCACATCACACAAAAACACAGTTTTCGTGTGGTGTGATGCAACTTTGACAGTAGGAAGTCCTACTGTCAAAGCCCTAATCTAAGCCGTAGCTGCAAAAACCTAAGGGGCGCTGTCATCTCCAACGCATCTTCTCCCCTGAAGCTCCCAGGCACTTGCTTGAAGTCTTCATCAGTTCTGCATCAACATCGCCACCGAGGTATGTGACATTTTGGCGAAGAATTTTCTGCACATTACAGCACGTAATGTGGCAAAATTTCACCCATTTGAAAGCACCCTAATGAAGATGCACATTTTAGTCATGGGCTCCAGTGGCAATGGCAAGGAATACAGTTGTCCACATGTCTGCCTTTCTCAATCATAGATGTCTGCTCCAAACCAGAGCTGGGGCTCGTTTCCACTGGCGTTGACTCCATTTAAGGAGCCGAGAAACGGAAATAAAAATGTTTTGTTCCCCATTCATTTCCATAGGTTTTCATTAAAAATGGAAATATTTCCATTATTTCTGTTTAATTATGTTCCTTTTCCGGTTTTTAAATGAAACAAATAGCAGAGATGACTGCTTTGTTTGTTCCATTCGAAAAACTGAAATGAAATGTTAACAGAATTTAATGGAAATATCTCTGTTTTTAATTAAATCAATGGGGAACAAAACTGAAACGTTTAATTCCGATTTTATTTTCATTACTCTGTTCCTCAAATGGAACAGAAACACGGAAATGCTTAACTGAGCTAATGGAAACAAGCCCCTACACCTTCCTATATAGATTAGCCATTGTACAAATGTCAATTTCCTCATATGTTGCTAATATTCTTATTGTTCCCTTTAGGCCAGTCCCACACAGGCGCTTGAACAAAATGTGTTTTCAGCTGCGTTGACATGCATTTTTGACAGCGTCTGACTGCGTTTTCAGGACAGTTATAAATGCAGCCAAGTCAGCTGATAATGCCAGAACTGAAAAAAAGGCAGTCAAAAACGCGGTAACCACATTCTACTGCGTTTACAGCAGCGCTAAAAAAAACGCATCCCATTCATTTCAATGGGCAAAGCATCGCCTTTTAAAACGCAGAAACGCATGAAAATAGGACAGGCAACGCTTTACAAAGTAACGTTTAAAAGGTTGCCTTTTAACGCTTGTCTGAGTAGCCCCATTGAAATCGATGGTAGCGATTGACAGTGTTTAGTGCTGCGCTGAAAACGAAGCGTTAAACGTAGAAAAAACCACCTGTGTGGGGGTGGGCTAGGTAAGGTGGGGGGGGGGGGGGGTGCGATGATATCAGGCAGAACTGCAGGGACTCTGCATTATGAAAACACTTCTGCAGTCATATATGCAATCCCTATAGCTCATAAAATTTCTATAGGTATCCAATATATAAGTAACGTGAACGTCCTCAAAAATACTTTTTAACTTATCTAAATATTTAGAAAAATACCCCGAATCTATAAACACAAAGCTTTCTGATTGACTTCAGCAATCTGACTGCAATAGAAACATTAATAACAATTTTTTTGTTACTTTCTTTGTTTATATTTTTTCTGTAGTCCAATACAACTTTCTTGGATATTTCGGTATCATCATAAAGTGCAAAAATACTTCTGGTTCTAGTTAAATAGTTTATGCTTGCCAGCAGCGGGTGTAAACACTTAGTAATAACAAACATGATAATAGCCAAAAGAGCTCGGTAATGGAGCAGTACACATACAGTACAGACAGCAGGTTGGCAGCAACACATCTGCAAGAATAATCCAAATTTCAAACTACAAATCTTACCTCGGTTACTAGAAGCAGAGACGGTCAACTGGAGGATGATCACCTTCATCAGCAGGACAGTAGTGAGTGCTGTGATCAGGGCCCTGGCCATCAGACACAGCCACACACCTGGTTTGGAGCCTGTAGTGCCCTACAGAGCCCTAGCCACAAGGGACTACACATCTACATACATGTCCTTCTCTTTGCTAGTCGGGCCCTCTAGAGAGAAGGCATGTTTTACTGCACTGCAAGCCATGGAGTGTGGAGCTTATAGTCTGCAGAGCCAAAAGTGATGGGTGGGGAATGCATACTTTCACTTTCAATTAAAACAAGAACGCTGTGTACTGCTGTGCAATCTGTCACATGGGAGATACGCCTTTTAAGACAGACTGGTCTGAATTTACTACAGTCCTAAATGTATATTCACTCTTTAGTATTTTAAGGCTAAGGTATCTACGAATCCAACTTGTGGAAGATAAAAAGATATGAAGTACTCTTTGGGAAATGAGGAAAGCATTATACATCTCAGTGCATAGTCAGCTTAGTCAAACGTTTTATGAAAACCAAATCCTCACTGGGCACCTACATTGTGCAGATATAAAGTGGAGGTGTTCATGAAGGCAACCAATAAAATTACTACTTTTGTTTTCTAACTATGGTAATCAAGAACAGCTGAAATCTGATTGTTACGTTACTGTACCATCCACAGTACAGAAGAAAGAGGACAACCGACAGGTACACCGGATCACCGGCCGGGCACATGGTCGGATTCCGCTTCGGGATCCCGCAACTGGGATCCAACCCGATCGTGTGCAGCCGGCCAAAACCCTCAAAGTAAGGGAACCTTGCCTAAAAGTGGGATGATTGTCCCAACAAGGACAGCTCCACCACAGGAACGTAGGGCAAACTTGACTCTCCCTAGATGGAAACAGAGAATAGAAGCTGAAAATAGATGACACTGATCAGGGCTGCAAAGTGTTAAGGATGGTTTCACGCGGGCAACAAAATTGTGCGATTTTCTCACGATGCAACAGTGCTACAAATCACATATATGTGAAGCTGATGCTTTCCTATGGGTTCCTTCACATTAGCAATGTTTTGGAGGCTGCTACATTGCGAGAGAGAAAAAAATCGTGGCAAAAGAGAGCTACAAAGCTGCATGACTTTGTGGCAACATAAAATTGCAATATCGCCGAAAAAACGCAGCAGGATCACACAGAACACCAATGCAATATCACTGCGATTTTCTCGCGGCGATATCGCCGTCGCCCATGTGAAAGAGACGTAAAGTGTATGTGCCGCAAACTTAGCTTGGCTGAAGACTCAGAACTGGCTGGGAATACCAGACAGGTTCAGAGCAACTACAGACAGAAATCCATAAATCGGACCCAGACCGCCTTTAACCCCTTCCCGCTCCAGGACGTACCGTTACGTCCTGGGAGCCTGGTACTTCCCGCAAAAGGACGTACTGGTACGTCCTGGAGATAGCACGGGATCACATAAGATCCCGCGCTATCCTGCAGCGGGAGCCGGCTGTCAGTCACAGCCGGCGTCCCGCTCCAACAGCGGGGGGACATCGGAGATGCGCCCGCCGCTGTTAACCCCTTCCCTGCCGCGATCTAAGTAGATCGCGGCAGGGAAAGAGTTCACAGAGGGATCGCGATCCCTGTGTGTCTCCGGCCGGAACTCGCGATGTTATCGCGAGAGCCCGGCCTGTCACCATGGCAACAGGATGCCAGACACTGGCGTCCTGTATTGCCTGTGCCTATAATCGCTGTACAAGCGATAAGGCATGGCAGAGCAGTAGCTCTGCCATGCCTTATGACAGCGATCATAGGCACAGTGATGTAAGTCCCTCAGAGGGACTCAAATAGTATAAAAAAAAGAAAAGTGTAAAAAAAAGAAAAATGTAAAAAAAAAATGTAAAAAACCCCTTTTTTATGCTTTTTCTAATATTAGCATAAAAAAAGGGAAAAAAACTAAAACCCCACATATTGGATATTGACGCGTCCATAACGACGTGTACAAAAAGTTGAACATGCTTTTTATTTTGTACGACAAAAAGCGTAAAAAAAACGCTAAAAAACAGAGGCAAAATGCTAATTTTTAGCATTTTGCCTCACAAAAAATGCAATAAAAGTGATCAAAAAAGCCGTACATTTCCCAAAATGGTACCAATAAAAACTACAGCTCGTCTCGCAAAAAATAAGCCCTTAAAGAGCTCCATACATAGAAAAATAAAAAAGTTACATGACTTTGAATGCAGCTATAGAGAAAAAAAAAAGATTTCCAAAAAAAAGGGGGTTTTATTGCAAAAAAGTGTAAAAACTAAAAAAATTTAACAATTTTGGTATCGTTGTTACCATACCGACCCGCAGAAAAAATTTAGTGTGTCATTTATGCTGCATGATTAACGCTGTAAAAAAAAATTAAAATCTATGGCAGAATTGATGCGTTTTCTCTCCCTGTTATCATTAAAAAAAAAATAAAAATTTTTTACGATATTGTCTATATACCCAAAAGTGGCGCCGATAAAAACTACAGATCGCCACGCAAAAAACAAGCCCTTATACGGCCGCGTCCACGGAAAAATAAAAAAGTTATGGCTTTTGAAAAATGGAGATGGAAAAATACCAAAAAATCGCTTGGTCCTCAACTCCAAAATAGGCCATGTCATTAAGGGGTTAAACTTCTGTCTTCACAGACTAGACCAAAAGTATACACAGCGCCTCCCAAAAGGAGGAGCCACGATACATGTGCAACGACAAATGTTGATTGGTTGGCGGAGCTGTCCCTCTCGCAGCCCATCTGCACACAAATAGTACATATAATTAGTATGTCAGCGCCCAGCACTGAAATAAAGGAATCCAGACATGTATAAGACCATTGCCAGCAACATTTTCACTTTCTGTCCCAGTGATACCAACTAACCAAGGTCCACAGAGCAGCCCATCCATCCAAATGCACTAACTCTTTATGGGAATCCTGTAGTTGTATTTTTATAAAGTGTTATATTTTTATAAGTTCTATATTTTTAAAGATTTATATTGTAGTTTTATAAAGTGTTTTATTTACAGTTTTTCCCTTGTGTTATTTCCCTAAGAGCACAAAATGCAACAATTTTATCAAACATTGTCTGAGTTTATAGTTTGATAATTAAGTTACATTTTGAACTGGTGAAAGTAAAATGGGAATCGTAAAAAAGGACTTCAGCTCTGCCTGCCAGAAGTAGAGCCAGCTCAGTACTGCAGTGGCAGCTAGTGCAAAACTGTTGGGACTTTTCAAAAAAGTTGCAAATGATAAACATGGTTAAAACAATTACTCCATCCAAACTATGCCACCATGTTAAAACACAAAACTGCTGGAGTGTAAAAGCATGGTGTAAAAGCATCTGAATCTGTAAAAGTATGATAAGTATGAAACGAAAAGAGAAAAAAGAAAAGAGATGCAAATTGTACAAAAAAAGATGCAAAGCCATTGATAACTTACCCCCATAGACCGGTTGCTAAGCCCTTTCTGCCCTGCACCACAATAGCAGTTCCCAAGGACTGCCGTGCTATTATCACAGCTGCTCTGCCTGTGTCGCCAATCTACAGTAATAGTGGTTAAGATTACTATTTTTAGCCTCTATTTTAGATAGTTTCAACTATGTATATACTTTCTAGAAACTATGCTTCTTATGCAGCTTGTTATTTCAGATTCCATAGGACCTTGAAAGCATCAGGCAAAACCAGGGGGAAGGGGGCTTTGTCTCCACCTGGTGCCGGGACTTTGGCCGCGGCTTTTCAGCAGCCTCCTCCACTCCGGAACACTTGTCACCACTCCCCAGACCTCCGGGAGCTGAGGAGCTCCTCACTGCTGCCACAGAGGCACAGCAGCAGCCTAAAGAAACACCTGAAGCAGGCCCCTCCTGCTCCTGCTGGTGCCATTACGGGAAGGCCGCCCACTGAACTGGGACACCAGGAGGCCTATTCAAGCCCTCCACAGGTCAGTGAGCTCCCCAGTGAGAGCACTGGTGGCGGGCCCTCTACTCTCTGGCCCCTGGGACTTCAGCATTCTGCATCCAGCAGTCACATAAGTCGGCTTGTGTCATCCCAGGATCCCAGATTGTGGAGGGGGAAGAGTATACATCACTGGTTCCAGCAGGACAAGTGGGAGAATCACCTCCCTAGTCCCAACTCCAAGTTAATAAGGAGAGAGATGCCCCTCACAACCTCAGAAGCCCAATCCTACGAGGACCCTGGAGAATCTCTGGATCCCCCTTCTCCAGCCTCCAAATCCCTTAAAATAAAGGGCCCAGCAGACCGCAGGCTCACAAGAGCAGCTGCAGTAGAAGCTACAGATGATGATGATGACTGGGATTGAAAGGCTCATTTGAGAAGCATTCTCACAAGAAACGAGATTGATGCCTTACTGTCAAAAGTTACTAGCTCACAAATTCCAGCAATAGAAGCGTTACAGGCAGAAATCAAGCATATAGGTCATAGAGTTGAAGAATCTGAGGAAGCGCAAATACAGCTCCAGTCTCAGTTCACTGAACACCATTGCATTCTACAAGACCAGTCCTTGAAAATTTCTAACATCCTGACGCAACTTGACGATATAGAAAACGCAACAGACGGAATAATATAACGGCACTAGACAGGGTTGTCCCCTCTCCCAGATACTATATATCCTAATAATGGAACCATTGGCAGTTGCCCTGGAAGGCAACCCCGACGTAGGGTGGGGGCGGAGATGTGGACTTTATTTTTGCTGATGATTTGCTGCTGTATGTCACGATACCCTGGTCCCTTTACCTGGGATTATTTCACAACTGACCAGATACAGAAAGCTCAGCAATTTTTTTAAATGAATTCCAAAAATCAGAAATCCTCAATATATCTATACCAGTCTCTGAGGCCATTAGGCTATGCCAGTTATATCCCTTTTATTGGAAGGAGGATTCTCTAAAGTCTTTAGGCATTCAAATCCCGGCCAATCCAACAGACATTTACGAGCTTAACTATGCCCTAAAGATAAACATTCTCCCTAGAATCCTATATGTCTTCCAGATAATGCCTTGCGATTTTCCTAGACACTTTTTCACCCAATTGCAGAGGTCCATGGTGAGGTTCGTGTGGAGAGGTTTCTCACCTAGAATAAACCACAAGAATCTCACTTGTCCTAAAAAGTCAGGGGTGGAGCTCCTGGACATTGAGTTGTACCATAAGGCAGCAATTGGAAATTGCATTTTAGACATACTGCACCGCGCAAACGAGAAGGCTTGGGTGAGTTGGGCGCTTTTTGGGTGGGGTGGACTAGAGATGGTGGACTGGGGATGTCAGGGAGCTTCACCCCTTGCTTTGGGTTTGCTCCAGGCTTGGAGGCGCGTGGTGCGAGGCAAATGAGTGGCTTCGGTACCTGATCCCTTTACACCAGTAACAGGAAACCCTCAGATCCCTCCCACAATGTAATTAGGTGAATTATCTTTCCTACCAAACAGTCCCCTTCCTCGAGTTCAGAATGTCCAGCGTCCTGGGGGCATATGCCCGTTAAACGATTTAAGGGGTGGTCACAGATTAAAGCAAGGAGCCAGGATGCAATATTTCCAGGTGAGAAACTACGTAGGATCTCTCAGAGCCCCTGCATGATTAAGAGCGCATCTCACCCCATTCGAGGAACTCTGCGTTGCCCCTGCTTCCCCACCCCATGTGATATTCCTGCTGTACAGGTTGTTGATCAGCAAGAAGATAAGTGGAGACCGTTTGCTCTGGGAGGCGAGATGAGAGGAGGCACTTGGCAGACGATTCTCCGAAGAGCTCTGGAACAAGTCCTACATCTTATCCCATAAGATGTCTATATCAATTAAGGCGCAGGAACTAAACTACAAAATAGTGTCACAATGGTACAGAACCCTGGACAAACTTCACAGAATCTTCCCTGTGGTACCAGATGAATGCTGGAGGTGCTGTTCCAAGGAAGGCTCCATGATCCATGTATGGTGGAGTTGCCCACTAATTGCTTCTCTCTGGGGTGATGTCACCAGGCTGTATGGTGCAGTGTGCAGGTCCCCTTTGGTCTTGACCCCGAGATCGCTCTCCTCTCCATGTTGACAGGCTCTATCTCCCAGGCCAAAAAGGGCCTTTTGAGACATTTCATTATGGCTATGCGTCATATTATCTCCCAACACTGGAGACAGAGGGGAGCGATCCCAATCTTGAGAATAGTTTGCAATCAACCAGCACCTACACCACTTAGGAGGTTTGGATAGATTTCAAGGGATCTTCTACGTTCTCTAAATGGCTTGCTGATGGATCGTTGTAGGCGACACCATGCTGTTCCACCCATGTGCCTGTGGATGACGCCCTACGCTTGCTTACCTACTTACTCACTTACCTAAGTACGTAATCACTCCCAGGAGGTTGAGTGCCTGCTAATCTCCTCCACCCCCTGCTCTTTCCCTCTTTCTCTTCTGAGTTTTTTCTCCCCACTAGTGTCTCTTTTTCCTTTTTTTCCCCCTCTGTGTTGTGTCTTCGTCCTCTTTGTTTTTTTCCTGTTAATACTACCGGCATTGATTTGGTGGACTTCATGTCTACAGTTCAATTAGACGTGGATGGTTTCTCTATTTCCTGGAGATCGCTATAGGGCATACGCCTCTTGATTTTATCTCTCTATCTGACTCCCATTTACGAGGCCTGCTGGCGGTTCTCCGGGGAACTAGAGGTCCATTAGATTATAAGTCTTTCCGTTGATTAATGTTTACTCAGTTTTGTTAAGTATATACTTGCCATGATGTAAGAAAAGAACATACGACCTCAGAGACAGTTCGCTATATCATTCATTATCTTATTTCCCTGTAACGCAAGTATTTTGTTGTATCCATTCTAAATTTGTCTTGTCGATATAGAAAACTAATAAACACATTTTGAAAGACAGCTTCCGGGCATAGTGCCATTCTTGTCTGAGGTTAAGTTTTGTAATTCTGACTCACTCAAAACTTGGAGCTGGTCGCTACCAGATGTGAGTCAGAATTACAAAACTTAAACCTCAGACAAGAATGGCTTGTCACATTCGGGCTGTTTAACCCATTTGATGCTGTAGTCAATAGCAACCATAGCACATGCCTGGTTTGACAGTAGACAGAACTGTAGATTAAGGATATCGTAATCATAAGAACCTGCAAAATAAAAGTAACATGTTAATTCTATTGCACTGAGAAAGATGTTAAAGAAACCCTAAAGAAAAAGCAAAGAACTATGGTCAAGTTGTCATTATTCCTATCCTCTCCTAAATGTTAATCAATTAGTTAATGTTCAGCAAAAAAAATTAAAAATAAAAGCCCTCAGATAGCTATGTTGATGGAAAATAGTTATGGCTCTCAGAATGGAGTGACAAAGAACAAAAACAAGAATTTCTACATCCTTAGGGCGAGCACCCACTGGCGTTTCCCGCGGTTTTTCCGCCCGCTTTCCGCTGCGTTTTTCGCGGCGTTTTCGCGGCTTTTCCATTAATTTCCATGGAGAAAAATAAGGACACATATGCAACTGACAGCTCCTATGTTAAAAACGCAAACGCAACGCAAAAAAAACGCCAGTGGACAGGAACACATGTTATCTCTATGCCTGTGCAGGAAAAACGCAAAACGCAAAACGCAGGTAAAAAAACGCCAGTGGGTGCTCGCCCTAACTCCTCAAATAAGTTCCGTTTTTAAAAGGGTATTCCCATCTCATAAAATGATAGTATATCACTAAGATATGCCATCACTTAATGATTGGTGGGTATCTCTTGTACATGCACCAATTCGCAGAATGAAGGGGCCACAGAGCTGATTTAAAGCTGTGTCCCCTTCACTGATTTTCCTTGCTTGCCAGCAGTCCAGCCATCTGCTGTGCAGGGAACTTCTACATAGCCCCATTCAAGTGAATGTAGGCATACTGCTGCCTCCTATGTGGGCTGCAGGTGTATAGAGAGCGTAGCAAAGACCTTCAGCATCTCAAGGAATGGCGCAATGACATCGCTACATCGTGTCGCTTGTGCTGAACCACAAGAGGAGTCTGCACCTGTCATGGATAGGTTTTTTTTAATTTTTATTGCATATGGCACATCTACTAATATTAAGAGAAACATATAGTACTAAGAGGGTACTTGGGGGCGTAATTACTATTAAGGGGGAACTATTACTTTTAAGGAGGAACTATTACTGCTAAAGGGCCATTGGAGGGGGGGGGGGCTTTTTACCATTTTGAGGGCACAGTTACTATTAAGGGGGCACTTGAGACACTATTAATATTCAGGGAGCACAGTTACTACTTAGGAGGCAGTTAGGGCCACTATTACTATTACCAGTAATGAGGCACATGGGGCATAATTGCTATTAAGAGGGAACTGGAGTGCACTATTACTAGTAAGGGAGTACTATTTCTATTAAGGGGGGAGGAATTCTATTAAGGGGGCACTATTACTTTGTAGTGGGCACAACACTATGCATTATTATTATGTGAGGGTTCAAAAAACGTATTATTCCTGTGTAGGAGGACAAAGGGGTCTGGAAGAAATCTTTATAGGTTGTGGGCTGAATGGAAAAGATACGAGTTTAAGAGGAAGCTAGATGACTTTCTAGAGCGCTACAATATTGCAGGATATAGACATTAAATAACCAGTGGGGTTTCTAATCCAGGTCTTGGAGTCAGGTAGGACCTTGTAAACATTGATCCAGTAATTCTAACTGCCATTATGGAGTCGGGTAGGAATTTTTCCCCCAAATGGGCTAAATTGGCTTCTGCTGCATTGGCGGGTAGGGGGGTGTTGTATTCCTCTGGATCAGCAAGGGGGGTGGGGGTGGAAACAGGCTGAACTGGATGGTGTCTTCTTTCAGCCTAACATACTATGTTGCTATGTTACTTATATGATCTTCAGAGCACCAGTCTAGTACCTGGTGCTAGTACCTACTTCCATATTGTCACTGTATGGTTGGAATATTGGGCTTTCTAGAAGCACTAGCATTAGGGTATATTTACACAGGTGATTTCCCACACAATTTCTATATGCTGCGATTTGCCCTCAAATCACATGGGAAAAGAACACATTGTTTTTAATAGGTACATTTACATGTGTAATTTTTGTTTTGCAAGAAGAAGCGATGCGAGAGGAAAATTTGGGCATGTCCTATTTTTGGGCGATTCTGTTAAACAATCGACCATTCTTCCATATGGCAGCAGGGAAAAAAAAAATCACATAGCGCTTACATGTATATATGAGTTTTACACAACTGTGATGTAATGCATTTTTGCACTCATAGGGAATGGGCAACTTTCACACATGGTTTTCACGTGTGTGAAAATTGCAAGTGCAGCGATGCAAGTGCAACTTTTTATTAAAACAGATCGCACTCTTATAGAAATCACAGGTTTGAAAGTACGATACCAGTTTATGTTTCCCATGTAATTAAACTCTTATGATGCGCCTTTATGATGCAGTAAGCTTGGGTCAGTACAGTCATCTGTATTATGAATGTAAAAATATGCCCATATTATTCATCTCTGAAACTGGCCTGAAAAGGAATATAGTTTGTGGTTCTGGTGCTGTATTTACATGTTGACCTTGGTTCTGGTACTGCATTCATGTTAAAAGCTTGGTTTTGATGCGGTATGTATATTCTGGGGTTAATTCTGATTACATATTTGTGTTAAATAGATAAACAGGTTGCATGTAGAAAAACAGTAGCTGGCTGTACACCGCCAAACTATACCCACCAGCTGCGGCCACCAGACTCACAATTATTGGCCACTGCGCATTAGTATGGTTGAGCTTCATTACCTTATTTTGTCGGAAAAACGACCTTTTACAATCACTTTTCTTCTACCTCTAATCCATAGTACATCTACTTGGTTCAAACACAGATCCTCCAAACTGGGAACCATCTTCTCCATATGCTTCTGAATTCATAGCTGGATGCTCTTTGACTAGTTCTCTATCAGGCCTCAATTTGAATTATTGTCTGTAAGCCCCAAAAGTTTAGCAGACTGGTTGCCATAGTCATATACCGGAATTAAGATTACTTGATTAATTGACAGTTGCAGGTATGATGACTTTATTTCGGCTAGAAGTGTTCAACACATACAGTGTTGAAATGGGAAGCCCAGGGCCCACTGGTAAAATTAATTCTGGGGGTCCCTATACAGCTACGTGTGTACTTTAACTGATCCCCATTTACAAATTCCCTGCTATTGTCCAAATACTTCAGTGGAAAGGTGGCTACCATAGCATGTGGCCCTGTCTCCATTGAAGTATTTGGAGAATGCAGTGGGCAGGAAGTTGTAAACTCCCATTTATCCAATATGTGCAGATCATTGTGCAATTTGTGCAGAGATTGGGAGGCACGGGGTCCATCCTGGCTCAGGGACCACTGGAGGATTCATCTTTTCACCTGTAGACCAGTCTGAGCCTGAACACATAGGAAGATGGGTGCAGTCATTGGACATGACGTGAATCTATCACAATAGTTGTTTTTTCCCTAGCTATATTTGCTATGCATGTCATTTTGTTTCAGACCTTTTGTAGTTTGTTTATATACTCAACTTGCAAACTTAAAAAGCGGGTTCGATAAGAGCACAAGCCCTGCTCATATGTTCTATTAGAGCATATGAATGTCATACAGTGGGATCCCCTACATCACTCACAGAATGGAGAGTCACTCAGTAAGAACGACCCAGATTCTGGGAGACCTTTTGTTATCCCCGAATTCATGTGAATGGCTGTCCTGTATTACTACCCCTGCAGCAGCTGCTAGAATGTGTGGAGGGCTGTGATTTTCCCTGGCATAATCAGCTGGTTGCTATAGTTGCCAAGAGCAGGACGTGGAGCAAGCTGTTCGCATTCTGGCATGGGTTAAGCAAATTGCAGAAGCCCTTTAAATTGTGCTGAAGATTTCATATATCTCAAAACAGTTTTTCCTTTATTAGTGGTTAGCTGTAATCAATATGTAGAATGTAGCATAGGGTCCAGACTGATAAGTTATCTGCATACCATCGGATTGCTAAAGACTGGTAAGAAATGAACATAGAAAATGAACACATAAACTGTAGAAAGTTGTACAGATTTTCATTATACAATTAACTTTTTTTAACAATAAATCATATATAGAGTATATCCACACAGGCAGCAGCAATCCAAAAATGTTCCAAGTCATCCTGATGCAGAATGTGCTTAGCTGGACAAACTTCAAATAAGGTCATAGCAGAAAGGCAATTTCTACTCCAAGTTCCAGAAATCACAGCTGAACACTGCTTACAAACTATCGTCACCACTATTCAACCCCTTGGATTTTCGGACTGTTTTGAGTACAGGTTGGAACCAGCAAAAGAGTGCTGAGAGCGACAAAGGAGGATAAATACTACATGGCTTATGATGAAAGCTGTAGTTAGTCTCCCCAAATCTTCCATCATTGATATAGAAAGGATTTCTTTAGGCCGCCTGCACACGGGCGGAAATCCCGCGGCAGGATTTCCCGCGGGATTTCCGCCACTGAAAGCCTGCATAGGAGTGCATTACAATACACACCCCTATGCAGACGGCCGCGGTTTGGCCGCGCGAAATGCCGTGCAGCAAACAAACCGCGGCATGTCCTATTTTTTTGCGGGGCTTGTAGAGCCTCGCACAGATACGTCACTCACCCGGCCGCCGGCTCCGGACTGCGCATGCGCCGGCTGCCCGTCAGCCGGCACATGAAAGAATCGGGGCCGCCGGGCGTGGGTGAGTACGCGCTCGTCTCTGTAGGCGCTCGGGTCGGGTCCCGCGGCGAGAATTCTCGCCGCCGGATCTGACCCGCTCGTCTGCAGGCGGCCTAAACAGTGAGAAATAAAAGTTAAGGGGGTGAGATGGAGTTCGAATGATCCAAGCAAACAATTTTCTTGAAATAGAAATGTCCATTATTAAACCAATGCAAGAAGATTCAATAGCACTCTGGTTTCTTCCATTTCTATTATTAAGGTTATATACAAATATCACGCAACAAAGTTTTCTTGTACAATATTTTATTAGGTTATAACAATATTAAATGACAAGGTTGTACAGATATTACAATGAGAAATCAATTGCTCACAGGTACAGTATTATATAAATGAGCCTTGTACTATGTGTCATGCCAGTATAACCAAGTAATGATTATATTGTATTATATGAACAAATAGGGTGGGAATGTTGAGAAATGAGGTCTATACCAACTGCATAAAAAAGCAAGCTTCATAGTGCATGTTTTGATCAAAACATGTGGACCTATCCGCCAGGTGAACCTTATTGAACAGATTCGTCACTGGAGTTAGGTATTTGTCCTATAAAGTTTGCCTGAACATGGCGGATGGGCACACATGTTTTGATCAAAATACGCTCCAAGAATCTGCATTTTTAGATGATTAATACAACAGTTATTTAATGTATGAATAAAAATTGCATATGTATGAGTCCTGTTGCCATGTGTTTTTACTTGTGCTGCATTTTCAGGGCCATGATTTATGTGCACCTGTGCATTTAATTTGTTGTAAATAGTGACTGTTTTTGTAGCATGAGAAAGGAGAGGTTGGTATTAACAGTTTATTAAAAATAAATCAAATTAAATGTGGTTTCAAACATAGGTGGGAATTCATAAAAGACTTTGTTTCAGAATTCTGATGATAAAAGGGTCACAAAAATTTGCAAAAAATAGACAAGGCTTGGTGAGAAGGGGGGCAGGGCTGGCGAAGACCCATCAAATTCACTATAAATTTATATTAGAAACTGGCATAAATTACAGTGCAAATCTACAGCCATAGATTTCAGCATCACTCCTTCATCACTTATCTAATAATGGTGTGTAAGATACCGGTGTTAGATGAATGTGCATCATAGTGTTTAACATGAAAACACTTCCCATTTGGCCATTTTACCTGGCAAATTCCCTATCTTCCTAGGGAAAAAAATGTCATGGCCAAATGCGTGAAAAAAATTCAATAAGGAAAGCTGAATCTTATTACAAACCATGCTTTTTTCACATGGTGTTTTTCTTTAATTTGTCCAGCATTTTTGGCTCTCTAGCTGTGTATTCCAAAACGCATTATGCTCCAGGTGTGGCGTTTTTATTCACCCAGTTTTGGACATCTTTCCCCCATAGAGATCCATTGTTTTTGTTTTTTTTTACAAAGGGGGAATATATTCTCTTTGGATTGTGTTTTTAATGTGAAAAATTTCAGCAAAAAAAGCAACCAAAAAACACAGGTACTAAAACACTTTTTGCAGGGAACATACCAGAAAAAAATACATGTAACATTTTTAAAAACACTGCCATTTATAAAAGCCTTTTTTGCCTTCATCAGCAATACTAATAAAACTACCGGTATATTTTCCTCTGTATCAAATTGGAGAATAAAGTGCAGTTTGAGGCTGCAGAGTTCAATAGACATTGTATTATGAATTCATACTACACAGATCTACAGTACGGCGTTTTGCATGAGCTCTTTTGTAATAAAAAAAAAAGTTTAAATGACCCTACAATATGAATTATATTGTATCTATCAAATATATATGTTTAATATTACATGTGTAACCCACTGACTGCATTTAGTTGGTGATCTACTGGAATACTGTTGTACCTTTACTTGTGCAACCTGTATGTAGTTAAATATACTGGCTTTGACATTTTGTTGCAAAATGTGACTTTCAATGGAAAGAAATATCAGGAACTGCTCTGTGAGTGACATTAATAATTATGTAAAACATAAGGAACACAGACTGTTTAAAATATTTGCAAAATTAGCAAAATGAAAATATAGTCTGTAGTTTCATCTGAAATCAAACCACTCATTGCATCTGTTGCTTTGCGTTTAGAGGGACATGGGCAGTAATCATCTCCTCTTCTTTTTGTGCGGACACATTATTTCTTTCGAAGAACTTGACATTCCCAGTAGATTTTATCCTCCTACAATATAAATACATCATAGAAACAACATTATGGTACACGATGCAACAAAATAATCTTTAGTGCTGAAAAATTAAAACTCCAGTGCAATTCTTTATTGATAAACCAGTTCCGCAGCATTTAGTATCCAGTGTTCACTTTAAAGAGAGCCTGTCACCACTCCTGACATGTTGGTATATATAAATCTTGGTTAGTTACTCCTATCTATCTGAAACTCCTAGCCTTCTTCTCCTCACTTGGTTCATGTGATCTCAATTCTGACTACTTCAGATTTACTTGGGTTTATGTATTCTTAAACTAGCCAGTTTCTTAGTCAGCATAATTCCTCTGTGATGGACCATACCACACAAGCTCTTTAGAGGGTAACGCAGAAACTCCTATAAAGGTCCCTTTACACGGGACGACTGTTGGGCAAACAATACCCAAGACTCGTCCCTGTGTCTCTGCACTCCTGTGCACCTGCACGGGAGCTAGCACAGCTGGCTCACATACAGAGAGGCCAGCAGGGGGGCGGGGCAGTGCAGGAGGGGGGGCGGGGCAGTGCAGAAGATTTCTCTCCTCTCGCTCTCCCACCCCCCTCCATTCATATAACACAGCGGCTGTTCACTACTGAACGGCCGCTGTTTAAACTGCACGATGAGCAATGAGCTTCATCGCTAATCTTTTATGTAGCATAAATGATGAGTAACGAAGATCGTGCAGTTTAAACAAATGCCGTTTAGTAACAAACGGCCGCTGTGTTATCTCAATGAAGGGGGGTGAGGGAGCGAGAGGAGAGAAATCTTCTGCACTGCCCCGCCCCCCTGCTGGCTGCTCCATGAGTAAGACAGCTCTGCTAGCTCTGTGCAGGAGCACAGGAGCGCGGAGACACAGGGACAAGTGTCGGGCATCGTTTGCCGGACAGTCGTCTCATGTAAAGGGACCTTTAGAGTTACTGCTGAAGATTAGACTCTGCTATCACACAGTGATAATGTAGGAGAGGACAGTTTAGGCTCCTCACTGTATACTTATAGTCTGTAGCTTATTTAGGCAAATATAGAATACAGAAGGTAAGACACTGTCCTCTCTACAGACAGAGATGGTACAGTCTCTACCTGCTCATGTGATGCTGTGCTGATAAGTATCACACAGGAGGCTTCACTACATGGAAGTGACTTCAACATACAGACAACACCTCAAGAATATAACAGACAATCAGGTGAGAGGTGCAGGAATGGAAAAATGTGTTTTTGTCAGAGAGGCCCATTAAGACCAGTTTCATATGAGCATATTGTAAGACGTCTGTAGTAAGGATCTGTAATATGGATGTGTTAGGCCCCCTGTCCACGGGCGTGATTTTGCCAGCGATTTACCGCCGGCGAATCACGCCGTCTGAAGCTTTTTCATAGCGTTGCTATGGAAAGGGCCGGCGCCATGTCCACGAGCAGAGAATTATTGTGATTCTCCGCTCGCGGCCGGTAATGCTGCGAATTGCCACGATTCTCTGCGATCAGCCTATCTGTCAGATAGGCTGACAGCGGAGATCCGTCTACCGGCTCCTGCTCCTGGGTGGTAGAGATCTGCCGCGGGTTACCGCAACGCCTGTGGACAGGGGGCCTTACAGATGACTTTGCAACTGTATGTCACCAGTATTTCATCATGGTTTGATCTAACTTTGCCTCTATATTTACTGTCATAGTTTTTATTTTCTACAGAGGAAATGCGAATCTGTATTTGGCCAATAGAAAATAATATCAACAAATGAATGCAAATACGGAGACAAAACAGACAAAAGTAAGGCTGCCGCCTGCACATGAATTAGATTGAATTGCGGAATCCACGATCATCTCCCGTCTGGATGATCTGTGGCATTCCGCACAGATTCAAACCAATAGAAAAACCACATGTCCGCTCACAGAAGCGGACAATGACTGCCATTTTCTGCATGGAGAAAAAAAAATTGCAGCATGCTCTATTTTTTCATGGATTCCGTGCACATGCTTCCGTTGAAGTCAATGGAAGCTGTCCGACACACGTTCCTTCTGCAAATTAACAGGAAAAGCAGGAGTTAAAAAAAAGATCTATACTGTGTAGATCCAATGGTGGACCATCCACAGTACAGATTATGAAGACAAAATACAGGTACATGCGAACACCAGCCGAGCACAGTCTGGATTCCGCTGCGGGCCTAAAGCCACCTGCACATGGGCAGAGACGGATTCTGAATGCAGGAGCCCGCAGCGAAATCTGGTTCTGACTCTGGCCGGCGACCCCATGTACCTGTCTTTTAACTTCATTATTTGTACTGCAGATGGTCTGGACGACTCATCGTCGGACATGCTCATTACAGTTTTTTTTTTTCTCAAATGTTTCTTCTTCCCGCACTCTCGCTAGGTGATGACGCAGAATCTGCCACTTTTCCACAAGGTCACTGCAGAAGGGCAGTGGGGCAAACTGCTTCCATTGACTTCAATGAAAGCCATCTGCGCGGAATCCATGCAAAAAGAGAATTTTTCCTCCCTGAGCGGAAATCGCTATTGATTTTCGCAATGGTAGAGGAAGAAGCGCTTTTTGATAGAATGTAACAAACTGCATTTGCTTTGGAACTGCGATGCAGGCGGCCGCCACGAATTCCGCAATGCAAATTCCGCAATGCAAATTCATTTGGTGCAGGAGGCCTAAAACATGCTGTGCTTTTGAAACACGGATATGAAAAATACAACTATGTGAATAGATACATACAGTGGATTTACATTAGCTCTTATTAATAAGTACCTTCACACAGGCTGTAAATACTGCAGAATTTCCACAGCAAAATGCGCTGTGAAAAATTGCATTTACGGTAAAGCTATGCGAACAAGATTTAAAGTAAAATAAATAAATATTCACATGGAGCAGAAAAGTTCCAGAACATATTTGAAATAGGCTGCAGATTCTATCTGTCACGTCAATTTAAGCTTAGATTTGGCCAACAGATTTCAGCCTTTGTAATACAAAGATTGAAACCCGAGACAAATAGCGCACAAAAACCTGTGGCACAATCCACACCATTAAAGTGCAGACTTGGTCGCCGTGGATTAGTTGCAGATTCACTGCCAATTTTCTGCTGCAGAAAGCCAGCCGTGATTATGGCCTGTGTGAATGCAACACTTCTGTTAAATGTTAATACAACACTTCTAATATTGTTTTTTGTTATAACTTTACTCTTAGGGCGCCTTCACACTGGCGATCGCAATATTGCCGTGTAAAAATCATGGCAAAATTGCGGGTTTTTTTCCCTGCGATTTTTTAGCGTCAGCGTTGCTTCTTCTCACAAAAACATCACAGCCACATACGATTTTCTTCCACGATTTTTTTGTGAGAAAGTCAATAGGACTTTCTAGTGTTAAAAACGCATCATCACAAGTTTGTACGATAAAAAGGAGGCTCCATGGGAGATTTTTAAAAAACGCAAAATACAGAAAGATAAGACATGTCGTGATTTTTGTTTACCGCAATATCGCATAAGTGAAAACATCCCAAATGTGAAGGAAACCATTGAAAATCATTGATTTCATAATCCTGCGTTTCCACTCAGTCTCGCATCGCCCGATTTTATTGCCAGTGTGAAGGCGCCCTTAAGGGTATACAGCAAATGCCCCAAGTTAAAGTGTCTGTCTAGGTGACAGTTTGCTGCCCAAAGCAAACACATTGTATGACATGGCTAATATGAGCAATCACAGAATGCACTGGATATACAGTATAGTTATGAGTCCACTGTATTCATTAGGGATCGCTCATAAATCTCAGCAGTGATTAATAGACTGCTGTCTTCTTGCATGTAGAGCAACCAGTCATCAGTTATGGATGAGAAGGGAGGTGAGAGAGCCTCCCTGGTGAATATGGCAGATTCATAACCATGAGTCCACTGTATTCTTTAATCACTCATATTAGCTAAGCGGCTCAATTTTTATTATAATGGGGAATATTTGATGCCAGTTTTCTGACATGCTTTTTTTCTCCTCCAGTTTAAATGTGACAAATGTATTAAATGTTGCACATTGTTAATAAATTTGCCACATCTTTAAATATGTCTAGAGATGTGGAGTCATTTTATACCCCTCCCAGATACTGGAGTGAGACTGCAATAACTTTTGCAACTTTTTTGAAGTTCATACTTCATAAAGGTCTCTACATTCTGGCTAAATAGAAAGCCATGCCTACTTTTCTGGGCACTTTTATACATGGGAGGGACAGATAAAACATTGGTTCTTTTTGCTGCAAGTCAATAGTAAATTTGTCTAAATTTGCACCAAAACCAAGATGCGACCTACTTCAGAAATCTGGCGCAATACTAGTAATAAATGTGCTCTAATATTTTCTGTGCTACATGGGATAATATCTATCCGTGTAATATTCTGCTATTATATAGGACATGGTATGTAGCAATCTGAATGGTTTGCTCTAATCATTCCCTGTAGAACCTGCAACAGAAAGGAGAGTAATTTTTATATTGAACATCTGTCACTTTAGTACTGACCATTGCACTATTATGAGGATCGCAAATAGAACCACGCCAGCTATAATCCCACCAACAGCAACACCGATACAAGTAGCATGTATGCCTGCTGTAGAAAACAAGCAGAAGTTAGCAAGACTAGCAATAATAATCCTCCTTTGTTATTAGTTACTGACGAGTAACGTCTGTGAATGTGAGCTATGCTGGGTGTGACTACATTGATACTGGTATTGCTGCAGTATGAACTCTAACAACAAAATACATAAATAGTTATAGTAGCATTATAAACATGTAGTTCATTAACCTGATACACCATGTCCTATGTTTAAGGCCGCCTGCAGATGGGCGGAAATTCCATGGCGGAATTTCCGCCCCTGGAAACTGTCATAGGATTGCGTTAACAAACGCAATCCTATGCAGACGGACGCGATTTGGCCGCTTGAAATCTCGCACGGCAAACAAATCGCGGCATGCCCTATTTCTGTGCAGGGCTCTGCATGAGTGAGAAACGTCACTCACCAGCCGCCGGCTCCGCTCTGCGCATGCTCCGGCTGCCTGGCACCTGGCACATGAAAGAGCCGGGACCGCGGGAGCAGGTGAGTGACGCGCTGCTCTCTGCAGACTCTTGGGTCGGGTCCCGCTGCGAGAATTCTCGCAGCCGGATCCGACCCGGCCGTCTGCAGGCGGCCTAACACTTCTTTTTTACGTGATACCAGGTAGCATCACTTGAACTATATTTAAAGAACAACTGGACTTTCAGAAAAGTTTTGACATGTTAAGAGTATTGATCAGTGGGAGACCCGCAGGTGAGACCCCCGCTGATTGTTGAATGAGGGGGCTGCAGCGCTCACCCAAGCAGTGCGCCCCCTCGACCACGTTAATTCATTTTTAAGGGCCCCCACTGATCAATACTTTTGACATGTCTCTGTGACATGGGAAAAGTTTTCTTAAAGTGCAGTTATTCTTTCATTTTCCTTGTAAATACCGATGAAACACCATTAATGTGTCTTTCGTTAGCAGGTTACTACACTAAAGATTCAGGGGACTAACTTAAAGAGATATTTTATTTTTGTCTCTTTTTCTTTTTTTGGGTGGGGGGCATAGCATTTATAATACAGCAGCAGTCAAAAGTTTGGACACACATTTTCTTTCAATTAATTCTCTGTGTTTTTTTCTTCTTCTACATTGTAAGTTCATATTGAAGACATAAAAACTCTGAGGGAGCAGCTGTGGAATTAAGTAGAAAACTAAAAAAAAGTGTTAAAGCAGAATATGTTTTATATTTCAGATTTTTCAAAGTAGCCCTCTTTTGCTTTGATGACAGCTTTACTCACTCTGGCTATTCTCTCAATCAGCTTCTGGGCTTAGTCACACAGGCGCATTGGCGTCCGTACACGGGCACCGATGCGCCCGTGTAACTGAGCCCTTACTGCAGGAAGAAGACGGCCGCACTTCAGGACGGACGACTTCCCGCAGCTCTGAAGAGCGGCCGTCTTCTTCCTGCAGTAACACGGGTGCCGATGCACCCGTGTGACTAAGCCCTCATGAGGTAGTCACCTCGAATGGTTTTTAATTAACAGGTATGCCTTTTTAAGAGTTAATTTATGTAATTTCTTATCTTTTTAATGTGTTTGCGACCATCAGTTTTGTTATGCAGACATAGGATTGGTACACAGTTCCATACAGTGTTTAGTGCTTAAATATAAGCCCTTTCCTGAAAAACAACAAAAAATGGTGATAGAAATAAAAAAAAAATCTATACTCACCTTTCATCAGCTGCCGGGGCTCAGCCGCGTCCAGCTGGCTCTTCTCCTCCACTGCTGTGAGTATTCAGCAGACAGGGATTTAAAATCCTGCCTGCTGAATGGGCTGCCTCTGATTGGCTGAGCACTGTGACCAATCAGAGGCAGCTCTCAGCTATTGAATGACAGCTGAGAGCTGCCTCGGATTGGTCCCTGCGCTCAGCCAATCAGAGACAGTACTCATCCATTCATGAATGGGTGAGTGAGGGCTGCCTCTGATTGGCTGAGTGCTGAGACCAATTAGAGGCAGCTCTCAGCTATTGAATGACAGCTGAGAGCTGCCTCTGATTGGTCCCAGCACTGGGGCCAGAAGCACCTTTTAAATGTCCCGCTGTTAACTCCTTCGTCCCCGTGGGGATGAGGGAACTCCCTGAGGGTTCTGTTAATCCCTGCGGGGAGTTCCCTCATCACTGAAAACTGTGACAGCACTGTCACAGTCTTCGGTGATGAGGGGAATGCAGCGGGGATCAAAGAATCCCCCGCTCAGCTGTCATTCAATGGCTGAGCACTGTCTCTGATTGGTCAAAGCATTCAGCCAATCAGAGGCAGCGCTTTCTGGAGGCAGGGAATTTTCAATTCCCGGCCACCAGAATATAGAAGAAGACTGCCGGGGAGAAGAGCCGGACAGTGCTTCTGGGTGAGTTAATTTTTTTTTCTATACCTAGGAATGATTTTAGGGGTAGGGCTTATATTTCAAGCACCCCCACCTTCCCCCAAAAATCATCGCTGCAGGGGTTGCTTTCAATGGGGTGGCAGCAGCGCCAAATAAAAATAATACCAGGGCCACCAGAAACAATAGGTAGCACTAAACATAGAAGCACTAAAATTATTCCAACTGAAAATCTATATTTTGTGTGATCTAATAGAGTAATGTGATATCTACGGTAATTGTGTGAAAACCCCTCTAATAGTGAGAGACTAGTGGATGGCTCGTCCCAGGATGGTGACTGTAATAGAAAATGCATCCTATTAAGGGCCCACATCACTTTGTACATCCCTGTACAGCGCTTCAATGTGGGCACTGACTGCAGCAGGAATGGCTGGCCACAAGTTGGTGAAGCAGAAGAAGCTGAGCCAAATGTATAAGACTATATATATATATATATATATATGTGTGTGTGTGTGTGTGTGTGTGTGTGTGTAAGGCCGAAAATAGGCATATGTCCATCCAGTTCAGCCTATTAACCCATAATGTTGATCCAGAGGAAGGCAAAAAAAACAATGAGGTGGAAGCCAATTTTTCCCATTTAGGCCTCGGTCAGACGAGTGTGTGTTTTGCGTGTGCATAATGCACACTTCTAAAAGAAACAATGGGTAACTATAGAAGCGTTCATATGCGCGGAATTTGAAGCGCAAAACAGCATGCACCTAACCAGGATATGACAGGTGTGCGTTTGGCAGGAGTTTCCATTGACTCCTATGGGAGCAGGAGTTAATAGAAACTCCTGCTGGCCAGAAGCAGCTTTTAAATGTCCTGCTGTTAATCCCTTAGTCCCCGTGGGGATGATGGGACTCCCCGAGGGTTCCATTAATCCCAGAGGGGAGTACCCTCATCACTGAACACTATGACAGCACTGTGACAGTGTTCAGTGATGAGGCGATTCCCCGCAGGGTTGAAAGAATCCCCTGCAGCTGTGACAGCTGTGGCAGAGGACCGCGATGCTATCTCATTGCTTTCAATCGAAAGCAATGGGATGAAGGCAACTCCTGCACGGATTTCCTGGGAAGGGCTTGATATAAGCCCTTCCATGATAATAAGCCCTAGCTGCTGGAAAAAAAATTATACATCATCTAGCAGTGCTGTCAGGGCTCTGGCGCGTCTTCTCCCTGACTCTCGACACTATTCTGTATTATTTCTTCTATCCGGGGTTCAAAAATCCTCGCCTCCTGGAAGCACTGCCTCTGATTGGCTAAGTGCAGGCACCAATCACAGCTATTCAATGATTGAATTGGCTGAGCGCAGGGACTAAAGATGAGCGAGCACGCTCGGTTAAGGCAGAAACTCGAGCGAACATCGCTCTTCTCGAGTAACTGCATACTCATCCGAGCAAATGCAGGGGGGGGGGAAGGGGGAGAGTGAGAGAGATCTCTCTCTCCCCCACCCCACGTCCCCCCCGCATTTGCTCTAACAAGTATGCAGCTACTCGAGAAGAGCGATGCTTGCTCGAGTATCTGCCTTAACCGAGCGTGCTCGCTCATCTCTAGCAGGGACCAATCTCAGCCATTCAATGATTGAATGGCTGTGATTGGTCCCTGCGCTTAGCCAATTAGAGGCAGCACTTTCAGGAGGCGGGGATTTTTAAACGCTGCACATATGAAACTTTGCCAATTCACGCGTTTTCTGCTTATGCGAGGATCACATTTTTTTCACGCACATAGGCACAGAAAAAACACACTCGTCTGACCGAGGTCTTAAGGGAAAAAAATCCTTCCTGACTTATATTAGATTGTTAGTTTGATACTTACTGCTAATACATCCATCAAGCAACGGATTCCAGGCACCACTTGAATTACACTTAAGAACTCCACGGTGTCTGTTTTGGTCATGATCATTACATTGACGCCTGTAATGAAATTCTTGTCCTGCTGGAAAGTTTGATTCAGACAAATCTAGTGTTGCATTTTTTACAGATGGTGGGGGGCCACAGTAATCTAGAGAGAAAAGAAATGTTAAATGTTGCTGGAACCTAATTCACAGTTCAGTCCTCTTCAGTTTACAAGGTGTGATCTGTTTTCCAGAATGTATTAATATCATCTGATAACCATGCAAACATGTCAATTCTAGTTAATCGCATATATTTGACAACTTTTAGAATGTCGATTCTAGTTAATCGCATATATTTGACAACTTTTAGAATGTCACATCAGGGATATAATCAATGCATTTTATAATGGTAGTGTCATGATCAAGGGCCAGACATTCAGGGATTTAAAGGGATTTAAAGCAGTGAGATAGCTGAGGCCAGTCATTGGTTGCAGTGATCACGTGCGTTCACGTGCCATCAGTCTGGCAGCATAGTAAACAAAGTGACGCTGAAATGACAGAGGATCTATTAGTTAAGAACTGCTTCTTCTATTATTTTGTGGCATTTCCCACCATTGCCTGGATAACCTTTAAATCTCTGGAGGGGACAGGTATAACAAGACTAGCAGGTAATTCAGAACCCCCAGTCTGGGGCATGGGGAGGCTGGGACCTGATATATTGTAGATGAGGCAGCCATGTAGTTAGTTACTGGTGAGGACAGGTAAGCAACATGTACCCATTACACATGGTAGGCATGGCTGGTTCTGCTAGAAGAGCATAGGAGGGGTGGTCAAAGTCCACCACTGACAGCTGCTTTGTGATCTTCCCGCATTGATCTCTGCTAGCTGAAACAGAAAAAGGATCAGGAAGCTTCATTCAGCAGTTGAGAATAGACTGCTCATTTTAGGGTTCCTTCCAGTAGAGGGCGCACTGCTGGAGTATACTGAAATATTAATGCTTGGGATGGTACAGTTACACCTAGTGTGTGACTGCGCTGTGTGTACTTTGGGTGTTGGGAATCTGCAAGTGTAGCGTAAGGTCAGGTTCACAAATCTAGTTGCAGTCATTTTATTTTTAAAGAAACAGTAGAAAATGTTGGAAGAACTGTTTGCAACTGAAAATCAAATATGGACCACTTCATGTAAAAACTGCAGATTTGCAGGGTTGTTTGTGGTCTGAGGAGTCAAATATTTTGCGGCTATAGGTTCCCTACATGTAAGCTAGTATTGATAAAGAACGGGTAGGATGGTGAGATAATTGGCACTGCCGTAAAGTAAGAAACTACAGAGGTCAAGACTAGAGAGCTTTAATAGCAACATGTTTCCGAGATGGACCAACTCCTTTATCAAGAACATCGCCTTATTCAGATTTACACAAGATTAAAGCACATAAAACACATGGTCCAGCAGCATATGACATTACCAAACACACTGCGGCATTTGTATAAATTTGCATAAATAGCATACATATAAATTAAGACTCAATGCTTACATAAAATTGACAAATATTAGCAATATTTATATTGATAAATATTGTCAATTGTCAAAATTGATAAATACTGTCAGCGGGCCGGATATTCAGCTGACACTGGAACCCTGTTTATCAATTATTATTGATGATCTATCCTGATAGGGCATCAAAAATCCTGGACAACCATTTTTAGGCCTCCTTCCCACGAACGGATTTCCGCCGCGTAATTCGCGGCGAAAATCTGCTGCGTTGCACGCAGCTATTAGGTTCTATTGAACCTAATAGCTCAATGCTCACGATGCGTAATTCCACCGCGGAATTACGCACCGCGATTTCTCCCGTCCTCACCCGCAGCATGCTCTATTTTCTGCGGGTGAGGACGGGCTGTACGCACTGACGGCTTCCATTGCAGTCAATGGAAGCCGTCCATTCACGCTATCTCCCGCTGTAACCAGCGGGAGATAGCGTGAAAAAACGCTTTCCCGCCCACCGCCGAGCGTCATATGACGCCAAATGACGCGGTCCGGCCGCGTCACGTGACACGGCCGGCCGTGCACGTGACACGGCTGGTGACGCGCGGCGGTGGGCGGTGACGAGCAGTGACGCGGCGGCGGTGGGCGGGGAAGCGATTTCACGCTATGTCCCGCAGGTAAGTATAGGGGCTCTGGGGGGCGCCGTGACGGGCTTCACTGCGTAATATTACGCTGCGGAGCCCGTCACGCTCGTGGGAAGGAGGCCTAAGGGTTACAGATGCAAGAAAGTGTAAGTGAATCCTCTAAAGCATGGTTGAAAAAGATGAAGATTTGCGTTTTGGAATGGCCAAGTCACAGTAGGGCTGCGCACACAAGGCATCTCAGAAATACTGATGAACTGAAACATTTGCAGGGAGGAATGTTCCAAAATTACTCCTCAACGTGGTGCAAATCCTATTTACAACTACCGAAAATATTTGGTGCAGGTTATTGCTACTAAAGGTGAAGCTACAAGTTCCCTGCACTGTGGATGTTTACTCAGTATGCTCAATAAAAGATATGAATGGTACAGCTGTTTGTGTGTTATTAGTTTAGTTAGTTTGGCTTTCTCTATAGATTCCAAAACACATAACACAACATTATCTTCATCTGATAGTAATATTTATCCCGGTTTGGCTTGAAAGTTCTCAGGTGCTCTTACTGACCGTGAGCCAAACTGTCACATCAGTCTCCTGAGATCTGTGGTGCTACAGATGATCTGCAGCTTTCCTGCTCAGGTGTGTGGGGTTGTGCTGGCTGGCTGTGCATGTGTCTCTAGTCAGCCAATCACTCCAGGTCAGTACACATAAAGCTGTCTTCCCAGGTGTGTTCAGGTTTCTCTGTTCTCATTCTCTCTCTGTGTGGTGTGAGCAGGTTCTATGTGTGGTGGCTGCAAGAAAAGTTTGCGTTTTGTGTTTGTTTGGTTATGTCACTGAACTCCTGGTTAGTGTAGTGACTAGCGGTATAGCCAGGAGCCGTGACATGGCCTGCTAGCTTCCATATTTTGATCAAAATGTCAACTAATACCTGCCATTTATAGCATTAACATTTGCTACTAGTGTTTGCGTAGTGGCTGCTAGATGCTGTGATTTGGGCTCTGTGTGTCTTCTTACTCTGTCAAGTTGTCCCTGTCAGTGGTGGCATGTGTATGTGTCCTATCCAGGGTACATGGGCTCCAAGGGGCAGCAAAGGCCCAGATCTGAAGACCGCCGGGCCACCCTTTATTGGGGCGATGTCCCCGCTCAGGTAGGACCGTGTCACTTACCCTAGTAGAAGATAGGGAGAGGCGCTAATCTGTGGTAGTTCACCTGGTGTTTCCTATCATTCTGGATCACATTTGTGTGTGCCTGCTGCTTACTTGCCCACACAAACGTAACAAACGGCTTGAATAGCAACAATAAAAGAAAAAAAAAATCCAGCTGTGATCAAGAAAGTAGTCTTTCGAAACGCGTCTGTGCATTGACATGGTATCACACGGTACCCATCATTTATAATTTTATGGATTTTTTGTAATAAAAAAAAAGAAGAAAAAGTGTTTTTATGGAGACGGCTTTTTTTCTGTGTTGTCTTTCTCTATAGTTGCTTCTTAGATAAGTATCAGACCACATTTTATTAATAATCAATGCAGAAATTCCATTGATTCACTGACTTTTTCTTACAATTGCATGAATTTAAATTAAATGCAATGCATTTAACTGTTAGGTATGACTTGTACAATTGTATAATTTATAAAACAGTGTATGGTATAAAGTAAGCACTGAAAATGAAGGTGGTAACAAGTTCTGCTTTCATATAACATGAAATACATTCTAATACTCATTATTGTGACTACCTCCTGGTACAGTTTCATTCACGTTAGTTGGGACTTCACAGTCAGATGACTTGTTTCCAATCTCTGTATTTGTAGTAATCCCGTTATGTTCTGAGGTACAATCAAAAGATGCAGTAAATAATAATTCAATCTATAATGTCATTTAATCCAAAACATAAAAAGAATATAGTACTTGATATATGCTACATCATATGCCATAAAAGTCCAATAGGTGCAGGTCCCATCTTTTTGGGCCTCCATGTTTTCTGGCCAAGCTTTTTCGTTGGCCAAAGGTGGTCAGGAGGATGGAAACAGCTGAACGGGCCTCACTACATCATTTCCAAAAGTCCCACAGAAGTCAATAGGATCAACACAAACAGTGTAGCACAGTGAGCTGCGCAATCTCCATAATTTAGGAGTTACGGAAATGGCGTTGCTCTCTGTGCTATGCCATTTGCATAACTATCATTGGTTTCTATGGAAGTTTCAGAAATAACATAGCCCAGTCCTGCTCAGTTGTTTTTGTCTTTCCAGCTTCTTCGCTTCTACCATAGAGCCCGTCATGGCCATGTTTGGCCCAGATGGAAACACCCTTTGAAGGTGATCATGCAATTTTATTTCTGCTTTATTTACCACTATAGACTCAGCATGTAAAATTTACATCATTTGATCACAGTGTTATAAACTTTAATATATGTACTGGAAGCCATTAGTGATAAGCGAGCATACTCGCTAAGGGCAATTGCTCGAGCGAGCATTGCCCTTAGCGAGTACCTGCCCGCTCGAGAGAAAAGGTTCGGGTGCCGGCAGCGGGCAGGGAGCTGCGGGGGAGAGCGGGGAGGAACGGAGGGGAGATCTCTCTCTCCCTCTCTCCCCCAGCTCCCCCCTGCTGACTGTTGCAACTCACCGCTCCCCGCCGGCACCCGAACCTTTTCTCTCGAGCGGGCAGGTACTCGCTAAGGGCAATGCTCGCTCGAGCAATTGCCTGTAGCAAGTATGCTCGCTCATCTCTAGAAGCCATTTACATGCAGGAGACAAAAGAGCTTCCAGCACTTATAGAGTATAGATGGTGACCACGGAGGTATTCACAAGACTATGTAGATCCAGAATGGTGATATACAGGCAGAATATAATTGAAGGCATCTGCCCAAAGTCATGAGCACAATTCAGTGGGAGCTTCGCCTGCAATACCAACCCGGGCCGTTGCACTACGGACAGCTTGATCTGCTTCCTGTGCTGTTGACACTGACAGCAGTGCCAGGAATCAGCTAATCAGCAAGACTCCTGAGCAGTGGACCATGCCAATCATCTATTGATGATCTATCTTGAGAATAGGTCATCAATAGAAAAAAATCCAAAAAGTCCTGTACAACCTCTTTAAAGACTAATTCACATTTTTTTACATCTTTCAGCAATGGGTCCATGAAATCTGAACAGCAAACAGATGGCATGTGTGTGCAGTCCGGTTTTAATGGCCCCGTTGGCTTGAATGGGCAAGTCCCATCTGTAGATCGGATCAGAATAGTGCCTGCTGTTTTTTATCACACTATCCATGTGTGCAGATGGAAAAACTGATGTTATAATTGGCACATAAGCTACTATGTGTCTGTGTTTCTGTCTAGTCTGTTGTAGATCCGGACAGCACTTGGTCTGTAAATATACTAATGTGAAATAGTCCTAAAGCGTACCTGCACTTTTAGATGACCTCTCTGAACTGGCTGCCATGTGTGTACATAACATTATATGTTGCCATTTTAGGACTTGCATCCTGCAATTTTTAACACTTTTGTTTTTTCCTCTGCAGGCTGTAACTTTTATTCTAAGTTTGTTCTAGTAGCAACTCTGTGTGAATCTCTCCCTCGTCTTCTCTCCATAGACTTCTCTGGGCAGTATGAGTCAACACCCTCCTTTACTTCCTGTTTTCCATCTTATTATCTCTGTTACTAGAGACGGATTTCATATGACAACAGGTGTTATGGCCGTTAGTCATGGCAAACGTTTCTTACCATGTCCTGTCATTGATCATGACTGGCGCCATGGTCTCTGTGTCATCTGCAGCAGACTGCTCATTCTTTCTGCTCACATTCCAGCTACCCAATGAGTACACATGCCCATTCGGTCCGCCTCTTAAAGGGCAAGTGCACACACCCAGCTTTGTAATTCCCAGTCAATCGGTATAGGTTCTAGTTTATTTAAGGCATCCTACCCCACTGAAAGATGCTTAAGCTAATATCTACTCTACAAAGGTGTTATAGCATCTATCTATATATCTATCCATCCATCCATCCATCCATCCTGGTTTTCTCCTCTCCTGACTTCAGCTTGCTCATTGACTTTGATTATTCTGCCAGCTGCCTGCCCTGATTCTCGGCCTGTTTTCTGACTACACAAATTATCCTGTCCTGACCTTAGCTTTGCTCTTCAACTACGTCTCTTCCTATATCCATTGATACCACATTACAGATTTCCCGACCAAGTTGCATCAGCTGCCTATTAATCAAGACTATTTCTGCGGTAGCGGTCTGGGGTTTCCCGCAGTGAAGACCAGATTCCGAATAGTGGAGTTAAAGGGTGAAACTGGGGATCCTCAGTTGTAGCCTTCAGATCGAGCTCCAAGTGAAATCAGAAGCAACAGGCAGTGGACAGCAAATTAGAAGGAAGAGAGACCCCTAGTGGCCAATGCTACAGAGTTAATTTTCAGCAAAAAAATATCATTTTAAGTAAATAAAGTGATTTGTACTTTTGCTAGTTATCACATTGGCTATATTAGCAAAAGTTGTCTCAAAGTGTAGTGACCATTTGTATTCTCTCTAGTTGGGTACTGTAGGCGTATTTCCTCATGCACTTACATTGTAGTATACAGACTGCCAATCATATACTGATCACTTACTGTGGCAATAACAATCCTGTGATATCCACTTATTAACTCCATTAGAATTTTTACATGTGTAAAAAAAAACATCCATTAAGCCAGCAAAGTGCTCTGGATCACACTGATATAAGAGTTTTGTGCCAACCAGATACTTCTTAGCAGTGAGACCAGTGATGCTCGAGTCTGAGGGGTAGGGGCACATTGCTGTAAAAAGAAAAAGACAGAAAGACATTTAGTGATCTCTCTCTGGTTATTATCATTCATACAAATATTAGCTTTATTTTGTTTACAACTATGTTTAAATTGAATTCTACAATTTAAAGCGCTCTAGTTCCATCATCCAAATAAGGCAGTGTATATACTTGAATAATAAACCTATTTGTGATCTACTGTATATGTTATATGAATGATGGATTTTGCTCCTCTGTATACTCCAGTAGTGTTCAGTCATTCTCTTTGAGATGTGGCAGCTTGTCTACATATCAACCCCCACAGACACAGCAGTAGAGTTTTAGGTCCCTTTCACACAGAATGATTATTGTTCAAAAAATAGTTGTATGAAACTGTAAGAATTGTTCATTGTGAACATGCCCAACTATTGGAAGATGACGAATTCATTTGCTTATCGTTCATTGTTCATTTTAAGCAGGAATAAAAATCATTAGTTTAAAAGACATTACGTAGATAAAGCAATCGTTCGCTCATTCCCATCCCCTGAAATACTAATGATCAACTGGACAAGCGAATGATGACAACATTTTTAATTATCTGCAATTATAAACTGACAGCATTTTAACCCCCTAATGACGCGGCTGTTTTTTTTTTCCATTTTCGTTTTTTCCTTCCCCCTTTTAAAAAATCATTACTCTTTTATTTATCCATCGATGTAGATGTCTGAGGGCTTGTTTTTTGCAGGACAAGTTGTATTTTTTTTAGTGGTTCTATTTAATGTACCACATAATGTACTAAAAATGGAGTGAAATGGAAAAAAATACAGTCATGTGGAAAACTAAGGTGTTAATTGTGAGCCAGACACCAAAACACCTTCTCCAGATCAGACTTAATAGTTCTTCGAAAGCACCAATATACACGCTATGTAAAAACTTGGAGAACAAAACTCACAATAATAAAACTAAATAGTAAGGGAAAGGGAAATCTCAGCCTAATCTACTAAAACCGGAAACCCTGCCTAAAGTGGGGAAATCATCCTGATGAGGGCCTGTCTGAACTGTGCCTAGATCGATATCGGAATGACTATGGACAGATGTTAATAGCAATAGTCCAAACAGTTTAGGAAGCCGTAACACAACAGTAACAAGAATGAAAGCGGGGACTTATCAGAACAAAGGAAGGCACAATAGAGAGAACTGGACCAGAATTCCACCAACGGGGACTAATCGGCGAGGGGACAGAATTTATAGTCTACAATAAAGTGTACAATATGTTTCTAGCTTGCCTAGTGAGAGGCCTATGACGTGGGTCAGGAAGGGTATTCTCTCTCTCCAAGGCCACATGCACACCGGCGGGTCAGATGTCACATGCGGAATTTCGCCGTGGAATCCGGCCCTGGCAGCAGCGGCGACCGCGCTTACCTGCTTTAATTTTCTTCTGACTGTACTGTAGATGGTCCGCATGGCTCGATTTCTTTTTTAACTCCTGCTTTTCCTACAGAATCGGTGTCCCAACCGCAATGTCAATTGCAGACAGGCCGCGGGTTGGAAGGCTTCCATTGACTGCAATGACTTTTTCAACTCTGGGCTATGATAGAATCAGGGTCATAACTAGAGATAAGATATAACTCACAGAAAAAGAAGCCAAGAATGCACCATCTGATAAACGGCAGGGCAGGCTCAATTACCACAGGCCCTGGTAGTATGCAGAGAGCCAGATTGCAATGTGAGCAAGCTAAATGTTCAATGCAGAACAAAAAACAGCCACTCAGCTCAGATTGGAGGAGGGGTGACTGCTAACAAACAGTCTGCACATGGGGACTGATACCAAGGATGTCAGCCATAGATAAGTGTGACACACCATACAGGATTACAACCCCTACTGGCAAACAGTGTATTTCCCTGTATCACCACAGTGCGCCACACTGGCTGACATCCCAGGCTCACTCAGCATCTATAACAAACTGCATGAAAAAGAACAAACATACACTGATAAATGCGGGTGTTAGTCTGGATTTTGGCTAAGACACATAAGCTAACAGGCCACAGCAAGACCACCACACGTCTGTCAGAACCTACACTATCTCATTATTAACTAAATTAAAGTCACAGAGGTGAGAGAAAAAATGTACAAAGACATAACTCACAGAAAAAGAAGCCAAGAATGCACCATCTAGTTAATAGTGAGATAGCATAGGTTCTGGTGGATGCGTGGCCTTGCTTTGTGCCACAAAAACCTAAAATGTAATATTTCTAACAGAAAAATTGGATTTAAGAGTTCTAAGACTTACAATAGATGTAGGAGTATATTCATTGCACTTGGCAGGTAGATATAATAGCAGTTGTGAGATTGGCAGATTTATGTTTGTTCACAGATGTAGATATTTGTGCATCCCTGTTATTATTCTACTGAAAGGTAGCAAAATTCATTGCTGATACAAGTAACCAGCCTGACAAGAGAAGATCCTAAAAATGCAGGAAATGCAAAAAGTCCAGAAAGTTAGCAGGCGTGCAGGGGGGAAGCACTGGCAATCAAATTCTAGTTAGACAGAAATCAAAGAACCATTTGAAGACACTTCCTGCCTGTTGAGGGAGGCATTTCAGGACCGGACTGAGTGCATTAAAACTGCTAGAACATTAAGCAATATTGGTTTGTCAAGATCAACAGCTGGATCCCTTCAAAAGCCAGAGGTTTATGGACTTGCATATAGCAAACTAAATTTGACTTCTCATTCGAGATAGAAAACAATATTTCTCTGGAATGCATAATGGGAAATGTTTCGGCACTTGGGAGCCTATAGACATTGAGGATGAGGACTATGGCACTTGCAGTTCTAAGTAGGGAATTCTTGTGACCACTAATTCCTTAGAACTGTGAGGCCGGCTGCACCTGAACGGGTTGGATTCTGCATGCGATAGCCCGCAGCTGAATCCGACCATGTGCCTGGCTGGTGACCCTGCGCACCTGTCATTTTTCTTCTTTTCCTGTACTGCGGATGGTCCACACAGCGAGCCATCGGACATGCACAGAGCAGATTTTCCCACGCCATCGCTAGGCGATTATGTGGAATCTGTGAACTTTCCGCCGTCCGTGCAGAATCTGCACTAAAATAGAGCATGCTGAGATTTTCCCTCCATGTGCAGAAAAATCTCATTTATTTTCCGCTCATGTACTGGAAAAACTACTTTCCCATTGCATGCTATGGGCAGTATTTGCTCCGGATTCTGCAATGCAATTCCGCATGCAGCCAGCCTGAAGCAGCATGCCCATGCATCCCAGAAGCTACCTCTGTAGCCTGCCCAATCAAAGTTACAGCTGCACAGTCATCTCTCTCCCCCTCTTTACACTAATCTCTATGACACATGCATTGAGCAAACAAGACGCTGAATGATCTATGTTGAGCTTCTTGTTATGGGGACATCGATGGAGCTTGTAGGGGTGAAAACCACTTAATTGCAGCAGTGCTAACAACTGAGCCACCACACTTTCTTTTATGCAGAGGAGGTGTAGGAGCAGCTTAAAACACAAATAGAACATAAAAACTCCATACAGACGTTGTCCTTGGTCATCTTTAAACCTAGAACACCAGCACTACAAGACATCAGTGCTAACAAATGAGCCACCACACCTGTTCTTACTTACCAGAGGAGAAGAAACAAGGAGAATAAACACAAAAAGAACATAAAACCCCCATAAAGATGTTGCCCTTCGTCAGATGTAAACCAAGACCTCGGGCACTGCGTAGCAGCAGTGCTAATAACCGAGCCACCACACTTTTTCTTAGTCATATGTTCAGTTCTGACCAAGAACAATGTCTGCATAGACTTTGTATGTTCTTTTTGTGTTTCTCTGCCTCCCCTTCCAGAGAAGAAAAAAGGGAGAACAAGTGTGGTGTCTCAGTTCTTAGCAGTGCTGTAGTTCTAGGTTCAAATCTGACCAAGGCCAACATCTGTATGTGTTTTTTATGGTCTTTCTATGCTTCTTTTGTTGCTCTGCAGAAGAAAGACCAAGTGTGGAGGCTCAGTTGTTAGCACTGTTGCCTTGCAGTGCAGGAGTTCAAGGTTCAAATCTGACCAAGCACAACATCCGTATCGCATTTTAAGTCTCAGTGTTTATGATTCTCCCTCTTCTCTTCCTCTGGAGACAAAAGAGTTAGTGTGGTGGCTCAGTTTTTAGCACTGCCGCCTTGCCATACCAGAGTTCTAGGTTGAAATCTGACTAACATTTGTATCAAGTTTTTCAAAATTCATGCAGATGTTGAACTTGATAAGATTTTAACCTAGGACCCCAGCACTGCAAGGCAATAGTGCTTACCACTATGGCACATTCATTGAAGTGGACACACACAGACACATGACTTAATTCATAATAAACAACACTAGTCCTTATCCACCAGGGTTCTTTATTTAAACCCCTTCACTCCCTAGACCCTCGGGTATACTGGCAGTAAACCCTTCACTATCCAAGAAAGGAATTAGCCCAATCACCTTAATCGGATCTCCATGAATCTTGACGTTAACCCTTTCCCTACCCTCGACCAGGGATGCTGAAACTAACCCCTTCATTGCCACAAACCAAAAAGCTTGCTAGCATTTAGCCCTTCAATGCCCTAAAACACCAGGGATGCAGTCATTACCTCCTTCACTGCCCTAGACCTTGATACTGTATAAAATGCATCTGGGTGCTATGTGGCCCTTTGTGTCTGGTTGTTGTATAGTTAATTAGAGTGCTGTATTTGATGCTGTTGTTTCTCACGAATGGGACGGAATAGTACCCAGGTCTCTAACTGCCCTGCTCACAAGCTACAAAGCTTAGAGATAAAATTGCATGTGAAATGGTTGAGATCAATAATTATTGAGTATAGATCCCTAACTATATTCAGGATATCATATCATCAGTAAAGGGTAAAAGTTTGCAGAATTTTTTAGTTGGAGGGTTGTGAGAGCTGTGCTGGCTTCACTCAATGAACTGGAAATAGCAAGAAGGTACTTTTTCAGTATTGTCATAATATATCTACAGTATGTATCTATGTGAAACAAAGTTGCCTGTCTTCAGCAGAAATCAAGATGAAAGTGTAACAAAATGTCCTAAACAAAGTGCTATCGGGCAGAACAAGCCATGTTACTTTTTATTGCAAAGAACATATTATTTAAGTGCTCCATAATATCAACAGCCTCAGTAGAGTAAACAGAAACCTGTGGCTTAAGAAGTAGCTCAGAAGCAGTAAACCACAATCTAACCACTGGAAGACACACACAATTTATTAATGGCTTGTGAGACAAAACAACCATGAGAGAGTACCATCACTTTCTCTGCAACATTATCTAACTTTTTTCCCTTATACCTCGTACATAAGTGTATATATGCCTCTCCGGTTTATACAATTGAAGTATGCAATAAAAGCAATGGAGGACTGTAGGAGGCTTGTGATCTATTGTAGTGGACTCTTTATTCTTGAGGTTTATGAACAGTAGTGATAAATGTAGGGGCTATATAATGAAGTTGTACTGGTGTAAAGGTTTATTAGAAGAAACGACATCAGTAAATAGAGAAGAGATTTAGGAGAATTTATTTATGTGTTAAATATGAAGCTAACAGTATTTTCATTTGTGCCTCAAAGCCAATTTTTTTTATTGTGTATCTCAGCAAAGTTGAATGATGGCCTGTTTTTTTTTTTGCAGACTGATTTAAAAAAAACCCCAAACAGTACAATTGATATGTTAACTCTAATCTAGTGCACACACGTCAAAAACAAGACGCACGGGCCAAATCCATCCCAACAGCTCATTTTATGTGGCCCTTCATCTGTGAAGCAAACTTAACAGGCATTCTACGACCCCGCCTGCAGCTCTGGTCCGGCAGCTGTAGGCTGGGCAAGTGGAAAGCCTGTAGGGATGCTTCCCAGCTGCATATTAACAATTTCTGTAATAGCTCAGCCATATTCAGCAATTCCAGCAACCTGATTGATTCTGATTCACAATTCCAGCAACCTGATTGGTTGTTATGGCTGAGCTGTTACAGAAATTGTTAATATGCTTCCCGGCTAGAGGCCAAAAGGGAGGTCACTGTTACTACTGGGACTACTATAGGGGTCACTATTACTACTGGGGCCAGTACGGGGGTCACTATTACTACTGGGGTCACTACGAGGGTCACTATTACTACTGTGGTCACTACGGGGGTCATTATTACTACTGGGACCACTACGGGGGTCACTGTTACTACTGGGGCTACTACAGGGTTCACTATTACTACTGCAAGCACTATGGAGTCACTATTAGGGATCGTTCACACAAGTGTAAGCCCATTTCGGTCGTGCAAATATGTGTTTTTCGAATGTTTTTATGTGTGCAAATACACTGCGTATTGGTGCCCGCAAAAAAGAAAGTAGGGAGGTCCATTGAAATTCTGCGCACATACACAGTGAATACACAGGTTTCCTGCATATTCACTATGTATTTTCTCCGACCCACTCCCTTCAATGGACTATTTTGTGTGTAATATGCACCAAAAAAGGTCGTGCTGTGTATTTTTTCACGCGATCGCACATCGCTTGAAAAAATATGCTCATGTGAATTAACCCATTGAAATCGATGGGTTCTATTTACTGTGTATTACGTGTGTAATACGCTGTGCAAATATGCTTGCGTCAATGAGCCTTTACTATATATTCTTACAATTAAAATCAGCCCTTTGAAGGTAGCCATAAGGCTGATGTAGCTCTTTGTGAAAATGAGTTTGATACGCCTGGACTAGTGGTTGGTTATGATTAGAACAATTGCAAATGTGTACAAAACTCCCACATTTCTATTACCCAATATGATAAAGTTATGATGGATTGTAACTTGCACTGGATGAAAGAAATACTCAAAGAATTTTGGGCCTATTTATCAAACTTGTCTAATAGTAAAACTGTCTTTGCTGCCCATGGCAACCAATCACAGCTCAGATTTCATTTTACCCGCACAATGTAAGAAAACAGAAGCTGTTCTGTGATTGGTTGCTACATTTTACTACTGTATATTTTTGATAAGTGAGACCTTTTATCTCATGACTTGTCTCATTTTGAAGTCCTCACTCACTATGTAGCAAAATGATAACTCTGCACCAGCATGCACAAACAGTAGTGTGGTCCAACCCCCTCATCACTTCATGATTTACTACATCATCCCAGACAGATATTTGTTTGTCCTGTTGTTGTCTATCTTGAATAGGGTCACACAGGGTTTATTCGCTTTCAGGGTGTCCGCAGATCCACTCTTTTTAGGGTGATCACCCTGTATGTTGCTGCATTGGGTGATTTAGTTACTAGGGATATTTAAGGACAGGTATCCATTCCCTTCCCAGTTCACTCTCAAGAGAAAACTCCTGCGGACGGCTAACAGGTCCTATAAAAAATTGTATTCAGCCATGTGGATGAGTCTACAGGAGTGGTAAAAGTCTAATTCCATTATTACTACTGAAGCCGTATTGCCATAGGTGAATTTCATATGGCTATTCATCTTTTATATACATGTTTTATGGCGATATGCATGTGATCAATATCTATTTCTTGCATTTGATTATCATCACTTATTGAGGCATCATATATTTTATCTTTGTTCTATTAAAAGTTATGCTTTAAATTTGATTCCCCCACTCCTTCATATAAAGTGCAAATTGTCCAACAATTGAAGCCAGATGACAAGCTGTGTAGACATAGCCAAAAGTTTATAAAAAGTATGCCCGTGCTCAGTGGACTACGGCAGCACTCTTACATATGCAGTATATTTATAAACTTTTTATAAACCTTTGGCTATATCCTATCCAAATACACTGGATCGTGGATAAAGAATCTGCTTATACGCTAACCTGGACACAAGGTGCCGGTGGGATTTCCCTGGCCAAGGTTAACCCATCATGCACCAGGTGAGTAACCTTTCACCTTTATATTCAATTATTGAGCACGATATATGAAACACAAGGCGCAGTCTTACACCTGCTTTTTAACAAGCTGCGTAGACAGGAATTTGCTACCAAAATGCTTGATTCTATGAACACCGACAGTCACTTTCTTAGAAACGTCTTGTTCTCAGACAAGCCCACATTTCATCTGTCAGGATTTGTCATTTGGCATAATGTGCAGATATGGAGAACTGAAAATCCCCACATCCACAGAGAGCATTTCAGACATAGCCGAAAACTGAATGTTTGCTGCGGTGTAATGAAGGACAGGATTATTGACCTGGTTTTTTTTCACAGTGAACGTACAGTAACTTGTCCCCTAAACCTTGGCATGCTGGAACAGTTCTTGTATCCATAAGAAGCCAATCTGCATCCTATCATCATCTTCCAGCTAGATGGGCTCCCCCACATTGCAGTATGGATGTTTGGGGTTCCCTCAACAACACCTTTCCAGATTGCTGGATTGGACATGGTGGACTAATTTGGCCCCATTCCCCACATGTTTTTCTTCCTCTGAGGTTATATGAAGGACCGTGTGGTATGAAGGATTTGTGACTACAGTTAAGGATCTCCCAGATTTGCAAGTCTGCATCTGTGATACAATTGCTACTGTAACAGTGGGCATGCTGAAGAGAATGTGGCAAGTAATTGAGTGCAGGCTGGATACTGTTGGTGCTACCAGTGGGGTACATGTAGAGGTTTATTATTGTGTGTTAAAACAATTTAGAGTTGTTCTTATATTTCCTGCCGTTTATACTTTCAACTCTGAGAACTGATAAAACGTAGGAGGTTTGAACGGACCACCCGGGATTTATACTTCAATATATTTGCAATTATTATTATTTTAAAGCTGTATTCCCGTATCACACTTTCATGGTGTATCCATAAGATATACAGGACTGTGTAAAAGGCTTAGGCAGATGTGTAAAAAATGCTGCAAAGTAAGAATGCGTTTTAAAATAGAAGTGTTAAGTTTTTTTGGTTGATTAACAAATGAAATGACCACCCTTTGCCTTCCACACCACATTAATTCTTCTAGGTATACTTGCACACAGTTTTTGAAACTATGAAGTGAGGTTGTTCCAAATATATTGGAGAACAAACCACAGATCTGGCCAACAATTGAACAACAGCCGAGAATTGGTTCACTTCTTGTTCATTGTATATTTTATGCAGGCATAAAAATCATTGTTTGCCTGTTTGCACATCATTGCATGTAAAGATTGATCATTTAGACGTTCACATTCACTAGTACAGTGAATGTGAAGGACTGAACGATTTGCGAGCAAACAATGTATCTGCCTGTATAAACAGACTGCACAGCAAACTTGCTCATTGCTCGCTTGTGCAAATAATAAATCACTACGTGTAAAAGCACCCTTAAAGGGTTCTGTCATTAAAAAAAAAATTCTATACTTACCTATTCCTCCTCAGGGCTTAGTCACACGGGCGCATCCGGGCGCCGATGCGCCCGTCTTCCTGCAGGATAAGACGGCTCCACTGCAGGTACGGACAATTCTCCGCACCACCGTTTTTTTTCTATACATGTGAGCAGGATTTGCTTCGTGCGACTTTGAAGCACCACGTGCGAGGATTTTTGGTAGTAGGAGGCTGGAAATATAAGCCCTACCCCGAAAATAAGCTGCAGAGAAAAAACCACATACATCACCTAAGAAGCACTGTCCGGTTCCGCTGCATTTTCTAACCTGGTCCCAGGCACTGGTCTTCAGGCATGTCTCCAGGTTGAGGATTGGAAAATCCCCACCTTCAGGAAGCGCTGGCTCTCATTGGCTGAGTCGTGGCCCTCAGCCATTCAGAGGCAGCGCTTCCTGAAGGCAGGGATTCTCCAATCCCCGGCCAGAAGACATGCCTGAAGACCAGTGCTGGGGACCGTGAAGAAGATGCAGTGCTTCTTAGGTAATGTATGTGGGTTTTTTTTGCTTTTTTTCTGCAGCTGGGGCTTAGTTTAGGGCTTGACAGTAGGATTTTGTTGTCTGTGTGAAACAGGCCTTAATCCCATTCACTTTAACAGTAAAACATTTCTGTTGCTGCTGCAGAAAATCTGCAGTACTTCCACCATATGTGAACGCACCCTAACATAGTTTTCTTAGTTTTATTTTTTTTTAAAAGGGAACCTGTCATGTTCCCAAAGTACCGTAAATTAAGTTATAGTGCTGTTAGGGAACGTAACAGGGAACCGGGTGTTGCATTTTTTATACTCACCCACTCCCGTCTTCCAATGGGGTACTCCCTATGAAGTTGCAGCACAAAAATCTTACTTTTTATAGTCTCATGCACTTGCTCCTACCTAACAGCACCATAACTTAGTTTATGGTGCTGTAGGGATGTGACAGGTTCCCTTTAAGGAACACTTATTAGGTAAATTATAGGGTACAGGAGCAAACAGATGCATACAAAATCAAGTAAAAGCAAGTGGATACAAACTTGTCATAAAGTCAAGAGAACTTATTCAAGACATTTGTACACAACTCCAAAGTGCAACCACCTTTCCCGATTTTATAGAAATTAAAGAGAAAGCAATGAATCCCAACAGGTTACTCAAGAAAAGGATAATAAGAACAAAAAGAATAAGGCCCATTGTCCACGTGCGGATTTGATTTGCAGAACCCACGTGGGGGCAGCCATGGGAGATCAGCAAATCAAGCCACCCATAGGGAGACACGGGTGCCTGAGAAGCAGCTAAAAAATGCGGATGTGATATTTTTTCCCGGCGTGCGGATCGTACGTGTGGGAAGAAATCGTAGCATGCTCCATTTTCTTGCAGATCCCGTAGGGACGGCTTCCATTGAAGTCAATGACGTCTGATTTGCGGAGCACCAAAGCCTTCACTGTGGACTTGCCGGGGATCCGCAGGAAAGCAGGAGATTCAAAAACGAAAAAAGGCACTGCACATCCACCGTGCTGAAGAAAGAAGATCCAGCTGGCACGGAGGGGATCCGCGCTGGAACCGGAGAGGTAAGAAAATGTCTTTTTACGTCCATGGCCGCGGGCACGCATGGATTCCACTGTTGGATTCAGCAGTGAAATCCATGTGCAAGTGGACATTAGGCCTAAGAGAAGCAAAACCACAGACACAGCGCAACTGTTAGAGTAAGGAGCAGAAGCTCCGTAAAGTGGGAAGCATCGGAATATCTGTACAAAATTAGTAAATAAAATACACCTAGTACATTAAAAGGACAATCCACCCACCGGCAACATATGTTATCACATTTAGCAGGACAGCTGTGGGCTATATACCTATACATGGGTACCACACTGTTTACGTCATGTATCCAAGCATTTCTTGTAGGTTTCTTAAGGTGTTTCCAATTAAGCAAAATGTCCTTTTTCCACAAAAAGCAATAGTAACTTATAGAGTGTGGGACGCTACATCCAAAATACTCAGCGCTCCTAAATGAGACTCCAAGAACGTGACACCAGTACTCCCGCAGGACATTGCACTCCCAGAACAAACACATGACCCTACTCCCTCCCATAGAATTTCTTACTGTTTCTTACTGCAGATTATTAACAGAAGCGGTTTATAGGTGATTAATAGTTGGAGTTCGTAGGCCTCGAAGATATTGCATGTCAAAAGTTTTTAAGGCAGCACTGTTTAAATAAAAACCTTTGTCCCACGTCCAAAATCCTTTGGTGGCACTTTGGCATTATGTTGGCAATACTAATTAAGAGCTGCTGATCTATCATTTGCATATCTGATGGTCTTCAAGAGTACACAGCAATCCCTGAGGGCAAAAACAGGAGTGTGCTTTTCTCCCCTTTTATGGCCGTGAAAATCAATCGTTAAGTGGCTTTCTTTTCACTATTAGGATTTCTTGGTCGGCCAGAAAGTATAGAACATGCCCTATCTTCCCTGCACGTAGTGAATACATTGTGCGGGGAAGATCGGGCAGCACCCATCTTCCCTTTCTGGCACAGAGTTTGAACAGCCGGCGAGGGATAAGAAATCTCCCTCATTCTGGCGCAGCTACGCTCCGCAGGACTTTGCATGCTAGCTTAAAGGGGTTGTCCCGCGCCGAAACGTTTTTTTTTTTTTTTCAATAGCCCCCCCGTTCGGCGCGAGACAAACCCAATGCAGGCATAAAAAATACAAACCGTCCAGTACTTACCCGAATCCCCGCGCTCCGGCGACTTCTGACTTACCTTGTGAAGATGGCCGCCGGGATCTTCACCCTCGGTGGACCGCAGGTCTTCTGTGCGGTCCATTGCCGATTCCAGCCTCCTGATTGGCTGGAATCGGCACACGTGACGGGGCGGAGCTACGAGGAGCCGCTCTCCGGCACGAGCGGCCCCATTCAGAAGGGAGAAGACCGGACTGCGCAAGCGCGTCTAATCGGGCGATTAGACGCTGAAGATTAGACGGCACCATGGAGACGGGGACGCTAGCAACGGAACAGGTAAGTGAATAACTTCTGTATGGCTCATAATTAATGCACAATGTACATTACAAAGTGCATTAATATGGCCATACAGAAGTGTATACCCCCACTTTGTTTCGCGGGACAACCCCTTTAAGGCTTTATGTTATCTTAGAGATGTCCTTAACCATCACTGTCTAGGATATTATTTTCTGCTACTTATATTTTAATGGAAGAACAAATTTGAAAAAAATTAGCTGTTTTTCCATAGCTTACGAATTCTGAAACCGAAAAAGATGTAAAACCATGTGCAAGTTGACCATAAGCCTGTCCTTGTTCACGTAAATGATTAATCATACTGCTCATCTTAACCAAACACATTGACATTTCATTTCTAAGAGCACTGAGGTTTCAGAGATCTTTGATCTCATACCTCAGACAAGTCATTTGAGCGAACAGAGATAGAAGCTCTAACATGCTAAAACATAGTTTAACACTTTACGTTTTCTAAAGAAATATTTTGAGTGAAAGAAAAGAGGGGGAAAAAAAGCTGTGGTTTCATACACTTGTGTTATGACTAACCTGGGGAAAATGGTGAGATAGTCTTCAGAATTCTACACTTCTTTGCCTGTTTTTTTTACCTTTGCGGCTGGCTGATTAAGCAGACTTCGTATAAATCAGCAGATAATGTTTAAATAAGGGAGAACTTCTCGCACACTCATCTGCCAGATTAAATTTTACAGAAACCACCTACAGAATCTTCCATGGCCAAAAAAATGAAACAGAATTGCAGCATAATTTTAGGCCAACGTTAGTATTTCTATTGCTGAACAGTTCATTTTTTTTTTGTTTTTTTAGCTTAGATCATATATTTTTTACAATTATTTTCCTCGAAAATGTTCCCATTTGTATTACAGATCTAGTCTTTAGCACCTCAACACTGTAGACATTTTTCACTGTCATTTTCTCATCTCCGCCTTCCAAGAGCCATAAGATTTTATTTTTCCTTCTTTTTTGCAGGTTGTTGCATTCTTTAATAGAACATGTAATGGTCCATATAATGTATTGGCAAGCTTCTAAAACATGGTGTCAAATGAAAGAAAAATTGGTGCGAAATATCATAGTAAGATATAAATACAGATAACACCCACTATAATACCAACCTGTAGAATAAGAACTAAACACAAATCACCATTGAATACAGCTTTCCAATATTCAAAACATATTTACCTTATACTCTACAATGGATACAGATATTTCTTAGAGTAACTGTAAGAACTGTATCAGAGATCCAACAGATGCAAATAAGGAAGATGGAACAATACCACTACAGTGCCACCTATTGGATGGCCGCATTCCTGCAAATCCTCACTCACCTTCTAGGTGCCCTCCTTAAGAAGTGAAGATACCCCTCCCGATTCACGTCACAGACCTCTCACTAGCCAAGCCAGAATCCAACTGCACACTGATGAGGGGAAAAAACCCCAAAACAGCTGTCTATGTATGGATTCTGGCTTGGTTTTCAATTCCCAATCATTATTTCAAAGACTTTCAAAGGGTCGGACATTGGTTTACAGGAATGCTGCCATCCAATAGGTGGCGCTGCAGAGGTATTGTTGCATCTTCCTTATTTGCATATATTTCCCAGAGGAGCATGAATGGCCTTATAAGTCTCCTCACTCACCTTCTAGGTGCTCTCCTTAAAGAGTGATTATACCCCTCCTGACAGAGATCCAACAGGTAATATATACGCTGCTGGTTTCCATTTCTCCTTTAACTTGAACGTCAGTCAAAGGAGAAATGGGAAATGGTATCAGAGAATTTAATTCTTGCTGGATCATAGTTACTCTAAGAAATATCTGTATTCATAAGGTATAAGGTAAATTGTATTGAAGATTGGAAAGCTGTATTCAATGGTGATTTTTTTTCTGTCCATCATGTTTTACTAGTCAGCAAGAATGTCTACCATATAAATGTTGTAAATGCAGTAAAACTTGATGATGTAGAATTCCTAATGCAAAAATATTAATTTCCATGATTATGGGGGAAAAAAACAAACCATTCTTTTCTGAAGTTTGACAATCCTTGCACAATGTTGTAAATCAAGCCAAATTACTTCCATATGCATAAAGCATCCAGTAACACAGAAAATTGTATCATCTGCAGTCGCTGAATGTGGTTAGGTGTAAACAATGGATCTTTCTTTTCATTATCGTTGCCATGGTTATAATATGGAATATATATATATATATTAAAAAAATGTGTGTGTATATATATATATATATATATATATATATATATATATATATATATATATATATATATATATATATATATATATATATATATATATATATAAATGTGTCTTCCATGGCAATGAGAATGCAAAAAAATTGAAAATATGGAATCTATAGAAAGTTCTGGCTCCATTCAGAGAACCGTAAAATGAAGTGAAAGGGTTGCTTGTCTTTTATCTCACTTAGAACCTGTCTGTTGCCAAAATGACCTGCGATTGCATTTGGGATTCAAGCCATGTCACATGATATCTCTCAACTAATTAAGCCAAGAGGTATAGGGGGCACACTTAAATGGTGTCTCAAATTCACCCATTGAAGCACAATACCATGAATATGTTATTGATGCACTGAATACAATGAGACATTTACTTTGAAAATGTAAAGAGATGAGAGAATAAAGGGTTCAGTTGCAACGATAGGATCCTTTATTTTACATACTTACTAGGAAAAGCACAGAGCTGCTGCATATTGCACTCCTAATCAGAGCAGTCGTGAGAATATGGGAAGTGATGCCCATTGCATTGTTAACTGTGGAACTTTCTTGGGTAATAAGTAAAGGTTAGAATTTCTTATTTCTCATGAATTTAAAGCTTCCATCATACATGTAAATGCTAGGATGGGTCACATTTATGATCACAAATTATCCTTATTACAGAATGACTTGTTTTATACACCTAGGGGAAGATTTACTAATATGGTCTTAAAATTTGACAGCTTAGAAGAAGTAGACTAGGTGCTCCAAATTTAACACACTGCCTTACACCATATCATATATTTGCTGTATCTTTAGATACTTTTGTCCAATGTTCTACCACCTCTTGGGTACTTACAATTCTGCAAGCCATACCACCTTTCAAATAGTAATGCTAATAATAACTATAAATCTACCACAAGACTCGTACACCAGATTTGTGGCACTAACTTAGCCAGAATTCTGGTGCCTTCAGCCTTGTAAATCTTACACCCATGTTCATACGGCAAGAAATAAGATAAAATATTCGTATGTTTATCTGAATTCAAGTATTATTTCACATATTCCAAAGAATATAGTAGTACTTACTGTTCGAATTCCTTTGTAACTATCTCTTACAGAAGTATTTATGTCCTTACCTCTGCCAGATGCAAACCTCATCAGTGAAGGCAATGTCAGACCAAGAAATGCTAGGTATAAATCCATTAGAGGATGAAAAATAGAGGCAAGTGAATGAACAACAAAGTAAAATTGCTAGGGGTGATCTAACCCACAATCTGTGTGACAACAAAGTCATAATATGCCGGTACAGAGCAAGTCCTTTTAACCAGGAAATTGTAGAGGAAGTGGTTGATCAGTATGTGTATATTCCAGAAAGACGTATCTTCATTAAAATGACTAAGGGACTTACTCATTGTGTGCTTTAAGTCTTTGAAATATTAGGTTGGCTCAATCTAAAAAATACAAGTAACTGCCATTAACTTTGCAACTTTTATATGACTACTCCTATAACTTTCAACTTCTTGTTATAAAAGTGTAGAGAGGTAAGCTAGACTTAGCTTTTTCTGTATCTTCCTTATTCTATCATGGAGAATGATTAGGAAATACTACTAAGTGATAACAATACATTTTTTTAAAGGATTAAAAGATTTATGCCACAAAAGCAAGTTATCTGCTATTCATAGAACAGGGGATAGCTTGCTGATGGATGAGGGTATCATTGCTGGGACCCCCAAACGATCCTGAGAATATGACTCCACCAGCGCGTCCTGAAGTGAAGGTAGCAACAGTCACCCATGCACTGCTGCTCCATTCATTTCGGTGGGATTGCCAGAGAACTTTGCTATCTTCAGTAGTCCCACTTAAATGAATGGAGTGGCAATGTACATGCCCTCACTTCAGGACTACTATTACTAAACTGACTGAATAATATTATCATAGTGTATTTAAATAAAAAACATACTATTCAAAGAGCAATATTACCAATAATATCACCATTCAAGGTCCAAATATTATTACCGCACTATGACCACTACGAAGTAACTGAACAATATTACCATACTAATACTGAATAAAATTCAATATTTCCAATATTCCCACAGCACAATGACAGTATAGTGGTAGATACCAGTTTTACACAGGTGCACTACAGACCATATAAGTGATCACAGAGCAGTTATCTCCAGTGATCACAGATGATGTCCTCTCTGACTGGTGTCAATCATTTTACCATATTTTCCTTTTAGCCCAGACCGCCATAATGACTTCTTAGAGCTATGACTTTTGTCTTCAGATTTTTGAATCCTTGCTTTTCCAGTACATTACTTTTCTCTTGACAGTAATTAAGCTCCTGAGTTCCCTAGAAAAAAGTAATAGTGACCCTTTGTGTTTACACACTTAACAGTTGTGCTTGCTACTCAATACTGGTGCCCCCTTAGTGCCCACAACTTAGTAATAGTGCCTCCAGTTAGTTATAGTGCCCCTATAGTACTCCAATATTCAGTACTGGTGTCCACAGTTAATTATGGTATCCTTTTAGTACCCCAATACTCAGGAATAGTGCCCATTGTTAGTGCCCTCAAAAATAATGCTCCCTCCAACCACCATCCCACATTTATTAATCGAGTCTGCACAATTTTGTAGTGCAAGAATAAAAAAAATATATTACTTACCTAGTGCCATTCCCACACTGAACGAACCTTAGCCTCCTCAAAAGTTCTGCCTGAGACACTGGAAGGCCTTTGCACAGGCCGATGTGAATGAATGATGTTATCGTGCCGACCTGTCCCGGAGACCCGTCCTGGTTTCTCATAGGCTGCTGTCCTGAAGATTGCTTCTGGCTGACACAGACTGCTACAACAACATCTTCAAAATATTACTTGTTCTAGCGTAGCACTGGCTAGATGAGCTACCTCCTGCAATTAAAGATTTTCGTAACAGAGTTAACAAACTTTTGTTGGGGTAAAAACGTATATATATGAAACGCAATACGGGGAAGAATTTCATCACGATGTGGCAAAAATGGTTTAACACCCCAGGACTGGCTCCGCTTAATCTGATCAGTATGATGCTACTGGGTAGCTAGTACCCCAGGTATATCCTTTTGTCTTGGAGTATGTCTGTAGAAGATACACATGGCTTGAGATGATAATATTGGTGTATGAACCCAGTTACTTATTGGTCCTCACTGATTTTTAATATATGTTGAATGTCCTTTATAATTGCCTAAATGTTAAGCTTAATAAGACCATATGTTCATGGTGTACACTGTTCATAGCGCTGTGGAATGTCCTAAACACAACTCATGAAACCTCGGATTATACCGTCGTATTGAATGACATGGTGAATTCTGGACAATATCCTCAGTAATGGACTTCCACCACATATCAGACTCTTACTATGAAAGGGAGGGAATTCCGTTTTTTAAATTCTTTTTGTTTCTAGGATGTGGGAATTTGTGTGTTTTGAAAAAAATAGAAAATGTTCAATAAAGGCTCCCACACACTTGCGTTTGTGCTTTTTAATAACGCGATTGTCAATGGGACTTTCTAATGTTAAAAACGCAACGCAACGCAATTTGCATTTTTGGTGCATTGGGTTGTGTTGCGTTTTTAACATAAGAAAGTCCCATTGACAATCGCGTTAACAAAAAACGCAAACGCAAGTGTGTGGGAGCCCTAAAAACTACTTGATTAAAAAAAAATATATATATATTACTTGTTCTAAAGTAGTGTAGAGTTTATTGAAATATTTTTTGCTGCTTGCTTTTCCAGCATGCTTTCCACTGATTTCCCACCCTAAACACAAACTTCCTGTAATAACCTAATTTTTTCCCTTAAATCCTATACCTTGATCCTTGCAAGAAAGGCAAAGAATCTCAGCAGCACACCTTCAGCCACACAGGCTTACAAATAGGGAGAAAAAAGGTTGAATACAGCGTCAAGCCAATAGATGCACGCTCACCATGGGATCCGGACTTCAGAGGTCCCAGTCAGGCACAGAGAAAATATTTGAGGAAAGCAGCATCAATAGAAGCTATTTCACAAGAACATCCTGGATTCTTCAGGGAATCTAAATCCAAATTTCCATCTTTATTGAGTAAAAAACTCCATTAGCACCAACAAAAACTTGCAATGTTTCGTCCTACGCAGAGGATTTTGTCAAGCATATTCACATAGAGACAAAGACAAGCATATAAATGAACCCCCACCAATCACAAAGGACCCAAAAGACAATCCCCCACAGGGGTATGACCAGGATTGGTCAGAAAGATGGAGGTTCCCACCGCATCAGGTGTAACAAATTGGGATAAACAGAGGCCACAATTACCTTAATGTAAAGTACCTAATGTAATCCAGGAGCGCTACATCACATCCGGTAATGTTGTATCCGGTAGTTAAACGGATCCGCTGAGTGTCGGCGCTAGAGAACTCAAAACATCCTGTAAACCCCGAATGTGATGTAGCGCTCCTGGATAACATTAGGTACTTTAGATTAAGGTAATTGTGGCATATGATGAACTTAAGCACACATTAAGAAAAGAAGTTATACAAACAGTTTTAACAAATCCTCCATCAATATCTGGCTCCAAAATTCTCCTGAAACAAAAAAATCTCTTTAAATTCTACAAATGTCACTACAGGAGTTGCTGTTTTGTTGACAGGCAGTATGGATACTGTATCCATAACTACAATCTCTGCCACTTACAATGTACCAAACTTCAAGAACAAGGGCAACAAGTGCGTTATTTTATTTGTTGCCATCCACTCGACCAATATCCTGGCCGTTCACTGCAGAGATACCACTTAACATACTGGTTGTTCTTACAGACGAAAACATTTGAAAAGCTGTAAAGTCCAAACCACATCAAGTCTGTAAGATGTAGATAAAACTACTCAGAAAGCAACAGTATCTTCCGTAGACATGAATAAGGTGGGAGGGTCTACAAGAACCGACAACCACACGTTTATTTTGCTGATGAATACACTTTATTGCACGTTCTCTCTAAAATAGAAGGCTTATAAATTTTTAGTACTTCAGTAGGCCAAATTTTAGCTTGCAGGACTAAAGGCCACTTTCACTTTATGCCTACTTCTCATAGAGGGATGCAATCACAATTGGAGACACTTACCAGTCACTCATAGGCTAATGCTGCTGAGGCTCTTTGTAGACACAGGGATACTTAGTTTCTTGTAGCCACTGCATATCTGTGCAATGTCCTCATTTCCAATGTGCTGTTTCTCCCTTGTGGTGGCTCTGTTCCTCAGGGTATACTCATAGCCTGCTTTGGGATTTCCCACCTAGCCTACTTTGGGATTTCATCAGTTGACCAACACCGAACACCATCTGGTAACCAAAGGCCTAATCTGTTCTTATTTGCCATCACAGCAGCTCACCCAACTGTCACTAATGGCTCTCTCTAGATCTCCAGTCAGAGGTTGGCACAGATCTCCGACTGGGCTGCAGGGTTCTAATTAATGCCTGCTACTACCGGGTTTCTCCGAAAATAAGACGTACCCATAAAATAAGCCCTACACAGTTTTTGGAGGGTTGGGGGGCTTGAAATATAAGCCCTCCCCCAAAAATAAGCCCTAGTTACACTACATGAAAAACAAAAAGAAAGCAATACATTACCCAGCAGGAACCGTTCGTGGTTGGTTCATCGAGCACTGCAGTGATTGGCTGAGCTACGATGCTCGAGAACCAATCAGAGCAATTGCTTGCTGGAGGTAGGGTTTACGAACCCCGTTACCAGCAAGCGATCTTCTGTCGGCGACTGAGAACTTTAAGGAAGCCAGCCGGAACTGTAGAGACCAGCGGGAGGGACCCGGACAGTGCCTGCTAGGTAAGTATGATGAGACATCCCCCGGAAATAAGACCTCATGCTCTTTTAGGGCAAAAATTAATATAAGACCGAATCTTATTTTTGGGGAAACACGGTAGCTGATGATTTACAGCAGCAAAGTATTTAAAGAGGTGTCACCACTTAACACATTGGTTCTGCAAGAAAGCCAACCATGTGTTTTGACAAATTTATTGAACAACCAACCTAATATCGGAAGAAATATAGCCATTACCAAATCAACCCTTAAAAAGGAGTTTGGTGCAAACGCCACAAGCATATTTTAACCCACATATGTAAAAGACATAGGTAAAACATGTGTAGGTTGCTTGCACCACCCAAAGATCATTCAAAAAACTGCTCCCAAAAATTTTTCTTCACAGATAAATGTAGCTGGAATGACGGCCAATAATTATAACAATCCTCAGCAATTAAAATCAAAGAAGTGACTTATTAGAACTGACGGCTGATAAGAATGAAATAGCAGTACAGCCTTATCCATCCTTGACTGGAAAAAAATTGACAAAAGAAACTTTAAAAACTTCCCTATTTATTCAGTATTAAGTATGAGGTCTATGCTCAGAAATACACACACTTACACACCTTGGCATGCTATCAATGAGGTTATTAATGGTCATCTGAGAAATGTTCTGCCATGTTGAATGCACATGGGGATGCAAATCATCAAGAAGTGTTGCTAGGGGCTCCCTGTGCAGTTGCTGACGAATGACCTCCCATATATGCTCAATGGGAAGCAAGTCCATAGCACACAAGCTGCTCACAGCTGCACGATCAACATGCGGCCTATCATTGTCATGTTGAAAAATGGCTCCTGGAGAAAAGACCTCATACTGACTCCATGAACAAATCAATAATAAAGCTGTTAGTGTACCTGGAATGAAAACTAGAGGGGTCTGGCTACAGTACATTATGCCAACCTTCACCAAAATCCTGGGAGTAGGCGCGGTGTGACGTTCCACCCCGAAGGCCCCTTCAGGGTATTTCCCACGTGATCTCCAGGGCAATCTCTGGCTATCATTGCATCTGAGACAAAAGTGGAGCTCTGAAGAAGATGGACCTTCATACCAGCCTTGATTGCCATCTTGCTCTGCACCACGATAGCCTGTGAGAGCTGTGTCATGAGCTCAGTAGAACATCTGGCTTGCACATGTCTTCAGATGGTTTGTGTAGACACTAGTCAACGCCCTAGGTTTGGGATATGACGTTCAATTTCACACGCAGCACAGAATGGATTACTATGTGCCATTATTCCAATCTGAGGATCCATCCATACGGAGACTCGGCTTTGTGCACCTCTTGTTTCATGTGAGATTGTTCTTGTTCTCCCAAACATTGGGACATGCAACGTTGAACATTGCTGACTAGAGATGAGCGAACGTACTCGTTCGAGCTTGATACTCGTTCGAGTATTAGCGTGTTCGAGATGCTCGTTACTCGAGACGAGTACCACGCGATGTTCGAGTTACTTTCACTTTCATCTCTGAGACGTTAGCGCGTTTTTCTGGCCAATAGAAAGACAGGGAAGGCATAACAACCTCCCCCTGCGACGTTCAAGCCCTATACCACCCCCCTGCAGTGAGTGGCTGGCGAGATCAGGTGTCACCCGAGTATAAAAATCGGCCCCTCCCGCGGCTCGGCACAGATTTATTCTGACATAGAGGAGGGAAAGTGCTGTTGGTGCCGGAGCTGCTATAGGGAGAGTGTTAGGAGTATTTTAGGCTTCAAGAACCCCAACGGTCCTTCTTAGGGCCACATCTAACCGTGTGCAGTAGTGTGGAGGCTGCTTTTTGCAGTGTTGCACATTTTTTTTTTTTTGTATATCGGCCGTGCAGAGCATTGCGCCCTGCAGTAATTATACATACTCCAGGGCCAGTAGTGGTGGTGAGGCAGGGACAGAAGACATATATTTATTGAATATAGGCAGTGGGCCTTTCCAAAAACATTTGGGAAAAAAAATCTATTTGGGCTGCCTGTGAGTGTCCTCAGTGTACTGGGTCTGTGCTGGGTGTAGTTGTCCTCCTAATTCATACGCAGCCAGCTAAGTGTTACAGCAGGCTTGCGCAAAATTATTTCCTGGCTCAGTGTTGGCTGTTACATCACCGCTGTATTCCTGTCCACAGTGCAACAGTCTGCAGTTATTTTACATACTCCAGGGCCAGTAGCGGTAAGGCAGGGACAGAAGACATATATTTATTGAATATAGGCAGTGGGCCTTTCCAAAAACATTTGGGAAAAAAAATCTATTTGGGCTGCCTGTGACTGTCCTCAGTGTACTGGGTCTGTGCTGGGGGTAGTTGTCCTCCTAATTCATACGCAGCCAGCTAAGTGTTACAGCAGGCTTGCACAAAATTATTTCCTGGCTCTGTGTTGGCTGTTACATCACCGCTGTATTCCTGTCCACAGTGCAACAGTCTGCAGTTATTTTACATACTCCAGGGCCAGTAGTGGTGGTGAGGCAGGGACAGAAGACATATATTTATTGAATATAGGCAGTGGGCCTTTCCAAAAACATTTGGGAAAAAAAATCTATTTGGGCTGCCTGTGACTGTCCTCAGTGTACTGGGTCTGTGCTGGGGGTAGTTGTCCTCCTAATTCATACGCAGCCAGCTAAGTGTTACATCAGGCTTGCGCAAAATTATTTCCTGGCTCTGTGTTGGCTGTTACATCACCGCTGTATTCCTGTCCACAGTGCAACAGTCTGCAGTTATTTTACATACTCCAGGGCCAGTAGTGGTGACGCAGAGAGAGAAGACATATACAGTGTATATAGGCAGTGGGCCTTTCCAAAAACATTTGGGAAAAAAATCTATTTGGGCTGCCTGTGACTGTCCTCAGTGTACTGGGTCTGTGCTGGGTGTAGTTGTCCTCCTAATTCATACGCAGCCAGCTAAGTGTTACAGCAGGCTTGCGCAAAATTATTTCCTGGCGTTCCGTAAGCGAAGTCAGCCTCCAACCACAGGCCAATAAGCGGCACATTTAATTACAGCGTTCTGTTTCTGCACTACTGGTAATACACCATGCTGAGGGGTAGGGGTAGGCCTAGAGGACGTGGACGTGGGCGAGGACGCGGAGGCCCAAGTCAGGGTGTGGGCACAGGCCGAGCTCCTGATCCAGGTGTATCGCAGCCGACTGCTGCGGGTTTAGGAGAGAGCCACGTTTCTGGCGTCCCCACATTCATCTCACAATTAATGGGTCCACGCGGTAGACCTTTATTAGAAAATGAGCAGTGTGAGCAGGTCCTGTCGTGGATGGCAGAAAGTGCTTCCAGCAATCTATCGAACACCCAGAGTTCTGCGCCGTCCACTGCTGCAACTCTGAATCCTCTGGCTGCTGCTCCTCCTTCCTCCCAGCCTCCTCACTCCATTACAATGACACATTCTGAGGAGCAGGCAGACTCCCAGGAACTGTTCCCGGGCCCCTGCCCAGAATGGGCAGCAAGGGTTCCGAATCCTCTCCCACTGGAGGAGTTTGTCGTGACCGATGCCCAACCTTTGGAAAGTTCCCGGGGTCCGGGGGATGAGGCTGGGGACTTCTGCCAACTGTCTCAAGACCTTTCAGTGGGTAAGGAGGATGATGACGATGAGACACAGTTGTCTATCAGTGAGGTAGTAGTAAGGGCAGTAAGTCCGAGGGAGGAGCGCACAGAGGATTCGGAGGAAGAGCAGCAGGACGATGAGGTGACTGACCCCACCTGGTTTGCTACGCCTACTGAGGACAGGTCTTCAGAGGGGGAGGTAAGGGCAGCAGCAGGGCAGGTTGCAAGAGGCAGTGCGGTGTCCAGGGCTAGAGGCAGGGCCAGACCGAATAATCCATCAACTGTTTCCCAAAGCGCCCCCTCGCGCCATGCCACCCTGCAGAGGCCTAGGTGCTCAAAGGTCTGGCAGTTTTTCACTGAGAGTGCAGACGACCGACGAACAGTGGTGTGCAACCTTTGTCGCGCCAAGATCAGCCGGGGAGCCACCACCACCAGCCTCACCACCACCAGCATGCACAGACATATGATGGCCAAGTACCCCACAAGGTGGGACGAAGGCCGTTCACCGCCTCCGGTTTGCACCGCTGCCTCTCCCCTTGTGCCCCAACCTGCCACTGAGATCCAACCCCCCTCTCAGGACACAGGCACTACCGGCTCCTGGCCTGCACCCACACCCTCACCTCCGCTGTCCTCGGCCCCATCCACCAATGTCTGTCAGCGCACCGTCCAGCCGTCGCTAGCGCAAGTGTTGGAGCGCAAGCGCAAGCACGCCGCCACGCACCCGCATGCTCAGGCGTTAAACGTGCACATAGCCAAATTTATCAGCCTGGAGATGCTGCCGTATAGGGTTGTGGAAACGGAGGCTTTCAAAAGTATGATGGCGGCGGCGGCCCCGCGCTACTCAGTTCCCAGTCGCCACTACTTTTTCCGATGTGCCGTCCCAGCCCTGCACGACCACGTCTCCCGCAACATTGTACGCGCCCTCACCAACGTGGTTACTGCCAAGGTCCACTTAACAACAGACACGTGGACAAGCACAGGCGGGCAGGGCCACTATATCTCCCTGACGGCACATTGGGTGAATTTAGTGGAGGCTGGGACAGAGTCAGAGCCTGGGACCGCTCACGTCCTACCCACCCCCAGAATTGCGGGCCCCAGCTCGGTGGTGGTATCTGCGGCGGTGTATGCTTCCTCCACTAAATCACCCTCCTCCTCCTCCGCAACCTCTGTCTCGCAATCAAGATGTGTCAGCAGCAGCACGTCGCCAGCAGTCGGTGTCGCGCGTCGTGGCAGCACAGCGGTGGGCAAGCGTCAGCAGGCTGTGCTGAAACTACTCAGCTTAGGAGATAAGAGGCACACGGCCCACGAACTGCTGCAGGGTCTGACAGAGCAGACCGACCGCTGGCTTGCGCCACTGAGCTTCCAACCGGGCATGGTCGTGTGTGACAACGGCCGTAACCTGGTGGCGGCTCTGCAGCTCGGCAGTCTCACGCACGTGCCATGCCTGGCCCACGTCTTTAATTTGGTGGTTCAGCGCTTTCTGAAAAGCTACCCACGCTTGTCAGACCTGCTCGGAAAGGTGCGCCGGCTCTGCGCACATTTCCGCAAGTCCGACACGGACGCTGCCACCCTGCAACATCGGTTTCATCTGCCAGTGCACCGACTGCTGTGCGACATGCCCACACGGTGGAACTCTATGCTCCACATGTTGGCCAGGCTCTATGAGCAGCGTAGAGCTATAGTGGAATACCAACTCCAACATGGGCGGCGCAGTGGGAGTCAGCCTCCTCAATTCTTTACAGAAGAGTGGGCCTGGTTGGTAGACATCTGCCAGGTCCTTGGAAACTTTGAGGAGTCTACCCAGATGGTGAGCGGCGATGCTGCAATCATTAGCATCACCATTCCTCTGCTATGCCTCTTGAGAAGTTCCCTGCAAAGCATAAAGGCAGACGCTTTGCGCTCAGAAACAGAGGCGGGGGAAGACAGTATGTCGCTGGATAGTCAGAGCACCCTCCTGTCTATATCTCAGCGCGTTGAGGAGGAGGAGGAGCATGAGGAGGATGAGGAGGAGGGGGAAGAGACAGCTTGGCCCACTGCTGAGGGTACCCATGCTGCTTGCCTGTCATCCTTTCAGCGTGTATGGCCTGAGGAGGAGGAGGATCCTGAAAGTGATCTTCCTAGTGAGGACAGCCATGTGTTGCGTACATAGCCGTATAGAATGAATATGGACCCGCGCTCCGAGAACTGACACTTCTATCTTCCTTTAAATAAGTTTATTTCTTTAAACTACGCGTTTCGTCCTTCCAGGAGGACTTTTTCAAGTGCACAAATACATTCAATTACATTCTATTTATAGTAAAATGCACATACCTTTCTCCCGTGCGGTCTGCTCCGTCCCGTGTCTCCTCCAGCGTCCTGCGGCGTCACGCCCCCCCGTGCGTGTCATGTGACCTGCATCACATGGTGCCGTGACGTCACATAGCCGGGCGCTGCTCTTTCTGTGAGAGAGAGTCTAGACGGGCAGAACTGCAGCTATTGGGATGCATGAAGAATATAAGTGTTACTGGCTTCCACCCATATCTATCATGATTCATTGGTTCATAAAATATTATTATAAAAACATTTGTCTCTTCTTTATAAAACGGGAGGAAGAAAATATTTTCATGGCAATTCATTCTTATTATTATTCTTTCTACCGCAACTTGTTCTCTTCATTTCTCAATTGGATTATATATGTATATGTAAGCCTTGGCGAACTTCGCGGGTGGATCTCCTATCATTCTCGGTGGAGACTTTAATCTGGCAATGGACCCAACCAGAGACACCTCCGGGGGTAAGTCGGGGATCTCCCCATCAGCACTACACAAAATCAGATCAGAACTAGCTAACCTTAAATTGATAGATCTGTGGAGGGTCCTGCACCCAGGAGAGAAGGACTTTAGTTTCCACTCTCTAGCCCACAATAGCTATCATAGGTTAGACTACCTATTTATATCCCATAATTTGTTAGATAGAACACCAACCTCAACCATGGGTTCCTTCATTTGGTCTGACCATGCTCCGGTCTGGGGATCACTACGTAGGAGGCAGGTGGGTGACTCGAGCCCATCCTGGCGACTTAATGATAACTTGCTAGAGGACGGGGCCTGTCTGCGGGACATACAGCAGGCTATCGACACATTCGTGGACGTCCATAAAACGGACACCACATCTGCCCCACTGAAATGGGAAGCCCTCAAATGTGTGATCAGAGGAATCTGCATTTCCCACGGGGCACGTCTTAAAAAACTGAGGACGGCCAAGCTGGAGGGGCTCCTTGCCCAACTAAATAGGTTGGAGACAAACAACAAAACAACACCATCAGACGACATCGCAGCAGAGATTTCAACAACTAGAATTAACATACTGCGCATCCTAGATCAGGCCTCACTATGCCAAAGAAACAAAACAAAAGGTTGGCATTATGAGTACGGGGACAAAAGTGGTAAAGGCCTAGCTAGGGCGCTAAATCCCAGAACCCCCCAAACGTATGTTTTCGAGGTACATAAACCGGGAAAGGGAATAGTCCATAGCAATACGGAGATCCTCGAGAGTTTCCAGGGGTACTACCAGGATTTATACAACCTCAGGAAACAGTCCGAGGAATCTGGAGGAGAGCTAGAAAGGGACAGGGACACATACGTGGCCAAACACACCCACACGCACATACCGAGAGAGGACACACAAGCACTAGAACAGGACTTCACCCTTGAGGAGCTGAAAGAAGCAATAACTTCACTAAAAATAGGGAAGAGTCCAGGCCCAGATGGCTTCTCGCCACGTTTCTATAAGATCTGCATGGATCGTTTGGCCCCTCTGATGCTGGAAACGTTCAATTCAATCTCAAGAACCTGTCCCTTCCCGGCACAAGCGTTGCAAGCAATCATTACGGTCATTCCCAAACCGGGTAAAGACCTAACATGTTGCGGAAGCTATAGACCGATCTCCTTATTAAACATCGACACCAAACTATTCTCTAAATTAATAGCAGGACGCCTCCAAAACCATATCCCAACCCTGATCCATGGAGACCAGGTGGGCTTTGTGCCGGGAAGGGAAGCAGGAGACAATACCATAAGAACTATAGCCCTGGTCTCAAGGGCCATTAAGTCTAAAGACCCCTTGTGCCTGTTGTCAGTCGACGCTGAAAAAGCGTTCGACAGAGTGGAATGGAGTTTCTTGGAAACGGTGTTGAAGCAGATCGGACTAGGCCCAAGATTGTTAGGGTGGATTATGGCACTATATAATAATCCTTCGGCGAGAATTCGGGTTAATGGTAAACTCTCACAACAGGTACAAATAGGAAATGGAACGAGACAGGGCTGCCCACTGTCCCCTTTTCTATATATCCTAGTGATGGAGACATTGGCAAATCCCAGCATCAGAGGGGTACAGATAGCTAAAAACGAGCAGAAGACTGCATTATACGCCGACGACCTCCTAATATATTTATCAAACCCAAGGGTGGCCCTCCCCAACGTACTTGATGAATTCCAGAAATTTGGTCGACTTTCCAATTTTAAAGTTAATGTAAATAAGTCAGAAATCCTAAATGTCCCCCGGGGCTCCAAGACTGGTGAGTTCGCTGGCACGAGACCAGTTACCGGGACATGACACACCGTTTTGACCCTCCCACTGGAGTGGACTTCTCCACCCTTTCTACCCTCGAGCAGAGAAGCAACGAGATGGACATTATCTTTATAACCACTCTTTTTCCTCCCTGAGTAGGACACGTAAATTGCGGCCAAGCGGCTAGGCCAAGCACTTATATTGTTTTTGGTTACACAGTACCAAGATAGAGGAGGACGTCGCCTCCTCTATCTTTCACTGCACGATTTCGGAGTGCCGTAGCGCCGCCTCGGACCCTACGCACTGCCACGTTACCCCAAGTAGGGTTTCAGGGGCACTGGTTTCTCACAGAAACTCAGAGCAACAGGCCCTCTGAATAGTTTATAGTATTCTGCTGGCTTTACGCTAGCAGTTAAGTTTTTAGTGTACGTCTTTGTCTGTGCGTACCCCCCCCTCTCTCCCCCCTCCCCTCTTCCCCCACGGACCCATCCCCAGGGGAACACCTCTGACCGCAGAGGCATCGTAACGGCACCTACTGGTACACCAACCCCAACCATGTCAAAAATGCCACCCGATACTGCTAATCTTACGATTGTGTCCCTAAATGCACAGGGTTTGAATGTTCCGGAGAAAAGGTCCTCCATTCTCCATCTCCTGTGGAAAAGAAAAGCACAAGTGGCCTTCGTACAGGAGACACACTTCCGGACAGACGCAGCCCCCCGGTTCTGCGATGCCAGGTTTCCGAACGCTTACCACAGCACGAACCACGAATCCAAGTCTAAGGGGGTATCGATCCTCATCGCCAATTCGGTTCCGTGGGAGCACGTGAAGACGCACGCTGATGCAGGAGGCAGATCTCTCTTCATTAAAGGTAAGCTGGCCGACACTCCAGTCACATTTGCAATGGTTTACCTCCCTAACTCCAACCAGGTGACTTTCTTGGAGAGGACCCTGGAGGACTTAGAGGAGTTCAAGGAGGGCACCCTGATACTGGGGGGAGACTTCAACCTGCCATTAGACCCACACATAGACACCTCTAGGGGGAGTAGCTGCCTATCGCAAGCCGCACATCGTAGAATTCGAAAGACACTCCACAAATACCAACTAGTGGACGCGTGGAGGATCCTACACCCCTCTACAAAGGACTATACGTTCTTCTCCGCGCCCCACAATACATACTCCAGGATAGATTACTTCCTAGTGCATCACTCAAACCTGCCTGCCCTAGTCACAGCGGACATAGGCAATATCACCTTCTCAGACCACGCCATGATCACTATGTCAATAACGCTTCCCAATGTGTATGGCAGAGCATGGCATTGGCGTTTAAATGAATCCCTGATCAATGACCCGATTACTTCCAAAGAAGTTAAGGAGGCATTGCAAGACTACTTCGCCCACAACAACACCACAGATGTAGACCCATTAATGATATGGGAAGCCCACAAATGTGTCATCCGTGGCTTTTGCATCAGCCTCGGATCCCGCATCAAGAAAGAGCGAAACGCACACCTCCAGGGACTGCTCTCACAGATCCAGATGCTAGAACGCACCCACAAATCCTCCAGTAACGACAGGGGGACAGAACTAGCTCAGCTCAGAGAGAAGGTCCGCTCATTCTGTCTGGGTCGAGCAAAGGCGAATCTGACAAAATGTAAACGCCACTTCTTCGAATTCGGGGATAAGCCCAGCCGCACACTAGCCCGTGCACTCCGCACCTCCAGAACCAGGACATACATACCACACATCACAAACGGCGGCGGGCATATGCACCATACACCTCAACAGATAGCCGAAGCATTCAGGGACTACTACCAGGCCCTGTACAACTCGGCCCCCACCCTGTCAGAGCAGGAGAGGACAGCCAGACGAGAAAAAATGAGAGACTATCTTCAACACTCCAACTTAGGCAAACTCCCATGTGAGACCATAAAAGCGATGGAGGCCCCGATCACACAAACAGAACTAGCAAACGCCATAGCAGACTCCAACACAGGGAAGGCACCAGGACCAGACGGTCTCACGCTCACATATTACAAAAAGTACATAGAGGTCCTGTCCCCTCACTTTACCCGGGCATTTAACGCAATTACGTCAGGGAACAAACTTCCAAGGGACACCCTAAAAGCCCACATCGCGGTAATACCAAAAGAAGGAAAGGACCCATCGCAGTGCCAGAGCTACCGCCCCATCTCACTGCTAAATACAGATTTGAAACTATTCGCCAAAATTCTAGCCAACAGGATCTCCCAATTCCTACAGGGCCTGATCCATGAAGACCAAGTGGGCTTTGTCCCACTCAGGGAAGCAAAAGACAATACGACGAAGGCCATAAACCTGATCAACATAGCAAAAAAAAGCTCGCTCCCCATCAGTCTACTCTCCACAGACGCGGACAAAGCGTTCCACAGAGTAGACTGGGACTTTATGTTCACCACGGTCGCCCATGTGGGGATGGGCCCTAACATGCTATCCTGGCTAGCAAGTCTTTACTCCAACCCCTCAGCATCGGTCAAGGTGAACGGCCAGCTTTCCACCCCATTCACGATCAATAACGGCACAAGGCAGGGCTGCCCCCTATCTCCCCTAATCTTTATCATATGCCTAGAGCCGCTATTAGGACATATCCGCTCCAACCCGGATATTAAGGGAATCAAGCTAGCAGACACAGAACATAAGATAGCGGCATACGCAGATGATCTCCTGTTCTTTATCTCAAACCCACGAATATCGCTCCCTAATCTAATGGCAGAAGTAAACCAATACTCCGCCCTATCGAATTTCAAAATTAATTACAACAAATCTGCGGCGCTTAATGTATCATTACCCCAGACCACAGCGACAGAGCTGGAGGACGCCTTCCCTTTCTCGTGGAAAGGTGACCACATACAGTACTTAGGAACTAAGCTGACACCAGAGGTTGAGGGACTGTATGCGGCTAATTTTCCAGCGCTCCTGAACAGGGTGAGACAGGATCTCAACTCTTGGACGAAAGGCCTGTTCTCATGGTTTGGTAGAGGGGCAGTTATCAAGATGAATATTCTACCCAGAGTATTATACCTACTCCAGGCCCTCCCTATCCAAATACCGAAACAATTCTTTCAGCACCTAAATTCCCTGATGACCAAATTCGTGTGGGCAGGAAAACCCACCCGCATCGCACGAAGCACTTTATCCAGACCAAAAAATGAAGGGGGTATGGGACTTCCCAATTTTACGCAATACTATCAGGCAGTTCATCTAACACGGATAGTAGACTGGCACAGGCACTCAGTATCCAAACAATGGGTCACGATTGAACAGCACACTACATCAGTCCCGCTCAAAGTTCTACCCTGGGCACAAACAGGAATCCCCTCGGAAATAGCAAACCACCCCACGATTGGCCCCACGCTGGCAGTAGCAGCAAAAACTTTCCCCAGAGCAAACATTTCCCCTAAGCCCTCACCATTGTTCCCAATCCTGGGCAACCCTGCCTTCCCCCCAGGTACTGAAGACAAGACATTGAGAAACTGGCTCGCGGAGGGCGTATTCAGGGCAGAGCACTTTATACAGGAGGGCCAATGGCTCTCGGTGGACGCCCTACTAGCAAGTGGGACAGGCAGAGCACCACTGACGCACTGGAGGGCGATGCAAACGCGGCACTTCCTCACCTCCCTCCCCCGACCCAATACCTTCACGCGCCCCAAAACACAATTCGAAACCACCTGCATTCAGGAGGGACCTTCAAGACACACACTCTCCAGAATGTACAATCTACTCAATTCACAACCAGAGACACCGCCCCCGGGATACATACAGAAATGGGAAACAGAGCTCGGGATTACGCTCTCCACAGAGGAAAGGGAAAAACTATACAATATTACGCACTCCTCTTCAATATCTAGCAAGATACAAGAAGCAGGATACAAAATCCTCTCGCGCTGGTACAGGGTGCCCTCCTTCCTCAACACAATATTCCCGTCAGTCTCGCACCTGTGCTGGAGGTGCGGTGCAGAACGGGGCACGTTGTTGCACGTGTTCTGGGAGTGCCCGGCATTAGCGAACTTCTGGTCCGAAGTCTGGCGGATCATATCAAAGTTCACAGACTACTCGGTTCCGAAATCCCCGGCCTTCTTCCTCCTGCATCATAGCGACATACCACTGGCGAGATACAAAAATTCGATCGTGCGCCATCTGGTGAACGCGGCGAAATCCTGTATCCCCAGACTGTGGAGGCAGACTGCGCCACCTACCCTACACATGTGGCTTAACATAGCCAACTGGATCATGGAAATGGAGGACCTTACTGCATCTTTAAAAGGGACACAAGAAAAATTCAGGAAGACCTGGTATCATTGGATAGCGTTCCAGGGTTCGAAGGAATATCAGCAATTACTCCGCACTTAAGGTACCAAGTACCCCACCCCCAGAATCCCTACAACCTCCCCGCCCCCTGCTCCCACTGTTCTCCCCTTCGTGAGATGTTTGTAAGTTACCCTGACATGTTCCATATTTCTGCAAATGCACATGAGAGCAAGCACTGGCAGAGGTATGCGACTACAGGTGGAGCAATCGGCCGCTGGGCATAACAGTGTTGTGAGACACGAAACCCCCCGGCGATCGACTGCCCCCACGCATACTGCTCCTCTGCGGCTGCTATACCCGTGCCCCGTCTAGCCAATGGTTATACACCTAACAGCCGGGCAAAGAACACTACAGGAAACGGTTCTAATAGCAAGAGAATGATTGCTCTCGCTGTCCTCGGGGCGGTACTCCGCCTGAGGAGAGGCGAATGCAGAAGAACTCTAAAACACCACACTACACAAAGCGGCTGAGACGAGACAATGTATAGGATGTCCAAGTTATGTTCAGACAAATGTTTGAAGATGTTTAATGAAAATGTCATACTTTTCCGTTATTATGTCACTGTCTTTGAAAATGAAAATTGAAAACGAGACAATAAAGAATTTAAAAAAAAAAGAAATCCTAAATGTCAACATACCTGAACAAGAGGAGGGAGCCTTGCGGGCGGCTTTCCCGTTCAAATGGAAGAAGGAAGGAATCAAATACCTAGGTATAAATATCACACCAAAACCAGAAGATCTCTTCATAAAAAACCACCAACCACTACTGACTAAAATTGAAAAAGACTTAGACAGGTGGCGAGCGGCACCTCTAACTTGGTTCGGCAGGATAAGTTCCGTAAAAATGAATGTCCTCCCTAGACTGCTGTATGTCATGCAGACGTTACCAATTTTTCTCCCGGCGACATTCCTAAACAGAGTCAGGAAACTGATAATGAGATTCATCTGGGGTTCAGGGAGACCCAGACGGAACTGGAGAGCTCTCACGGGACACAAGGAAAAAGGGGGCATGGGGATCCCAAATATGGCCTTATATTACAGGGCGACTCTGACCAGACGCATATTAGAGCTAACACAAGATAGATCACACAAACGATGGGTGACTATGGAGCGGGACGCAGCTCACTACTGTGTGACCGGTCTAATATGGATCCCGGGAAAGGGGAAATACAAAGACGCGGGCCTATCCCCATTCACAGAAGGGATATTCTCAGCTTGGATAGGATGGGCCACGAGGACGGGACTGATCAGGAGACCGGGCCCATTAACGCCGCTAGTGGGGAACAAGGACATCCCAACATTCTTTAAGGGCTCTCCACTGGTCAATATGCTGAAAGAGGGACAGTCAGTAGACATCCCCAGGGTAAGAGATATGACTAAGGAGGGTAGCCTGAAAACATTAGAAGAGATCTTGGGGGGGAGAGGGTCCCCGACCGGAGCATGCTACCAATACATGCAGCTAGGCCATTACATAACATCGCTGGGAGGAACCCAACTATTAGGGGCCAACCCAACGCCCTTTGAAAGTTTATATATCCTTAACTCAACCGCAAAGGGAAGCACGTCCGATTTATATCAATTCATGGTGGAAAGGGACACACAGGAGAGCGGGATAGTATTAGAAAAGGAATGGGCAAAGGATTTGGGCTACTCACCCCAGGAGGCGGCCTGGAAAAAAACGTTCATCCTGACACACAAATTGAGTATATCCAGTAAAGCACAAGAGCTGAATTACAAGATCCTGATCAGATGGTACAGAACACCTGAGAGACTTGCCAGAATATACCCCCAGTACTCGGACTCATGTTGGAGATGCCAATCGGAAAGAGGTACCTTTGTACATATGTGGTGGTCATGTCCACTGATCTGTCCTCTTTGGCGGGAGGTGGGTGCACTCTATGCATTTGTCGTGGGGAGACCCTTTCAGATGACGCCAGAAGTGGCTTTACTCTCAATGTTTCAGGCTTCCATATCAAGCGTTAAAAAATCATTGCTAAGGTTCTTTATACTTGCAACACGTCAGGTTATCGCGAAGAATTGGAAGGCGACTATTACATCCTCTAGACTAATGTGGCTGGAAACGATGGATCGTATAACTTATATGGAAGAATTAGCGGCTAGAGATGAACTACGGCACAACAAATATATAGCGACATGGAGTGCCTGGATCTCCCTGAGAGAGGGGGCAGAGGTACTCAACTGGACCCAAACAGGTTCGGTCCCCCCCTGACAGGGTCGTTCCACCCAGCTAGAAAAGGAATCAGTGGATGCGCGCGGGAATAGTAGGAAAAGGCAGGAAGGTCTTATCCCCCCCCCCCCTCCCTAACCTTTCCTCATAAACTCAAAATTTATTAACTTTCTATCCTTCTAACTCTCTTCTTTCTCGGACCAACGCACCTCGTGCCTCTTCTTGAGGTGCGTTGGACCATTTAATTGAGTTGATAGTTTTAGTTTTTCTTGAAAATGGTTCGGAAGAATGTAACTAGCTGAAAAGGAAAAAAAAGAACAGAACACAAGAACCAATTATTGAAAAGGTTTTATTTAATGTATCTACTTATAAGCTTAAGATTGTTGTATTGATGTAAGTTGGCCTGGAATGTAGGCCTTGTTGTTAATGGCATTCCAACAATATACAAAATAAATAAATACATTTTGAACATATATGTATATGTATAAATATCATTATAATAAATATATCATAAAATTATTCTTAAATCTAATGACACTATCAATTAATTCTATATATTTTTCTCATAAAAACCTATAATAAATATAATTAATATCATGCTTATTAATAATGATAAATGATATAAAATATAAAACAATTCATAAAAATATTTTTATTATTATTATTGTTATCTTTATAACCCCTAATGTATATTCATTATAACTTCTCTAAAATTTCATTAAGACCCTGCATTAAACATGACATTACTACCTCAGCTGTGTTGGGCACTGCAATGGGATATATTTATGTACCGCCGGTGGGTTCCAGGGAGCCACCCATGCCGTGGGTTCACACGGAATTCCCATTGCGGAGTTGTACCTGCCTGTGACTATTTATTAAAAAACGCGGTCTGACTGGGGCATGCAGACACCTTGACAGAATGAATAGTGTGTGGCACATAGGTTCCCCATTGCTATGCCCACGTGTGCAGCTTCTGATGGCGGTGGCACAGGATTATATTTCTCATTGCTTCTGTACAGCATTGTGGGCTATCGCCCTGCCCCTTTTAAAGAGGGTCGCTGCCTAGCCGTGCCAACCCTCTGCAGTGTGTGCCTGCTTTTCCTGTGGCAGACGCACTTATAAATAGACATGAGGGTGGCGTGGCATGAGGGCAGCTGAAGGCTGGGCAGGGACAGTTTGGTGTGCGCTGTGGACACTGGGTCGTGGGGGGGGGGGGGTTGGGCAGCATGTAACCCAGGAGAAGTGGCAGCGGAGTGTCATGCAGGCAGTGATTGTGCTTTGTTGGAGGTAGTGTGGTGCTTAGCTAAGGTATGCATTGCTAATGAGGGCTTTTCAGAAGTAAAAGTTGTTGGGGGGGGGCCCACTCTTGCCGCTATTGTGGCTTAATAGTGGGACCTGTGACCTTGAGATGCAGCCCAACATGTAGCCCCTCGCCTGCCCTATCCGTTGCTGTGTCGTTCCCATCACTTTCTTGAATTGCCCCGATTTTCACAAATGGAAACCTTAGCGAGCATCGGCGATATACAAAAATGCTCGAGTCGCCCATTGACTTCAATGGGGTTCGTTACTCGAAACGAACCCTCGAGCATCGCGATAATTTCGTCCCGAGTAACGAGCACCCGAGCATTTTGGTGCTCGCTCATCTCTATTGCTGACATCTTGCTCTACGCTCATAGTGATCGGCCAGAGAAATAATACAAGGTCTCTCAGTTCAAGGATTCTGTTCCTCTATTAGTAACATATGGCGATGACTGGCACGTCAACGAACAGGAGGCATCGCATAATCATACCACAAGACTTTACCTGATTATATAGGATTCATGTGGCAGAAAACATTTGCCTTCAATCGGCTATTAATACCACCTTGCATTAAAAACCGTGTAAAAAATCCACATCATGGCAGATTTTCAGCTGTGGGTTTGCTGCAGAATGTTCGCTGCAGACATTCTGCAGTAAATCCATCCTGTGTGAACATGCCCTAAGACTGTAGTGCGCTAATAGTCCAGAACAGTCATATTTTAATCTCCAGGCTCTTGGTACCCATGACTTGTAGATCATTTTTCAAATTGCACCGTACCAAGAATGCACTGGCAATCTCAAGTTCTAGTCTCAAGGATGCATCGCTAAACCCTTGTGAGACATCCATCTCTGCCTCCCTACCACTAACCACTCACATTGTATATAGTGCGGCATGATAAAAGTGCAACTTCAAAGATAACAAATACAACCATCAGCACTGCAGTACAGCAAGAATCCATTCAAGAAGGAACACAGATGGGATCCATGCATAACCGATAGGGCTCAGCAATACATCAATGTCAGATCCAAGATAGCATTCAGTGGAAATGAATTTACATCACTTACCAAACAAGGCCTTTTATTCCAACATTAACCCCTTAGTGACAAAGCCTGTTTTCAGTTTTTTTAGCGTTGCATTTCTAGAGCCACAACTTTTTAATTTCTCCATCGACATAGCCCATATGAGGGATTGTTTTTTCGCGGGAAAAAAAGTTGTATTTTTTTTAATGTCATCATTTTTGGGTACATATCATGTATTGTATAACTTTTAAATTTTTTTTAGGGAATTGGGGGCGAGGAATTCTGGCATTTGTTTTTTGGATTCAATTGTTATGGCGTTGAGTGCACAAAATAAATATGATAACATTATTCTCTGGGTCAGCACAATTCTGGCAATACCAAGTTTATACAGTTTTTTAATGTTTTGCTATTTTTGTACACAAAAAAAACACTTTTTTAAGATGTGCTTTTGTGTCGCCGCAGTCCAAGAGCCATAGCATTTTTATTTTTCCATTGACGGAGCTCTATCGGGGCTTGTTTATTGCAGGATGAACTCTAGTCTTCATTTATCCAATTTCTAGGAACATATATTTTGATTGTTTTCAGGGCTTCTACCCACTAGGGTTCTTTTAAAGCTGCGATATCGCTGCGTTTTTTCAATGGGACTTTCTAATGTAAAAATCGCTCTGGCTCTTGAACTGCGTGCTGAGATGGACACGGAGAAGGTGTACACCCATGTGACGACCCAGCTTCCTACTTCTTCTATGTCTTGCGGTAATTAGAGACATGTTATGTAAGCTTTCAAGAAATCATGTGTGCAGCAGCTCATAAATTACCCCAATGCAGAGAGAGAATGATTGTTTTTCCACACCTGATGTCCATTCAAGCCAGCGTTGCTTTCTACCAGACAACAAGAGGTAAAGAATCTTCAGAGAGGTTTGTGAGTACTAAAGAACACTTCAGCACAGTGTTTCAGGAATGGCAAAACTGTTAGTGGGGTTTATTAAAGGGGTTGTCCCGCGCCGAAACGTTTTTTGTTTTTTTCAATAGCCCCCCCCGTTCGGCGCGAGACAAACCCGATGCAGGGGTTTAAAAAAAAACAAACGGATAGTACTTACCCGAATCCCCGCGCTCCGGTGACTTCTTACTTACCTTGCGAAGATGGCCGCCGGGATCTTCACCTTCGGTGGACCGCAGGTCTTCTGTGCGGTCCATTGCCGATTCCAGCCTCCTGATTGGCTGGAATCGGCACACGTGACGGGGCGGAGCTACGATGAGCAGCTCTCTGGCACGAGCGGCCCCATTCAGAAGGGAGAAGACCAGACTGCGCAATTAGACCAGACTGAAAATCAGGGGCAGCTCCCGCTGAGCCAATGAGAGGCAGCAGTCACTCACCCATTCATGAACTCATGAATGGGTGTGTGAGTGAAACCTGCCTCTGATTGGTCAGGCTGTGACCAATCAGAGGCAGATCATTCAGCAGGCGGGGATTTTAAAGCCCCGCCGGCTGAATAGTGCCGAGAAGCAGTTCAGGAGAACTGACAGCGGCCGCGGCTGGACTCCGGCTGCAGCGGAAAGGTGAGTATACAATTTTTTTTTATTTTAACACATTTTAGGATGAATTGCAGGGAAGGGCTTATATATTTAAGCCCTTCCCGACAATTCATCCAGCGCTCGCCGGCAGCCCATTGCTTTCAATGGAGATAGTTGTATTGCCGGCTCCATTGAATTCAATGGGCAAACATCGTTCTTCTCTGCCACAGCTGTTACAGCTGTGGCAGAGAAGAATGATTTGTCTAGCATATGCTCTTAATGGGGTCGGCGCTGCTGCCGCCGGCCCCATTGAGCGCATATAGAGAAGAGAACAGGAATCGCAGATTGCAGATAGGTGCGATCTGCGATTTCTGTTCTATAATTTATCGGACGAGCGCATAAAAAGAGCTCATGTGTCCGATACCATTGCAAAGCAATGGTTTTATAAAATCGCCGGACGCATGCGCAAATCGCGGCTAAAAACGCCCGTCTGACTAAGCCCTTACAGTGTATAGATGATCAAACAATTGCAAGTTCAAGTACCCTATGGGGATTAAAAAAAGTGAAAAAAAAACTAAAGTAAAGATGGTTTAATTATTTAAAAAAATAAATATTAGAAGATTAACCCCTTAACATCCAGGGTATAGTTATTGTTTGTATAGGGGGTGTGGAAATCGTGAGCCTATCCTGTTCCATACAATGCAGGTGCTAGGTGTTTCTCAAGTGCTCGGGCTGATCATGGCTGTTAACCCTTTAAATGCCGCTGTCAATTCAGAAAATGTTCTGCTGAGAGTTCGGGGGAGATTGCAGGATGCCATCCGGCTGCCATGGCAGCCAGGTGCCTTTTGAAAGACCGCAAGGCTGCCATTGCAGATTGCCTATGGCGTGGCTTGATAGACTACCTGTCAGGTCGTATTACAATGCAATAATGAATATTAAGGTACTATATCATACTGCAGGAGTGATTAAACTACTGCAAGTTCAAGTCCCCTTTGGGGACTCAAAAATAAAAATCAGTTTAAGGGCGTATTCACATGAGCATATATCAGCCGGCCTTTTTTAAGGACGGCCGGTATACGTTACCATATAATGCACGAGCTCGGCATATATGCTGACTCACCTCTTCTCTCCTCCCCTACAGTTGTTTGCAATGGGACAGGGTGGGGTGGGGGCAGAGCTAAGCTCCCACCCTTCCCCACCTCTTGTCCGCAGCCAGTAATGGGAGGGAGTGGGATAGGTAGCTTAGCTATGCCCCCCCTCCCATTGCAAACAGCGGCAAAGAGGAAAAGAGAACAGAAGGGAGGGAGAGTTTAGCAGTCATGCTGCTAAACTCCCTCCCACCTCCCTTCTCTGGCCGCTATCATTGGATCCCATAGGAGTCTATGGCAGCAGCCGTAGTCAGGTCAGGAAGATAGTTCCAGGACTATCCTTTCTGCCCGGCGTAAAAGTGTCCAGAGCTATATTGGCCGGCCGGGCGCTATTACTCCACAGGAATACGCCTGTGTGATCTGATGAATTGGAATCCAATGCATAAGATCATAGTGTATATTGGCCGGCCGTGAAAACGACGGCCGATTTATGCTAGTGTGAATAAGCCCTGAAACAGTTTTTTTATTATTAAAAAATAAGAGGTAATAAAAGTGTAACCCCCTTTTCCCATATTTATATAAAAGAAAATTTAAAAAAAACTATACTTTGTATTGCTGCGTCCATAAAGGTCCCATTTATCAAAGCAACGCATTATTTATCCTACGTGATGAAAGTAGTCAGTAAGAAAATCCACAGAATTCCACTTTATTGGTCACCCTGTTTCCAAGAAACAATTTAATAAAAAGCAATCAAAAAGTTATGTACTTCAAAATAGTACCAATAGAAACTACATTGTGTTATGCAAAAAAAATGTTGATGAAAAATAAATAAGTTACTGTCAGAAAAAGGCAGCATAAAATTTTATTTTTTTTCCAAAGATATTTAACTTTTTAAAAGTAGTACTGAAAAAAAAAACAAGATCCCTCCAAAAATGGCAAAATTGTGAGTTTTTCTTCCATTTCATTCCACTTAGAATTTGTGAACGTTTTTCAGTACATTATATGGTACATTAAAAATACAACTTGCTCTGCCAAAAATAAACCCTCAGACATCTCCGTTGAGAATTTTTTGAAAGTGGAGAAGAAAGAACCGCATCACAAAGGGGTTGAACCCCCCCTTGTTTCAGTTGCTGCTTCTGTAAAGGTCCAATTTATCAAAATATTACATTATTAATCCTGCATGGTGAACGCGATGAGAAAACAAGATGCAATGCTAAAATTGTACTTTTTTGGTCTCCTCATCTCCAAGAAAATATGTAATAAAAAGATCAGAAAGGTTGAGCCTCAGGGCTTTTTCACACGGGCGCTGCCATTTTCGGCCATCTGTGTCATGGGCACAGAGCGACCAAAAATCGCAAGAACAAGAGGCAGCCATGACCAAGTCATGGCTGCATCTCCCGTTTATGCGCCCATTTAGATGGCCCGGGTCGCATCGGTGAGGGGAGATGAAACTGACACTTTTTAAAGAACTTTTACGTGATCGCCATTATGCATTGGATAACGGCGATCACGTGACCAGTAACCGCATACCGCGTCTCCCCGTGACATCTCCAGGCTCTTGGCTACCTTTGGTAGCCAGAAGCAGGGAGATTTTGAATTTCTTGGGCAATCTTTCACTTTTGTGCATGCGTCCGCCATCATGCTGACGGGCGCATGCGCCGAAGCTGGGGTAAGGTCCGCGGATCAACATCCCACCAGGGAACAAATCCGGGACCTTGGGTACGTAATTTCATCCCCCCTTACGGATACGATCCGTAAGGGGAGATGAAACTTTAACTTTTTAAACTTTTTTTAACTTTAAACTTTTTTTTTTTTTACTTTTTAACTTTATATGATCACCGTTATCTGATACAGTGGTCCCCAGTCATATCTCCCTGCACTCGGCTAACTGTGACAGCCGGGTGCAGGGAGATTTTGAATTTGCCGGGCTCGCCGGATTCTGCGCATGCGCGCCACATCGGCACATCGCAGAAGCCAGCAGGGGGTCCCGACACCGGCCGGAGGACATCAGCGGACATGAGGTGAGTATTTTCACCTCCCCTCATGGACCCGATCCATGAGGGGAGGTGAAACTTTTCTTTTTTTACACTTTTTTTCACTTTTCCGCGATTGTCGCATGCGGCTGACGTAATGCCGCCTGGCGCGCATGCGCAGAAGGACGGCTACGGGGCCCGAAGCATCGGGACAGTGGGGAGCCGTGCCGCGGACCTCGGTGAGTAATTTCAGCTGCTCCGATGGATCCGATCCATCAGAGAAGCTGAATCTTTAACTTTTTTTGCAGTTTTGTATACTTTTTTGCGATCGGCGCTATCCCTTGCATAGCGCCAATCGCAATGCCGGGGGGGGGGGGGGGGGGGGGTCCGAACAGCCCAGGATGACAGCTCCGTGCTGTCAGCTACCTGTGGACACCGACAGCATGGAGCTGTCACGTCCAGAGCCCGAGGGGCTTTATTCTCTGCAGGACACATGTTTTTACGTCCTCAGAGAATAAAGCCCACTTCGGGAGGACGTAAAAACACTATGGGCTGGTCGTTAAGGGGTTAAGGGCTTATTTACACGTTCGTGTATCGGCCGGGTTTTCACGCCCGCCTGATATACAGTGTCCCTTTCTGTAGGGGGAGGAGGCAGGCCGGGCTGGGAGCAGTGCACTGAGCTTCCCTCCTCTCTCTGCCTCCCTCGCCACTATTTGCAATGGGAGGGGGGCTGAACTTAGCTCCACCCTGTGCCTCCCATTGCAAACAGTGGAAAGGGGCGAGAGGGGGCGGGAGCTCAGTGCACTGCTTTTGGCCCAACCCACCTCCTCCCCCTGCAGAAAGGGACACTGTATATCGGCCGGGCGGGAAAACCCGGTCGATATACGGACATGTGAATAAGCCCTAAAAATGTTTTTTTTTTCCGCTGCATTCAAAGACCCCAAGCATTTTAAATTTTTTAGCAACGGAGCTGTGTAAGGGTTTTTATTTTGCGGGATGAGTTGTACTTTATTAGTACCATTTGTTGATCCGTGAAGCATTTTGATCACTTTCTGTTCCGTTTTATGTATGGTGAGATAAGCTAAATTAGCCATCTTTGCCACGTTTTAACTTTTTTCCCATGCTGTGCACCCTGCAGATTAACCCCTTCCCGCTCCAGAATGTACATTTACATCCTGCAGCGTCGGGGTATGTATGAAGAGAGATCATGGCGCGACCTCTCTTCATACAGCATGGGCATCAGCTGTTTATTACAGCTGACACCCACGGGTAATAACTGCAATCGTACAGCATTACGTCATACTGCAGGAGCAAAAAAAAAAAAGTAAACATAAGGTCAATAAAGTTTTATTAATTGTAAAAAAAAGTTATAACATTTTAAATCACCCCCCCTTTGCCATATCTATAATAAAAAAAATCTAAATCATGAAAGAAAAATACATATTTGGTATCGCCGCGTCCATAAAAGTTCGATCTATCAAAGTAGCACATTATTTACCACACAGTGAATGTCGTCCGAAAAAAAAAATACAGAACGCCAGAAATGCACTTTTTCAGTCAATCTATCTCCCAGAAAAGCGATAAAAAAATCGTATGTATTCTGAATTGGTACTGAATTGGACATCCCGCAAAAAATGAGCCCTTGCACAACTACGTCGATGGAAAAATAAAAAAAGTTATTGCGCATAGAAGATGGCGGCAGAAAATAATTTAAAAAAATTAAATGTCTTTGAAAAAAAATAAAAGTACTTCGGCAAAAAAAAAACCTATACAAGTTTGGTATCGTAGTAATCATACTGACCCATAGAATAAAGTTATCATGTCATTTTTGTTGCAGTTTGTGCGCGGTAGAAACTAAACGCACTGAAAGATGGTGGAATGTCGTTTATTTTTTTCATTTTACTCTACTTAGAATTTTTAAAAAGTTTTTTAGTACATCCTATGGTACTTTAAAAAGCACCATTAAAAAATACAACTCGTCCCGCAAAAAACAAGCCCTCATACAGCGACGTCGATGAATTAATAAAGGAGTTACGATTTTTTAAAAGGGGGGAGGAAAAAATGAAAAGGGAAAAAAAGGGGGGGGGACGTGTCATTAAGCGGTTAGATAATGTACTAACTTCCTCCTCTGGGTCATTACAAACGCAGGGATACCACATGTGTAATTTTGTTTTTAATTTTTTACAAAGTAAAGGTAGAAAGGTGGGGTTTTATCGGTTCTATCTTCCTGCTTCTTTTTTTTAAGTCATGCACTGCTCTGTGTGGGTCTGTGCAGGCAGAGCACACTGACACAGCTTGTGGCATTGTGCTCTGCAGGTCCCATAGTGAAACATAGCCCGGAAATCTTCCGGGCTATATCGCTATGGGAAGTGGAGCTCGTCCCGGAAAATTTACGCGCGTGCAACTCAAGGGGTTAAATCTGACCAAGGCAACATCTTTATGTGATTTTTATGTTCTGTTTGTGTTTATTCTCCTTTTTCTCCTCTGGAGAAGTAAGAACAGGTGTGGTGGCTCAGTTGTTAGCACTGTTGTCTTGTAGTGCTGGAGTTTTAGGTTCAAATATGACCAAGGAAAACATCTGTATGGAGTTTTTATGTTCTATTTGTGTATTAGGCAGGGTTCACACGGGGCGGATTCCCGTCGGAAATCTCGCGGTTTGGCCGCAGCAAAAACCGCGAGATTTCCGCCGGGAGAACCGCCACGGCTTTGAAGCGGCCCGGCCGCTTGCTTTTCCGTTGCGGCCGGCGCTCCCATAGAGGAGAGCGCGGCCGCAACGTAAATAAACAAACAAAAAAAAGTAAACAGACATGCTCAGTCTTTTGAAACCGCGCCGCAGCCGCGGTTTCAATGGGATTTACCGCAGTGGATTAGCCGTCCCGTGTGGATGAGATTTCTGAGAAATCTCATCCACATGGCTGACTAATCCCGAGATTAGCGGCCACGGGCGGATCTGCTGCGGCCTTAATCCCAGCCTTAATCTTCTCCTTCTCCTCCTCTGCATAAAAGAAAGTGTGATGGCTCAGTTGTTAGTAATTAAGTGGTTTTCACCCCTACAAGCTCTATCAATAATAATAATAATAATCTTTATTTGTATAGCGCCAACATATTCCGCAGCGCTTACATTGACAGGGGGAATACAGAAAGACAAAAGTACACAAATTACAGAACCATGGTTACATAGTAATCGGTTGATGGAAACAATAGGGGTGAGGGTGCTGCTCCAATGAGCTTACATACTACAAATAGTGGGGTGATACAGAAGGTAAAGGGTCTGGAGATGTGCCCGGTATGGCGAGGTGGAGAGGGAGGGATGCTATACACACAAACAATGGTCGGACATTAAGCCATGTGACGGCAGAAACGGTATGACTGCAGGAGCAGTTTATGATGGCTAGCAAGGATTGCAGTCAGTAGGTCAGGGAGCATGTTATCAGGCGGAGTACAGAGGGGTTTGTTTAGGGAATGCGGTATGCCTCCCTGAAGAGGTGCGTTTTTAGAGCACGCCTGAAGTTCTGCGAGTCCTGGATTGCCCGGGTATCCTTTGGCAGTGCGTTCCAGAGGACCAGTGCTGCTCTGGAGAAGTCTTGGAGGCGGGAATGAGAAGTTTGAATTAAATAGGCGATCATTCTGGTTTCATTCTGGCTATATCACTATGGGCAGTGGAGCTCATCCCGGAAAATTTCGAGGCATGCCACTAATGTGGTTAAGAGCTGCTCCTTTAGATCCCAGATGAGGGTGGCTTTCTATGTAGGAGATTTTGCATATGATCCTCTGACTTTCCTCTAAATAGAAAGTGATTTACAGCTTCTAGCACATTAGCCCACCTGCACATAACTGGGTTTGAATTGCGGGAACCGCAATCGCTTCCCGTGCAGACGATCCACTTCATTCCGCACTAATTCAAACCAATGGAGCATCTGCGTGTCCGCTCACACGAGCGGACAGCAACTGCGATTTTCCGCTTCTGGAAAAAAAAAAAAATCGCATCATGCTCCACTTTTGTGCTGATTCCACGCAGACGGCTTCTATTGAAGTTAATGGAAGCCGTCCAACCAGCAGCCCTTCCGCAAATGACATTGTGGAAAGGTCACACATTCTGCGCCATCACTAAGTGATGACGTAAGAAAAGCAAGAGTTTAAAAAAAGGAAAAACTGTAGTGCGCATGTCAGGTGGCGAGCCGCGTGGACCATCCACAGTACAGAAAAAAAGGCTAAACTACAGGTACGCACGGACGCCGTCCAGGCACAAGGCCTGCAGGGTTTCATTTTCATTTTGTATTACTTTAGTTGATCTTTTTGGGGCTTCAGAATCAATCACCAGTTTTCCATAGAGCTCTGGCATCAACATACAACAGTCCATTCAGAACCAATTCACATTGTCTGCTGAGGGACCATTGTATGTACATGTATATATATTCTATAGGAAACTTCTTTAACACAGTGAGCTTAGATCAGGGGTGTCAAACTCATTTTCACTGAGGGCCACATCGGGCTTATGGTGACCTTCAAAGGGCCGATTGTAAGACAGTACAGTAAGGGCTCGTTCACACAAGCGTATTTGCGTACATAATATGCAGTGAATAGAAGCCATTGATGTCAGTGAGTTCAGTCACATGATGTATATTTTCACACAGCATGACCTATTTTGTTGCGTACTGCGCACCCCAATAGGCCATTGAAGTGAATGGGCCACGCAAATACGTGGTGAATGCGCAGGAAACCTATGTACTCACTGCATATTTGGGCACCATCTCAGTGGGCCCATCTGCGTTCTTTTTTCCGTGCCTAAATATGCAGGCATTAGCAATTTTTGATTGCGCAAATACACAGCGTATTTGTGCTACCGAAATACCCATGTGAACAAGCCCTAATAGTGACCCCCCCAGCAGCCACCATTATCCCCCCCCCTCAGAAGCCACCATTAACCCCCCCCTCTCAGCAGCCACCATTAACCCCCCCTCAGCCACCATTAACCCCCCCCCCTCAGCCACCATTAACCCCCCCCCCCTCAGCCACCATTTACCCCCCTCCTCCAGCAGCCACCATTAACCCCCCTCCTCCAGCAGCCACCATTAACCCCCCCCCCCCGTAGCTACCATTAACCCCCCCTCTCAGCAGCCACCATTAACCCCCCCTCTCAGCAGCCACCATTAACCCCCCCCTCTCAGCAGCCACCATTAACCCCCCCCTCTCAGCAGCCACCATTAACCCCCCCTCAGCCACCATTAACCCCCCCCTCAGCCACCATTTACCCCCCTCCTCCAGCAGCCACCATTAACCCCCCCCCCGTAGCTACCATTAACCCCCCCACTCAGCAGCCACCATTAACCCCCCCCCTCTCAGCAGCCACCATTAACCCCCCCCTCTCAGCAGCCACCATTAACCCCCCCCCTCTCAGCAGCCACCATTAACCCCCCCCTCTCAGCAGCCACCATTAACCCCCCCCCTCTCAGCAGCCACCATTAACCCCCCCCCTCTCAGCAGCCACCATTAACCCCCCCCCTCTCAGCAGCCACCATTAACCCCCCCCCTCTCAGCAGCCACCATTAACCCCCCCCCTCTCAGCAGCCACCATTAACCCCCCCCCTCTCAGCAGCCACCATTAACCCCCCCCCTCTCAGCAGCCACCATTAACCCCCCCCCTCTCAGCAGCCACCATTAACCCCCCCCTCTCAGCAGCCACCATTAACCCCCCTCTCAGCAGCCACCATTAACCCCCCTCTCAGCAGCCACCATTAACCCCCCTCTCAGCAGCCACCATTAACCCCCCCTCTCAGCAGCCACCATTAACCCCCCCTCTCAGCAGCCACCATTAACCCCCCCTCTCAGCAGCCACCATTAACCCCCCCTCTCAGCAGCCACCATTAACCCCCCCTCTCAGCAGCCACCATTAACCCCCCCTCTCAGCAGCCACCATTAACCCCCCCTCTCAGCAGCCACCATTAACCCCCCCTCTCAGCAGCCACCATTAACCCCCCCTCTCAGCAGCCACCATTAACCCCCCCTCTCAGCAGCCACCATTAACCCCCCTCTCAGCAGCCACCATTAACCCCCCCTCTCAGCAGCCACCATTAACCCCCCCTCTCAGCAGCCACCATTAACCCCCCCTCTCAGCAGCCACCATTAACCCCCCCCCCTCTCAGCAGCCACCATTAACCCCCCCCCCCTCTCAGCAGCCACCATTAACCCCCCCCCCTCTCAGCAGCCACCATTAACCCCCCCCCCTCTCAGCAGCCACCATTAACCCCCCCCCCCTCTCAGCAGCCACCATTAACCCCCCCCCCTCTCAGCAGCCACCATTAACCCCCCCCCTCTCAGCAGCCACCATTAACCCCCCCCTCTCAGCAGCCACCATTAACCCCCCCCCCTCTCAGCAGCCACCATTAACCCCCCCCCCTCTCAGCAGCCACCATTAACCCCCCCCCCCTCTCAGCAGCCACCATTAACCCCCCCCCCTCTCAGCAGCCACCATTAACCCCCCCCTCTCAGCAGCCACCATTAACCCCCCCCAGCAGCCACCATTAACCCCCCCCCCAGCAGCAACCATTAACACCCCCCCTCTCAGCAGCCACCATTAACCCCCTCCCTCTCAGCAGCCACCATTAACCCCCCCCCCCCTCTCAGCAGCCACCATTAACCCCCCCCCCCCCCCTCTCAGCAGCCACCATTAACCCCCCCCCCCCCTCTCAGCAGCCACCATTAACCCCCCCCCCCCCAGCAGCAACCATTAACACCCCCCTCGGCAGCAACCACTAAATCCCCCCCCCCCCAGCAGCCACCATTAGCCCCCCTAAACCACATACTTACCTCCTCCTTGCTGTCTGCGCTGCTTCCCCTCCGCTCACATATTAACATTTTCCACATCACTTCTGCTTATTCAGCAGTTCCAGCAGCCTGATTGGTTGTTTGGGTTGGCTGATTCACCAAGCAACCAATCAGGTTGCTGGAATTGCTGAATAGGGCAGAAGTGTTGTGAAAAATATTAATATGCCAGCGGGGAGCTGCAGCACACCAGCTGGTAATAGCTTAGTGGTGAGCAGCGTCGGCACGCCGCGGGCCACATGAAACAAGGCAGCGGGCCGGATTCGGCCCGCGGGCCTTGTGTTTGACACATGTGGCTTAGATCAAGTCTAGTATACATATAACTAATGCACAAATGTAGAAGAATAAATAATGCAGTCATCATATAATGGGACAACACTGCATTTGCTTCCACTGTTCATAAGTGACATCTTCTCTAGTTGGAATCCTGTTGTTTTTGTTTTTCTTCTTGGCCCAGACCTCCATGATAATTCTTCCAGCCATTACTTGTCACAACAGACTCCTCCCATATTGCCACTACTACCCGATATCACTGACCCTAACGTAGTACTATTCCCTCTCTGTGGCCCCATAACGTATTTATGCCCCCTTTGTGGCCTTACCTATTGATAGTGCCACCTATGTGGCCCCACAAAGTAATAATTCAACTTCCGGGTTGCTGGGTCTTGGATGTTGGGAAGCTTGGTGTGTGCTACAGAGAGTTAGGGAGTAAAATCTGAACTTTTCTCAGAGTGATGGCACACAGCATAACAGGTAGATTACTTCTACCAGTTCAGAGATAGTTGAGAATTATGGATAAAGCCTGCAGAGTATAAAAGTGATGCTAAATTCAGAATACAAGTCATATAATGGCCAGAAATAATGTTATTTCTAATGTACACATGATAGCTTATTCTAAATCCACCTATAGTTAAAAAAATGACAGCAAAATAATAAATACATAAGCTTTTATAACCACACCTGCTATCAAAGGAAGTCACATATGACTATATGAGGAAAAATATATATTAATGTAAATGATGCAAGATAAGGGAAAGAAAAGTCCATGCTGAAGACAAATGCATAAGCCATCAAATACAGTGATATAGCTGGTACTTTCCTATGATAAAGCTTGTGGTCATCATTGTTAAAGATAAGAAGATATGAAGAATGACTAGAATGATTGGTCCTGGGCGTTAATCCTGCCCGATCGCAGAAATACAGAGCGGGATTAACCCTTTCCAATCCACTGTCTGACCTCTGAAGACATTATGATTTAAAGGGGTTGTCCCGCAAAACCAAGTGAAGTTAAACACTTCTGCATGGCCATATAAATGCACTTTTGCACAGACCTGCTGTGCGGCGCGAGCACACCGGAGCGGCCCCATTCAACGGGAGAGAAGAGGCAGACTGCGCAAGTGCGTCTAATCGAGGCAGAAGGCTTCGGTCGGCGCCATGGAGACGGGGACGCCAACACCGGGAGGGGGGGGGGGGGTAAGTATATAACTTCTATATGGCCAATATTTAATGCACGATGTATATTACAAAGTGCATTTATATGGCCATACAGAAGTGCTTAACCCCACTTGCTTTTGCGGGACAACCCCTTTAAGGCTGTACAGCTCCGATGTTGGAAGACGTCCGTCAGGGTTCTCTTACTGTATATTGCCAGCCTCTCTGCTGTCGGAGCCTATCCAACGTGTCCCCTCATGCAGTACTGGCTTTAGCCAGCATATAGCACCGTTGTATAACAGCAGAAAAATGTAAGCCCCCTAGGAAAACCAGGACACAAATTGGATTGGAAAGAGTTAAAGTCTCTGCTCTTGCAATCAAGCAGGAGCAGGTGGGGTTGTTAGCTGTAAGGCTGCATGTCCATAGCCGAGGCGGAATATCGCTAGTGATATTCTGCCACAAGAGAGCAGGCGGGAGAACTGACAGGCAAAAATCGCAGAAAATCGCAGCATGCCGCGATTTGAATCCCACGAGCGGAGAATTGCTATGATTGCTAATGACTTCTAATTGTTTTGTAAGTAACATGGCCTATTTTGGGAAATTACACAATGGCTTCAGATATGATTGTTGCTGCCAAATTAAAAAGCCTTAACCCCTTTAGTGGCACGCCCAGAAAATCGTTGTGTGTAACTGCACTGATATCGTGCAGTTTTCATTATGCCGTCGATCATCGTTGTCTTTCAGCGGGATAAGCTGATACTATTGTTTCAGCTGTATCCCGCTCCCTGATCACAGGCTGAGTATGAAGAGCACAGCTGTCCAGCTCTGTTCTTCATACCCCGCACAAAGCGCTCCATGCAGAAAACAGCTGGATGACACCCCGCTTGTCTTCTGCATCCTCCGCTCGCAGCGCAAGGTGATCACTCATCTAGAGCGATCATCTTGCGCTGTAAATGACACGATTGTCGCCCAAAAGACATCTTTTCAGCGATAATTGTTGTGTGTAAATGGGCCTTTAGTCACACAGTATTTTACTAATTATATCCTTGCCAAAGACTACATTTCCTGTTTTTGCATTGAGTGGTTGTACAGACCTATCAAGTGAGAAATCTAGCACTTCTCTAGATAAATAATATACACACAATGACGTGAAAATATGTTCCTACTTCCAAATGCCCCATTTTATTGCTTGTTATTTTAAATGGGTTTGACCCTTATAGAAAATAGTACAATTTCCCGGCTTCACGCGTGTCTATTTCATGTAACTTTGTGAGCGTGGTTAAAAGCTTTGTTGGCTACTGATATGAAGCCAACATAATCAAACTACTAACGACCACTTGTCCGTCAAATATGTGTGTGTGACGTGTGAGTTACATGCAGAGCCTGACAGCACCTGTGATGTCAGTTACCGGCTCTTAGCTCCGCCCACCGATCACATGATGGTGATGTAATCACAGGTCCTTTATCCTCCTTCTGCAGTGAACAAGGAATTATGGGAGGACTATATCCCCCAAAACTCCGGCGGCTTCAGTTGCTATGGATACAGCAGTACTCAGTCTGAAATTTTGTACCTGGTTGTCAGACTGCTGCACACCTGTGTGGAGGCTCCAATAAATGACACCTCACAAATATCCACATATATAGCTGGCAGTGCATATTGACCAACCACATTGAAGCATAGTCCTTCACCACTATCTTCACATCTCCTGAAGATGATATCATGTCATCTCAAGTGCTAATGTTGCCAACACCAGTCCAGCCTTCATCTAATCGTCAACTATTGTCCAGCGTTGTAACAAACCGTCGCTGTCGTGCAAACATGTCACCGCAGAGGGTTCAACACCACCATGAAGCTAATGCAGCTTACATACCACAGCGACAAGCCACGATGTCACCTCAGCCACCAGCTGAAGTTCGTAAATCACGTACAGCTCATATTAGAAATAAGTAGCAGAACCGTTTGTGTGTGACGTGCGTGTAGCATGTATTACGATTTTTTTTTTATATGTCAAGGCCCTAGATAGCTTAAACCCAGTCTGAAATCTTCCAAAGTGCCTGACTTACCTATGTGGCAAATTTGGTACAGATTGGTCCTGTCTTTTGTCCATGCATAAAGAACAGACTAGTAATTATTTGGAAATAATAGCACCAGTGTTTCTGGTAGTGCGATTCGTCACACACCACACACATCTCTGCTACATGCGTGTGTCACACAAACCCACACAGCTGTTACATGCGTGTCACACAACACATACAGCTCTGCTACATGTGTCACACACATCTCTGCTACATGCGCATGTCACACACACACAGCTGTACTACGTGTGCACATCTTTCACACAAACACAGCTCTGCTACATGCGCGTCACACATACAGCTGTACTACGTGCGCGCATCTCACACACACACAGCTGTACTACATACATTCTTTGTCGACCTGTGATGGTTTAGGATCTATGATGATGTCCCCATCATGTGACCCCGGACTTCTCCCACACAGGTGACTGATCACATGACTGTGAGATTATCACAGGTCCTGTCAGCAGACAGCTGCTGTCCGGCTCTGCAGGTTTTTAATAAAGTGAAGCACCAGTGATAATGTCAGCATCCTGTGATCAGGGGGGAGGTGAGAGCCCAGGTGACTAATTACATGATGGTTACATCATCACATTTCCTGTGAGCACACGGCTGCTGTTCAGCTCTGCATGCTTTATGCTTCAGGAACTGCGATGACATCACCGTCATGTGCTGAGAGGCGGAGCATGTGGAGCAATCACACACTCACGGACAAGTGGTCATTAGCACTTTAGTGTACTTTTTGCGCTCCCATGTCATGCATATTTGCGCACGCAAAATAACACGCAAGCATGCTCCCATTGATTGCAATGGGCAATTAAGTTAAATTAGTTTAATATGTGCTGTGTTCATGCGCAGTATGCACAAAAATAGAACATGCTGCGTATTTTTGAGCAAACGAAATACATGCGCAAAATACACTCATTTTGCATGCACAATTGCGTTCGTGTGAATATGCTTTAAATCTCAAAGTCTACATTTGCAAACCCACACAGACACCGCACACCCTATCCTACGCACTCCTGCTATTCCTCTCTCTGCTTCTCCTCACTACTGACGATATATCCCCAAATCCTGGCCCATCCCAGCAGAATCCTATCATCGTACCTCCACCCTATCACCAAGCCACCTTTGTAAATTCTTCTAATCCCAATTCATTCTCTCTCTCTTGGCGGGGAGGGGCCAAAAATGGGGCGGAGTCGGACACGGCGTGATGCTTGCTCCAGTAACAAGCACTATCGAGTGCGCTAATACTCGAACGAGCATCAAGCTCAGCAGAGTATGCTCGTTCAACTCTAGTAGGGACCCAATAAAAAGAGGTCACAATAAAGTGCCTAGTGGCTTATACAATTTCATCAGAATGTAACTGCGAACCTCACGTTCATATTTATAATATACTGATAAGCAATACAGTAACAGAAATATATGCATTTAAAGAATGGAAATACACGTCCACAATGGGGCCTTAAAAAAAAGTAAACATAAGTTAAATAAAGGTTTTTACAACAAGGAATTATTTAAAAAATTAAAAATATGAAGTTTGACCCCCCACCTTTTAAACAAACAAAACAGGAAGTAAGCATATTTGGTATTGCCGTGTTCATAGAAGTCCGATCTTATAAAATAATGCATTATTTATCCAGCATGGTAAACATCATCAGAGAAAATATACACAACGCAAGAATTGAGCTTTTTTAGTCATTCCAGCTCCAAGAGTAAATTTTATAAAAAATTATCAAAATTTGTATATGTATCCCAAAATGTGAATAACTAATAAATAAAATATAACTTTTAATGAATTTGGTTAAAAAATGCGCGGTCAAAGCAACTAAAATTTGTGCCTCTTTTTTGAAAGGACAGCACTGATATATTTCTGCCTCAGATTGAATCTTTATGTCCTGATCCTTTTTTCGCATGCGCGAGATCGCCACTCCACCGCGATACCTCGGAGCAGTGGGAGGTGGTAAGACAAGCTGATTGGGGTAGCTGGACGAGCCCCTTGTGAAGGGAGGCGGGGTCTTTACTTCTTAAAGCCCTAGAGAGCGGTGTCATACCGTCTATGTTCATTTGATTGCAGCTCGTCACGCTGCTCATTACTTGTGGCTGTAATTGATACACAAATTCTACCCTGATGACACGGCTAACTTAGTGTTAGCCGCAGAAACGCGTCGGTAGTGTAGGGTCATGCTCTTGAGGGGGTTTTAGTCTGGCTGGACGTTATAATCAGGGTCCTGTGCGGCTACTAACATACCCTTACCAGAGAGAGCTCTGAAACAATGAAATGAACATGAGCTGAGTGGTTCCATTGATCTATACAGGGACTAGCACTAACTGCATCATAGGAGTCAATGTACCATCTATTTTGGTGACAACATTAAAGGGGTTGTCTCGCGGCGAAAGCGTGTTTCTTTTTTTTTTAAATGGACCCTGTGAATTCTGCCCTGTGAAAAAGAAAGCATGTGTTAGTTTTTAAAAGCACATTGCGCTTACCTGCATCAGCGTTCTGCAGCTTCTTCATTTCTTCTTTTAAAGATGGCGCCGCTGGTCTTCTCCCATGGTGCACTGCGGGTCTTCCTATGGTGCACCGTGGAGTTTCTTCTTCTGTCTTCCGCGTTCCACTGCCGATACAGCCACCTCATTGGCTGATCGGCACCACGTGACGGAGGCGGAGCTACGATGACGACGCGGTGACCAGCTCTCCGGCACGAGCGGCCCCATTCACCAGGCAGAAGACCGCACAGCGCAAGTGCGTCTAAAAACGCCAGAAGACAGCGAAATTAGACGGAGCCATGGAGACGGGGACGCTAGCAACGGAGCAGGTAAGTGAATAACTTCTGTATGGCTCATATTTAATGCACAATGTATATTACAAAGTGCATTAATATGGCCATACAGAAGTGTATAACCCCACTTGCTGCCGTGAGACAACCCCTTTAATGCAGTGGAGCTTGAGTAAGGGGTTTAGAATAAACCACCCCTGAGATATATATACAGCAGGAGAATTGATTCAAAGCCCTTGTATTGAAAAGCGGTGTATATCACCTCTCTATGGGGTACATTCAAGATAGTATATCCACGATAAAAGAAGAGTGGATCTACTACTGCTGAAGTTACCCTGCTGCGTCCTGTATTGATTAGTTCAATCAATAGGTCCGCTATGGACTAAATGAACAATATATCGGACATTTATGTTATAGTGGGGAATACAGCGCTATATGTATATGCCCGAGCGCAGCCCCAGACATTTGTTTGTTCTGAGTAAGTGTCCAACTATTTAACACCTTACTTGGGAAACCCAATTGGGCATTTGAGTGCAGTTTATATTGTACCGCAAACAGTTGTTCATCGATCAAACGCAACAAACATGCATTTAGTGGTGTGATTTGGTGTCCGCAATTGAGATCACCCAATAAATTTCAATTCACACCAAACACTGGATGATCCCCTTTCTAGGACTCTAGTGTAGTGGTACTATTCCCAAGGTGTAAGGTGGGATCAGGACATAAAGATTCAATCTGAGGCAGAAATATATCAGTGCTGTCCTTTCAAAAAAGAGGCACGAATTTTAGTTGTTTTGACCGCGCATTTTTTTAACCAAATTCATTAAAAGTTATATTTTATTTATTAGTGATTCCCATGGGTGATCTATTGGTTCTATTTATTGGGATATTCGTCTGTCACGGTGACAATGTATCCCAAAATGGTTGCAATAGAAGCTGCTGCTCACGCCACAAAGGACAAGCCCCACAGAGCCGCATGGATGGAAAGGTTATGGTGCTCAGAAGAGGACAACAAAAAGTTATTTTTTTAAGTAGTGCAATGACAAGAAAACAATATAAATGTGGTATTGTTGTAATTGTACTGACCCACAAGATAAACATAACGTTATTTTTACCTCACCCTGTACGCCACAACATCCCCCACAAAAAAAGTGCAGTAGTGGGTTTTTTTTAAATTTAATGCCACTTAGAAATGTTTTAAAGTTTTGAAATCTATGATATGGCACTTTAACTTGTAGCACTGAAAAATACAACCTGACCCGCAAAAAAAAGCCTGCATGCAGCTACCCCGAGAGAAAAAGAAAAAAGTTATGATTTTTTGAAAGTGGGGAGGAAAAAGCAAAAAACAAAAATGGCCTGGTCCTTAAAGGGTTAAAGAGTGACTGCAATTTTTAAAAATCTTTTAACATGTCAGAGCGACATGTTAAAAGTTTTGATCAGTGGGGGTCTGGGTGCTGAGACCCACGCTGATCTCTGAAGTGATGTGGTTGCAATGCTCGTCCTAGCTCTGTGTCCCTCCGGGTGTCTTCAGTGCCCGTGGGCTCCTCTCCGCAGCTGAGGATCGCCGAGTTACTCTTATGGTTTTCAATAGTGCTGCTGCCGCCGGCCCCATTGACAGCAGTGGGCTGTGATGCGAGATCGCACAGCCAGATGTGACATGCTGTGATGTGTTTCCCGTATCGCAAGAATGGGGTTCATATACGTGCGAGATTTGTGCATCTTGCAATGCACAAATCTCGTGCGATTTTATTGCCCATGTGAAGCCGGCCAGGATCTGCAGGAAAATGGAGCATACTGTGATTTCTTCCAACTCGTGCAATCCGCACACAGGCAAAAAAATTACATCCACATGCTTTTTACTGTCCTGCAGACGCTAATGCATCCCTATAGGCAGCCTGATTTGCGGATCTCCCACGCGGGTACTGCACATCAACCGCCCGTGGACATTGGGCCTTGCTTTCAGATGGAATCTGCAGCCCATCCGAAATTCAACTGTGGACGGGCCATGTTTTAAATGGCTTCCATAGACTTTAATGGAAGCTGTCCATGTTGGATCTGTAGTGAAATGGAGCATACTGCAATTTTTTCCGCATGTTTTATTTCACTTGCGGACGCCCATGCATCCCTATGGACGTCTGGATTGCGGGAGTGACCAGCGTGGATTACGTAAATCAGATGGACATTGGTCCTTAGTCATGCTGTGTTGATGGAGAAATAAAAAAGGTTATGTTGTGATGCCAAAAAAAAAATCAAATAAGGGTTTTTATTGTGCAAAAGTGGAAAAACCTAAAAATATAGTCGTGGCATCCTTGGAATTGTACCGATCTGCAGAAAAAAGTCATGTCATTTATACCGCATTGTAAATGCCATAAAAAAAGAAAACCACTAGCAGAATTGATGTTTTTTCACCTTGCTGGCCCAAACCAATAAAAGTTACATAATACATTATAGGTACCCAAAAATGGTACAGATGAAAACCACAACTCGCTGCGCAACACACCAGCCCGCATACGGCCACGCCGACGGGAATTTAAAAAAAAATGTCAGCACTTTCAAGAAGTGGAGATAAAGATTCCAAAGTAAACTACAAGTGGGAGCTGGCTATGAGCAGAGACACAGTAGCTGGGGTCACTGGAGGGCCCGGGACATTAGAAGGTGCTGTTAGAGCTGGCTATGTTTAGATCCCTAGTGAGGGGTTTGACAGAAGGTAAACTTCAAAGCTTTCGCTAATAGTCCTGCAGGTGACGTCCACTTATACCGCTACACGAGTTAACGCCACGTAATCTTACTGCTGCTCCCTGTTGCCCACATTCTTAATGGCGGGTGCCTACTTCCTGCCCCTACGTGACGTCACGCTCGCGCTGTGCGTAAGGCGCGTCACTGGTGCGTTCCAAACCTCGTTTGTGGATACGGTGCTAGTAGGCTGTTCGTAGTATTGTCGCGTTTATTACACGTACATCAGTCGCGCCCCTCACCAGCACCGGGTGTTTATGGAGGTTTCCTGCGGGAGTCGGTGATTACTGCTCGGTAAATCGTTTGCTTTATCCCCAGGTCCCGCTTTGCCACCTGCGGTGCTCGGTAGTGAGGAGAATGCGGCCGGTGTCCTCGTATTATCACTATGGCGGCTTCCTAGCAGCCTGTATTCTGTAGATGGCTGCACACACATGTGGTTTACTGGTCGCCTTTTACTGTGATGCTCCAAATGTGGCGCTAACCGCGGTACAACGTTGCTGTTGGTTTCAATGGGGCCTCGCAGACCTGCGCTCAGACGTGGCGATCTTTGAGCGCCGTGTTCTGTTTTCCCGTGTTTTAGCGCAGCTCTTCACCCATCATGATAGGCTGCTTTACAAACCGCCGTCAGAGGCTGTACTGTGCGTTCAAAGACGACGCTCCAAATCGCAGTAAAATGCTGCGACTTCCAGTGGGGTCTTCTGAGCGCAGGTGTGAGAGCGGTCCTAGTTTGTAGAGTCTGAGCCGGCGTACCGCTGCGGGGGGCGGTGCGGGATGCCGCATGTTGTACAGTAGTTATTAGCGGGGAAATCATTGGCGTGAAAGAAATGACGCTTTCCATCACCATTCAGCAGAATCCTTCGAACACTACAACTTATTGTACTAAATCTCTTATTAAAGGGGTGTTCTGGGCTCGTACTGCTGCCACCCCCTCAGGATAGGTTGGCAACAGATTATCACCAGGACCCCTGTGATGAGCTGACGCCCGCTGTCGGGGGCAGGACATCACTGTCTGGCTTCCCTTCTGTGGAAATGAATGGAAGCTGAAGCGGTGGTGACACATCCCCACTGTCCCCGGGGTTGGTGGCAGAAGTGTAATGGCCGACTTCAGTAGTTGAGTGGTGGGGTCTGCTGCTCGGGACCTCCACCAATCCGCTGGTCCTCCGGTCAGCAGAGCTGGATGTCCTCATCAGGGCCAGGAGTGCTACAGGAGGCATCGCCCCCACTGATTGGCAGGCATCCCGGGCGGTGGATCCCCACTGATCATCTGTTAAGGACAGGCTATCAATAGTAAAAACCCAGAATGGCCCTTCAAAGGGAACCCGTCACGTCCCTCCGTACCATCAGCTAGGCTATGGGGCTGTTAGGACAGGTGTCGGAGCCAGGGGTGGATCCTCTTTAGTCTCCCACTTGTCTCATCCATTGCTGGCACCCTCTTACGTCGACTCTCTCCCATGCGTGCAGTCCTCCATGCTCCCCTAACAGCACCATAACTTGGTTGATAGGGACAGACCAGTTCCCTTTTAAGCCTGTTGTTATACGCCAGCACAGCGGATGTATGTTGCATTGTGCCTGTTGAGATGTAATCTGCGGAGTCCTGAGGGTTATGGGGTCCTGCGGACAGGACTACTGGTGTGGTGACGGCCCTGTCTAAGGGGTAGATGCAGCACCAAAGAGGTCGTCAGACTTGGGCCAAGCGGATAACCTCTGTGAGACAGAGGATCTGTGGTGCCATCTGCCAGGAGATGAGGTGCTGGTGGTTCACGGAATAACAGTACTAAGAGTTTAGTATTACAGGCAGTAGTGGGCTTCTGGAGATGTAGAGATTATAACGAGGAATTACCGTATCGGAGTCGAGAAGGCTTTCCTCCTGATGGGAGGAGGTGGTGGCTGCACCGCAGGAGTGCGCAATGCCTTCCTCTGGGTGAACTTAATGGACTCTTTATCAACCTAACTATATTATAATCACCCCTTAAAATTCTATTCCTGTTGATGTGTATCAGAGGTGGGACCAATGAATGAGCAGAAAGTTTTATTTTTTCTCTAACTTTTTTTCTCTCTCCCCCCCCCCCCCCCCCCTACCCTTTCAGTAGGTGAGGAAAATGTCTTTATATGATGATTTAGGAGTGGAGACAAGTGATTCAAAAACAGAAGGATGGTCAAAAAACTTCAAGCTCTTACAGTCACAACTGCAGGTTAAGAAGGCGGCTCTAACACAAGCAAAGGTAAGTTTATTGAAAATTTTCTAGGCAAAAACTGTAGATGACACATCCTCAGGATAGGTTATAAACAGTTCCGCTGTCTGTGTAGCGGGTTTGAACATCGTAATGGACAGCAGTAAAAGTGCCCTATCTGGTTTCCCTCCCATTGAAATGAATGGGAGCTGAAGCAGCTATTACACTTCACCACTGTCCCTGGTGTTGGCAGCAGAAGTGCTGGAAGTGTTATAGTTGACTTCAGCTACCATTGATTTCAATAGAAGTGAACCCAGCTAGGGTACTTCTATTCCCGTCCCCTAAGACACACGCCCGACTCTCCCTGGTGACAGTGGGCCTGGCGATCAGCTCATTGCTAAATATCCCTAGTGACAGATCCTATGAGGATAGGTCATCAACAGGTTTTTTGAAAAAAAATTTTTTAACTGTACTAATTTATAAAAAATGAAATCTAAAAAAACTGTTGCTATCTTCTAACCTGGGGATTGTTAGTGTTTTTTTTTTTTTTTTTTTTGCTTTTGTAAAACTTTAATAATACACATGGACATGAAACCAGATGTCTTCTAAAGTAAGCAGTGACCTTTGTACTGTAAATGTTTGCTTCGGTCACAGGGCAGAGGCAATGTGCCATGTATTGATAACCTCAGACCTATAGATCGGATGCCCTCTTTAAGTATTATGCACAGTAGACTAAAAAAACACTAGAAAATACAAACGAGTAAAACCAGCATTTATGTTTTAGCACGGTGGTAGTGATTGGTTATTGCTCTAAAGAGTGTGGTTTCCTGTTCTGTTACAGACTCAGAGGACCAAGCAGAGTACAGTTCTTGCTCCTGTGATTGATCTAAAACGCGGTAGTACGGATGAGCGGCAGATTATTGATACCCCGCCACATGTGGCTGCTGGAATGAAGGTATGGTGACTGTTCTGCTATCAAAGTCCTATGCAAGGGCAGCATATTACAGGAATAGGTCGGCTCTACTATTGGACTAAGCTGTGCAAAAAAAAAAAGTGGGAAATTTTCATGAAAAGTTTTACACCTATTCCTGGTGTCAAAACACCCAGCAACCCCACAAAAAATAAATTGTGTGACCACTTTGCTGCCTGCGCTGCTGTGCGCCACTTTTTTTTTTAAAAAGGGCTATGACTTGTTGGGAGAGGCACAGCCGCCCGGGTCTACACATTTATGCATAATGGTCGTCAGAAACTGATGTAAATTATACCAGCAATGAACGGCAGATTGAATCTGGCGAACACTTCTGTTCAGGCACTGAGATAGGCCTAATACATTGGGCCATGTGCGTCTTCATGTATACTTGGACATTATGTGCACAGTCATTATGTGCACTTGGACAAGGAAGCTTATTCACATGCCAGATGTGTTTCATGTATGGATATAGAATAGTTTTAGAGCTCCGCACGGTAGATGGTCTTTCCATTACAGCGCTCTTTTTCAGCTGATTATAGTGCTGACAAGAATAATTTATTCTATTATATGTAATGTATAATTCTGTATAGCTCCAAGAGTCTAATAATCTCATCAGATCAGTCATTCCTCACTGACTTGATAGACATTTAAGCATACTTCTAACCTTTGTTTTATTTCATGGGTGTATTGCTGCTATAGGACCCCGTTCCTAGTGGGTTTTCTACAGGAGATGTCCTCGTTCCATTAGCTGATGAGTATGACCCCATGTACCCTAATGAGTTTGAAAAAGTGGTTAAACGCCAGAGAGAGGAGAGGCAACGTCAGCGTGAGCTGGAAAGGCAGAAAGAGATTGAAGAACGTGAAAAGTAAGTAAATGAGTATTTATTTAAAAATGGGGCCGGGAAGGGTATTTTTTTTTTCTCCTTAGGGAGAGCACCTAGAAGGTGTAAGTAGACTTAGAAAAGCATGGATGGCTTTATAAGAAATATGCAAATATGAATATGGAGCAATGCCTCTACAGCACCACCTGCTGGAAGACAGCATTCCTGCACATCAATGTCAGGCCTTGTAAGAATGATTGGGAATTATGAGCCAAAGCCACCCATGCACAGACAGCTGTTTTAGGGTGATTGCCCCTCATTGGTGTACCCTTTTATATTTCTTTTTTGGGGATTTTTCCATCTCCACATTCAAAAAATAAAAATAACTTTTCTCCCTGGCAACATACATTACTGGTCAAAAGCTTTTTTTTTTTTTTTTTTTTTTTTTTTTTTAAAGAGCTCCTCAGTTTTTCCAATTTTTATTGATATTTACTGTTTAATGTCTCAAATCTACTTTGAAATGAAAGCATAGAATAAGTAAGATGAATAAAGGTAATCGATTAATTTTGTTTCATCAAATCTAGATTTTTGACTAGATATTATTCAGAATTTTCTACCCAACATTTTGCAGAAATTCCCACAAATGTGCTGAACTTGTAGGTGGCTTTGCTTTCACCCTTCTAACTAGTTTATCCCATACAAGCTCAATGCGGTTTAAGTCTGGAGACTGTGTGCAGGCCATTCTTCTTGTTGTTTTAAGTAGTCCTGACATAACCAAGAAGTATGTTTTGGATCATTGTCTTCTGTAATATGAACCCCTGACCAACTAGGCGTACACCAGGGGGTATTGCTTGGTGTATCAAAATGCTGTGGTAGCCCTTTTGATCCCGTGTACCAGTGAAATTGTGCAAGTTACCAACTCTAGATCCAGCAATAAAGCCCCAAACCATGACTCTTCCTCCATGTCTGACAGTTGGTGTCACACTCAGGAATCGTCCTTTTACCTACTCGATGGAGTACAAAAACTCTGTGTAACTAAAAAAAACCTGCAATTCTGGCAATGTGTACTTTTTTCAATCTTTAAAGTGAAGAAAAGTGTCCTCATCTTCTTCTGTTCCATCCAGCTAAAAAAAGTGGGACAAAAACCTTGTGAAATGGGGAGACTAACCTATTGGTTTCCATCCCTGTGCAGTCTTCTGCATAAAAGATGGAGCCCAGCATGGAACCTGTGCTGGATCCGTAATAACACTAGGTGAAAAGAGCCTGGCCATGACGGCAAACTCCGATATAAAGTTGGTGATACACGGTGATAATAACATAAGTGCTTGCTAAAAGCTAATTATTTAGGCTAACGTTTACCTCTGTTTACCATCTCCTGGACCGTAAGGTGGTTGATGCAAACTCTGTGTACGTTCACCCGTAGTGACATTGTGTGGATTTTGATACAAATTCACATCAGACTTTCAGCCCTTCAGTTAATGGGGTGAGATTGGCTGCAGATCAGCATTGAATTCTGCACCAAATAGTGTGTATTTTGGTCCACATCAAAATCTGCAGCGCCAACTATGCTGTGGGTTCTTGTGCGGATCCTCAGCACTTACTGCAGTCACAATGTGGATAAGACTTTCAAAATCCCATCCACACACAGCAGAAAAACCCGCTGTAGAAATTGGCCTGAAGAGCGGATTTTGGATCCGCAGCGTGTCAATTAAAGCACCAGATGTTTGATGCATATTCCACCTCTTCTTATGAGGGGGTGAATTCCTCACCAAACAGTGTGGTTTGGGACTTGGTGTTTTTGTACTGGGGGTTTGCTGAGTGTCCGCAGCTGACATTCAACAGCATATTCCACCCACTTGTGAACATAGCCCTAAGATGTGTTTATTAACACTTTTATAGCTAGGGTAGTTTTGGGCTTTAAAATTCTAATGGTGGTTTTGTTTTAAGTCTGCCACAAAATGCACAAAAAGATAAAGGGTAGGGATAAAACAGATTAAAATTGTTGGATGGTAATTATTGTATGTTTTGAATAACATACTTTCTGCGTGACAGGAACATATTAATACCAAAGCACCAGATGCTCAAGCAGAACATGTCTGAGTTACGCAGGATGTCTAGAATTGCTGTGGATCAGTTTGGAGAGGTGCATACTTTCTTGGAAGGGGGCTGATTTATTTATTCATTTATTTTTTTGTCTCACTGTATATCTTATTTTACTATGGGGGCACAGGTTATCTATGTGCTCCCCGCTGTCCTCTCGTACAGATCGCTGATAAACGGTGATCTAATGGGAACAGCCTAGGGGCTTATTCAGACGAGTGTTTTAACGCTCGGATTACCACGGTAAAACAGCACAGCTATCTGAGCGTTAAATTGGGTGAACGAATAGCAGTAACGAGCGTGTCGCGGCTGCTATTACAAGTGTGCCGCTTCCCCTTCTTTTGCCGGCTCCCATAGGAGTCTATGGGAGCCGCAGGCGCTGTGCTGTCAAAGGATAGGACAAGTCCTTTCTTTGGACAGAAATCTTAGCCTCAAAAAAAGTGCCAATTGCACTATTTTTTTGACTTGCGTTTTTTTAGTCTCGTCAACAAAAGTTCACCTTCAGGAAACCATGGGTTCTTTTAGATATAATTTTTTTTTTTACGCACCAACACAGTGTCAAAATGACGCTTGTGTGAAAGAGGCCTTAAGGTGACTCCTACCAGTGATCTTTATTTATAGACCTGCCGAGAAGACGCACATCGTATCTTCTCTGCACGCCTTCAAGCCTCGTCTACACATGGATTCCCTGTGATGTCATGGTTTTGATTAATGGTGTCATGGGATTTCATAGCAACCGCCTGAGTGTGGAGCACAGCACTCAATAGCAATGGCTTCAGGGGTCCTTGTCGGCATGAATGGGCTGTCGGTGTGACCGGCCAATCCTGCCCATGGCGTTGTGTGCATGAGTGCGCAGTACCGTCACCTTATAGCGTAAATTGAACATGATGGCATGTAATATTCTGGTGCATGTAGCATGCGGATTACACTCAGACGGGTTAGTTATTAATAAGACCGTATCTAATCTTCAGTGATGAAACGGATTTGATTTAATACTATTACTCTTTCCAGGCCATGTCTCGTCATGCTGGGGCCATCAGAATAGGCTGGGAGGTCACTCATCCTTACTTAATATACATGAAGGCAAAGCTGGAGTATATGGAGAAATCAAGTGGCCTTCACTGGTCCTAGTAGGAATAGTTTATTCCATCATACATCTTGTATGCTGCTGCTAAATAGTGTCTAAGGAAAAAGTATGCGGCACACTAAAGGCAAACTTTAAAAAGTTAACATGAGAAATATTAAAGGGGTTGTCCCGCGGCAACAAGTGGGGTTATACACTTCTCTATGGCCATATTAATGCACTTTGTAATGTACATCGTGCATTAAATATGAGCCATACAGAAGTTATTCACTTACCTGCTCCGTTGCTAGCGTCCTCGTTTCCATGGTTCCGTCTAAATTCGCTGGCGGCTTGCTTTTTTAGACGCGCCTGCGCAGTCCGGTCTTCTGCTCTGAGCACGAGCTGCTTCAGTGTGCTCGCCGCTACAGCTCTTCTGCGCATGCGCAGACGAGCTGTAGCTTCTCGGGAGCGCGCTGGAGCGGCCATTCTGCTACCATCCTCTGTTAGAGGAAGGTGCAGAAACTGGAGCCGCCCAGCCCAGCAGCCCAGCAGAGCCGCCCAGCCCAGCCCAGCCGCCCAGGTAAGTGATGGGTGACGGACTGACGGGGGTGACGCGTGACTGACTGCCGCTGTGGCCCCGGGGCCTAGCGCTGTTGCCCCGGGGCCTAGCGCTGTGGCCCCGGGGCCTAGCGCTGTGGCCCCGGGGCCTAGCGCTGTGGCCCCGGGGCCTAGCGCTGTGGCCCCGGGGCCTAGCGCTGTGGCCCCGGGGCCTAGCGCTGTGGCCCCGGGGCCTAGCGCTGTGGCCCCGGGGCCTAGCGGTGGGTGACTGGTCGGCCGCGTTCAATCCCGGGGTCCGGTCGGCAGCTGCGGGGCATCTGGTTGTCAGAAAGACACAGCTGGTAGCGTCTCGGGAGCGCGCACATCGGGCTACAGCAAGCGACGGGAAAAGAGCCGGCGGCCATCTTGGGGAAACTTTTTATAAGTTGCTGAAACGCTGGAACTGTAAGTACAAACTAGCTAGAAAAGTCATTTACAGGGGGGCTTAGTAATGTATGCTTAATTAGGGGGACTGGGCAAAAAAAAAATTTCACTGCTTCCTCGAGACAACCCCTTTAAGTGATTTCAAAACGCAGGTTTTTTGTGGCACTTTTTCATGCTTTTGTATTGTGCCAAAGCCAGAAGTGATGCAGCAGGAAGGAGAAGTTCTTTCTCTATATTTTCCATTTCTTCTGACTTTGGCAAAAAAAAAAAACAACTGACGGATTGCCATAAAAACCGAGGCTTAAATAAAGGCTGTGTGAAACCACCAATGCTATATATTTTAATTAAAAGTAATCTCTTAAGCCTAGTTTAGACAACGATTATTGCTCAAAAGATGTATTTTGAGCAAATTGTTGTGTGCATTTACAGCGCAAGGTAATTACTCAAACGTTGAGCGATCACTTTGCGCTCTGAGCAGGGGATAAAGAAGACAAGCGGGGCCGCTTGTCTTCTGCATCCAGCTGTTCTCTGCTCAGAGCACTCGGCTGTTATACAGGTGAGCACTCTGAGTGGGGGATGCAGAACGCAGCTGGACTGCTGTATTCTTGATACCCCGGTTGTTCAGAGCGCTCAGCTGGTATACAGCTGTGCCCTCCGTGCAGAGTATGAAGAACAGAGCTGGACTGCTGTGTTCTTCATACTCCGCCTGTATTCAGGGAGTGGGATACAGCTAAACAATAGTATCAGCTGTATCCCGCTGTGAATCCCTGATGAGGCTCATCGTTGTCTTTCAGCACATGTTGAATACGCAACATGTCAATTCTTTGAACGCTGGTTTTTGTCCACAGGCATCCATGTAAGGTGCAAAAAAAGTGACTAATTCTGCTGGTGGGTTTTTTTTTTTTTTTTTATTCGGAAAGTATAGCGGTTCCATTGCAGATTGTTTGTGTGAAGGAAGGCAATAAAAGTTGATTGTGAAGCCGGAAACACAGGACATAGTGTAAAAAGCGCTGTGGATTTAAACGCACGTAATTAGCTGCGGAAATTCCGGGCAGAGAAAAACGCACATAATGCGCTATAATAAACACAAGAACAAATCAAGCTTGTCTGCGGTCTTGCACCATAAGCGGAAATTCTGTGGAATTTCCGCAGAAAATCTGTGACGAGTCCGCCCAGTTTTTCCACTGGCTGCCATCCATCTTAACTTGAAACTGAAAAAAAATGTGTGGTCAAGGCAAGGATATTGTTCCAGATTGCAAATCAATGGGATGCGTTTTGTAAGCTTATTTCGGAGCATAATACATGCCAAAATACGGTGTGTGAACATGCCCTAATACCCTGTTTCCCTGAAAATAAGACCTAGCATGATTTTCCAGAATTTTTGAGGATGCAAAATGATTTTTCAGGCTTTTTGAGGATGCTTGAAATATAAGCCCTACTCCAAAATTAAGCCCTGCTAACAGTTAAAGTCAATTTAAATAGTGTCCAGGCAGCTGTACATGTAAAAAAGTTAAACCTTTTTGAACAAAAATTAATATAAGACACTGTCTTATTTTTGGGGAAACACAATACACTTCATGTCTGTACATAAATGATGACTGGCTCATGGATTAGATGTCTTCCTCCATCTTTGTACAAATGACAGCAGCCCTATAGTGCAGATCAAGCACTTTCACCTTTGTAACGTATACGCTCTTGCACGCAGGCCTTCACTCCTCTAGATTGAATTGTTACTCTGTAATGTCTAGTTTTGCTTGTACCCTCTGAATTGTGCTGCAGAATATGTAGGCGCCATATAGAGATTATAAACCTGTTACGTTGTGTGTTTCAGACGAAGAAAGGACCGGCACGAAGCCAGCGGGTTTTCCCGCAGACCGGATCCTGAATCTGATGAAGAAGATGATTTTGATAGAGAACGGCGCAAGAGAGGTCAGTTGTCAGTTTAAAACCATTGTGAAGAACCCCAATGTAAAGTCCCGTGTTCTGATTCAATGCACGTTAGAGGAATACGGAACCCTAGCTTATTGAAGAAGGTATACACTGCATGCATGAATCCAGCCTATTGCAGGTTTCGCCACAAGCAGTGGTGTGGACTTTAACATCCTAGTTCAGCTGGAACTAAAAATTAAGAGAACCTTTTTAATGAATAGGGTTTTTTATTTTCCTTATGTGTTCCTTTACATAATACAGGGGAAGAGTGATACCTGATAAAGGTGTTTGTTAATGAAATCCGTATGATTATCCCCTTAGTGACCAGCTATGTTTTTATGGCAGTCACTTAGGGGCTTTGGGTTTTGTTAGGTCTCCATAAAAACATAGCAGCCCAGTCTAAGATTGGCATGGAAGTCATATATGGGAAGAGCCAGGGCACGGTTATTTACTGACCGCCGGCGTCCTGCAATAATGGCCAAGTGCAGAGATACCTTCCATCTTGGCTGCTTGATGGCTTATTTACCACAGTCATTACTGTGGTTTTGAAGCAGCCTTTCCACTACGGAAATCTCACGGAATTTCCGTGCAGTCCCGCTGCGGACATTCCGCTTATTTACCACAAGACTAGCATGTAACTGGTTGACAGGAAAAGAGGTTACCCGTGTCACTCATCAGCACTAGAGATGAGCGAGCATACTCGCTAAGGGCAATTGCTCGATCGAGCATTGTCCTTAGCGAGTACCTGCCCGCTTGGGAGCAAAGATTCGGCTGCCGGCGGCGGGCGGGGAGCTGCGGGGGAGATCTCTCTGTCTCTCCCGCTCCCCCCTGCTCATGGCCGCAACTCACCTGTCACCCGCGCCGGCAGCTGAAGCTTTTCTTCCGAGCGGGGAGATACTCGCTAAGGACAATGCTCGCTCACCTCTAATCAGCACCCAACCATGCAATGGTAGGGTGTCAGTGGCTTGCTCATGGCAAGGCATCTGGGTCTGTCATGTAAGCCAGCTTGTTAGGGAAGCAAAGGCATACTGCAGTGGAGTATGGCAGTGATTTGAGGAACAAGAGTGTGTCTGGTTAAATAGAGTTCACTTAAAAATCTAGAAAAAAAGTCTCTCCTCCACAAATCCCACAGTTTTATGAGCAAGATTAAAAAAAACCAAAAAAAAACATGGGCATTGTGGTGTTTTAAGCACCCAAACTATAAAAATATATTCTGCACTTATTCTACATGGTGAATGATGTAAGAAAAATAAATTAATTAAAGCAATGCCGATAATGCAATTTATTTTGTCTCCCCCTAAAACGCAATAAATAGCAATCAAAAGTTGTATGTACTTTAAAATGGTACCGATGGAAGCTACAATTTGTCCTGTAAAAAAAAAACAAAAACAAAAAAACAGCCCCTCCCATGGCTTTATCAAAAACTAAAAATGTTCTGGTTCTTGGAAAACAAAAATAAAAATGCAAAAAAAAAAACCATTGCTTGGTCATTAAGGATAAAATCAGGCTGATTGCGAGGGTTAAGCAGACATGACTATCTGCAGTATAGCGCAGGTCATAGAATTGGGAGCAGGACGTTGGCTGATGTGCTCTTGCATACTTCTCTAAGGGTTCCTGAAGGGGCAGACTAAGGCCACTCTCACACTTTCAACTTTCGTCTTTTTATCTTCTAGTAATGGGAGGAGCAGCCATCGCACCGCCTACATCACTTGTTGAGAAGGATCGGGAATGTAAGTGTTGCTATGGTTTTTGGGTTGTGACTACACTTGACCACTAGGTGGAGTCGTTGGTACGTCTTTGCTGCTGTATTTGTGCACATAAACATGTTTTTCTATTGCATAATATAAGTGAAATATTTTTGCATAAATGCTTTTACTGTAGTTCTTCATTTTATGTGCCCTCCTTGTACTCTCTATGATATGACCATATGTGTTGTGTTCTGAATAAGCTACAACTGTATAGAACACACTTTAACAGTTTAAGACTGATGTTTTATACACCAATTGTTATCCAAAGTCTGTTGGATCAAAAAGCGCAACATTTATTAAGCAGATGCCTCTTAATAAATTTGGCGCATCTTTGGCTGTTGTTGTGCCAGGAATTGAAATGTATGGACAGCCATAGATTTATGCTATAAATTGCACCAAGTTCTGGCACCAGCTATAGTAAATCTGTCACACTGTCTGAGACATCGCCCCTTCAATCTACACTTTTAAAAAATAGCAAGAAGACGCTTAAAGAGTTGCAAATACCCTGTTTCTATGAAAATGAGACCTACCCCAAAAATAAGCCCTAGTATGATTTTTGAGGATGCTTGATATATATGCCCTACTCCAAAATTGAGCCCTAGTTACAGTTAATAAAAAAGACAATGTAAATAGTGTCCAGGCAGCTATATATGTAAAAAACTAAAATCCTTTAGAGCAAAAATTAATATAAGACCCTGTCATGACTTATGCCACAGTTTTGTTTTTCTTTTGAACACACCATAAAAGTGGCATTAAACCTTTTGACCCCTGATAAATTCCCCCAAAGTTTCAATTTGGCCTTAAATTAAATAAAAAATTCCCTCATTGCTGGATGTTACAGAAGCTTAATTACTTTATTACTTTCTTTAGAACAATGTGTACATTCTAAGGCCGCACAAGATACACAAAAGAGGACTTGTAAATCTACAACTTGAAACCATTACATAACTCCAAGGCATCATGTCCTCTGATATTGTATATACAAAAATTCTAGAATTATGTTTTAATGGGATCCCCTAATATTGTATAGAACCCTAACCTATGAAATAAAAGCTGCCTAATGATATCCGTTGTAATATCCGCAATCATCCAGGCATATCATGCAATATGTATGTATCAAATATATAGAAGATATTACAGTAAGTAGAACTATCACTAGCAAAATGTAGAACTGTAAACAGGGCTAACTAGAAGCACAGCGGGTCTCATTCATCACAACTTTCTGAAAGAAAAACTTTGTTGCTTATGGCAACCAATCACAGTGCAACTTTCATTTTACCAGAGGAGTTTCAGAAATTAAAGCTGAACTCTGATTAATTGTTATGGGCAGCAAAGACAGTGGTTTTTTCCTTTTTAAAAAGCATTGATGAAAGAGGCTCGTTGTCTCTTATGTCATTTGAGGGTTACTATGTCACGTTCCAAATGTTATTATTTATTACTTTTTTTTTTTTTTCTTCCAGCCATAGTGCCGTCTTATGATGAAGAGCCCAGACCCCGTCCATCTATTCCTAAAGCAGCAATTCCACCTCCTATATATGATGAGCCAGAGAGACCGCGATCACCAACTGGGCCCAGCAATTCATTTCTTGCAAACATGGGGTAAGGTGGCTGTTTTTTAAAACTTTTTTTTTTTAATCCCAGCTGTCAATGGCCCAGATTAAGGCCGGCTGCACACGAGCGTGACGGGCTCCGCCGCGGAATATTCCGCGGTGAAGCCAGTCACGGCGCCCCCCAGAGACCCCATACTTACCAGCAGATCCGCCGTTCTGGGTCCCGCATGACGTTTCCCCGCCCACCGCCGCCGCGTCACATGACACGCCCACCACGTCACATGACACGCCCACCACGTCACATGACACGCCCACCACGTCACATGACACGCCCACCGCGTCACATGACGCGCCGGCGGTAGGCGGGAAAGCGTTTTCACGCTATCTTCCGCTGTGTTGCAGCGGGAGATAACATGAACGGACGGCTTCCATTGACTGCAATGGAAGCCGTCAGCGCGTACACCCGCGGCAAATAGAGCATGCTGCGGGTGAAAACGGGAGATTTCACAGTGCGGAATTCCGCGCCGTGTGCCTTGAGCTATTAGGTTCAATAGAACCTAATAGCTGCGGGCAACACAGCGGATTTTCGCCGCAAATTACGTGGCGGAAATCCGTTTGTGGGAAGGAGGCCTTAGTCTTTCCTTAAAGTGGCTTTATGGTTACAATATGATAAATAACATAGTATGTAAGGCCAAAAAAAGACACTTGTCCATCCTGTTCAGCTTATTGCCCCCCAATGTTGTTCCAGAGAAAGGCAAAAAAAAAAACCAATGACGTAGAAGCCAATTTTCCCCATTTAAAGGAAAAATGCCTTAATCTGGTAATAGAAATAATACCTGGATCAACAATACACTTCCGTATGGCCATATTAATGCACTTTGTAATATACATCGTGCATTAAAAATGAGCCATACAGAAGTTATTCACTTACCTGCTCCGTTGCTGGCGTCCTCATCGCCATGGCGCCGACTAACGCGGTCTACTCCTTCCTTTAGACGCGCTTGCGCTGTGCGGTCTTCTGCTTTGTTCAATGGAGCCGCTCCGGTGTGCTCGCGCCGCCGAGGTCTTCTGCGTTGCGTCCAGCCCCTCTTGAACCTTTTTATAGAATTTACCATCACCACGTCCTCAGGCAGAGCGTTCCATAGTCTCCCTGCTCTTAAAGGAAAGAACCCCCTTCTTTGTTTGTGTAGAAACTTCTTTCCACTAGACGCAGAGGATGTCTCCTTGTCAGTTTTAGGCATTGATAGATGATGGGAGAGATCTCTGTATTGTCCCCTATATAGTTATTAGGTCGAATTATTTCTGATGGCTTCTTGATTTTCCCCTCAGTCTGCTTCTTTTGCCTCCTCTGACATGGGTGACGCAGAAGGCATTATTCACGCACCATTGCAAAGTCTCGCACCTGCATGGTGAGACAGATAATTCAGAATTGTCGCACTGCTATTTGTTTGCGTCTTTAAACACTCGTGTTAGGTTCCCTTTATAAAATGTACTAGTAAGACAGCAGATACAGTACTTTCAGAAATGACTTGAATTGATCAAAACTTGGGAGTTTGTGTATATAGTTAAATGGTAAAGGGTTTGTCCGATTAGTGTATGATGGATCGGTGAGGATCTATCACAGTGCAGGATCCCTTGCATTTCTGTAATGTAGTTGAGAGTAGGCCACTGATCGTGCCTGCGTAGTGCTGCTCCGTTCATTTCTATGGGACTTCTGAAAATAGCCAAGCATGACACTCAGTTGTCTGTCTGCGCCATTGAGTAGAATGGAACTGCTGCCACACATGTGCAACCTGCGGCCTACTCTTAACTACATTACAGAAATGGAAGAAGGGATATTGTACTGTGAAAGTGTTTTTGGGATTGGTGAATGGGTGGAAACTTCATACACTAGCTAGACAACCCCTTGTTAATTGGGTATTCTCATCTCAAACAATTATGTCTGAAATGGGAATACCCATCTGTCTGCGGTGGCCAGGGTTACGAACACCGCTATGCTGACTGTCTGGCTTTTTCTGTAGTTTCCATTCACTTCTGCAGGACTTACAGAAATAGCGTAGCACAGCCAACTCGGCTGGCTGCATACAGACATATATATTCCCATCTCCACCATAATATCCCTTTATGCAGGGTTAGGTTCTGTTGACATCTGAATCGGATGTTCCACTAGTGGCCTCTGTCGCAGTTCTGGGAGAAAACTGACAAAATAGTGCAGCATGCTGCAATGTTTTGTCTGGGAGAATGTTGTGTGTCGTGTGCCAGATCCTGCACTACTTGCATTCTCATCATTCTGCTCCTCTGATGAAGAAGAGCAATAGAAGTGACAAATGTAGATGTAGACACAGCCTTGTTATAACAGATCATACTCTGCATGCAGACTACCATGCTCAACCTCCTGCTCTTAACTTCTTGTATTATAGTGGAACTGTGGCGCATAAAATCATGCAGAAATATGGCTTCCGGGAAGGACAGGGTCTGGGAAAACACGAGCAGGGGCTTAGTACTGCCTTGTCTGTTGAGAAAACCAGCAAGAGAGGAGGCAAAATCATTATCGGTGATGTGGCTGATAAAGGTATGCTCTTTAATTCATGTCCACCATTATTACATTTCTGATGATTGTAGACGACCACCTGTGTGTAAAGAGATTCTCTAGTTAAAGGCTGACTTGCAGTCTTAACAAGGTAAGTTAGAACGGTACTTTAGATTGGTTCTCCCTGCACAGTAATGTGTAATTTTATAGGTCGATCGTTGAGTAGCATGCTATCTAACAACCCTAGCAATGTAATTAAACCAATTTACCCAGCACTTTTACACAGGATGATTATCGATCAGATTTTCACACTCCCGCTGGAGTTTGAACGATAATCAGTTTCTGCATGTGTTTACACAGGATGAACGGGAGTTGTTCAGTCTTTCAGCTTCTGCATTTAGAATACTGAACAGCCATCCGGTGTAAACAGCAGTCTTCACTTCCGAATGACTGTCTGCTTATTGTGAATGGAGGTGGTGAGGGAGAACGCCCCCCGGCCCGCTCTTTCTCCATGCCGACAGTTCTATCAACAATGTTACTTGCTCCTGTAACGGCACCGAAGTGAGCATCACCGGGATGAGCTGTTGGCATAGTTTGCCCAACAGCTCATCCCGTGTGAAAGGACCTTTTAATGCCAGTCAGATTTGTTTATTTGAACTGATCTGTGTAGGCTGCACAGTGAGAAAATGGGAAATAAGTATTCTAAAAGCAGTAGCCTGCTAACTACTTCTTGGGATCTGCAATAAATGTAAACTATGCATGGAGACCCTCAAGCATAAGCTGCACCCATTTTTCCATTCACTCCTCCAAAACCATCTTTTCCCCCAGTCGTCTCCACGACAGCACCAATTGAGATTGCCTCCTCCTGATAGGACAGGAACACACTGAGAGGTTAAAAGCTCCCCCACTTTCCTCAGTGTCTTCCTGTCCTGCCAGGAGGCAGGATCTCTGAGAGGGGCTGGTGGAGAAGCCAGCCGGAAGCCTACTCACGGGCGGATCGGAGGGCAGTGGGTCAGCCTGTCCTCCCTTCCCAGCCAGACGACTCCCGGGACCCCACATGGGGTGGTAATCCCCGGGCCAGGTTCCTCCCGCGGCGGCCCATGGGGGGTTCAAAGCGGGAGCCTCAGTCCCCCCCCTCCTCCTTGTATAGTGGCAGCGCGGTGCTCCAGGAAGCCCTTTGACGGCGCGGGGCGTCGCGTGCCCAGCGTGGTGACGTCATCACGCTCGCATCAGGAGCCGCACGGAGGGGGTGGGGCTTAGCGCAGGAGCGCGAAAATTCAAAATAAGGAACCTGAGAGAAGCCAGAAGGTGGACCAGCACTACAGGTCGCAGGGTGTCTGCAGCACCGGTACAGTAATGAGTGCTCCAGCCCCAGAGATAGCTGAAACCTCAGCCTCACGGCCGTAAGTAGCCAGTGCGGCAAAAAATACAAAATGCAAAATCCAATGTATTGTATATGGAAAAATTGCATATTTACCCGCAAAAAATACTTTCCCCTCTTTGTTTGTCAGGGGGATAAAGAAGACATTCCCCCCCCCAGAACAAAACCCAAAAAATGTGTGGAGTGCGGGATGAGACTGCCAGCTACGTACCAGAGGCCTCTATGCAAGGCATGCGTAGCTAGGCTAGTCAAAGAGGAATCGGGGGGATTCCTGGATGACGTTAGGAAGCTGGTGAAGGAGGAGGTTCGATCAGCCCTAACGTCACAGCTGGCGCCGCCAGCGAAACGCCAGAAAAAGGCGTATGTTCCTGACGAACCTTCTGACTCAGAGTTCTATCGGATCGGAGCAAGAGGAACAGGCAGCCGAGGACTACAAAAGATACCTTTTCTATCAGGACGACTTAACAGAATTAATTAAGTCAGTCAGGGCTACATTAAAAATGGAAGAGCCCAGAGAGCCACGCACCCTGCAGGATGAGATATTTGGGGGACTAGGGGAGAGGCGCAAGCATACCTTCCCTGTCCACAAAAACATCATTAAAATTATCCAAAAGGAGTGGAAGAAACCAGACGCAGGTTCCTTCTCCGCTAGAGGGGTAAAAAGAAGGTACCCATTTGAGGAGGAAGTTTGCGCAAGCTGGGAAGAGATACCCAAGGTAGACGTCCCAGTGGCCAAAGTAGCTAGGAGGACGAGCCTGCCCTTTTAGGACTCCGCACAATTAAAAGATCCCATGGATCGCAAAGCCGAAGGCCTTCTAAAAAAATCATGGGAGGCAGCAGCAAGCATACTTAGGCCAGGGATCGCAGCCACCTGCGTGGCGCGCACTCTGGGGGTATGGCTCGAACAGCTGGAGCTACACTTAAACAATAAAACGCCAAGGGAACAGATCCTAAATTCCCTACCAATCCTGCGCATGGCAACAAATTTTCTAGCGGATGCCGCGGCCGAAACGGTTAAACTCTCGGCAAAAGCTACAGCCCGATCCAACTCAGCCAGAAGAGTACTATGGCTGAAATCATGGTCAGGCGACTTGGCCTCAAAAAATAAACTATGCGCCCTCCCGTTCTACGGTCAGTTTTTGTTCGGACCAGACCTAGACAAAATCCTGGAGAAGGCGGCCGACAAAAAGAAGGGATTCCCGGAAGAAAAGCCGCAGAGAGGGAAGACCTTCTTCCGAACCCCAGGGCAACAGCCCGAGGCCTACCGAGGCAAGGGCAAGACAGGCCGCTGGAGTTACCCCAAGGGGGGCAGAGGGAGAAATATCCTCTGTAATCCCCACCAGGGGGAGCCCAAGCAGAGACCCTGACGCCAGCTCCGTAGGGGCAAGGCTGGGGAACTTTGTGGACCAATGGGCCGCAATTTGCGAAGGCCCATGGATCCCAAAGATCCTACAGCAGGGATACCGGATAGAACTGGTGTCCCTCCCCAGAAGGAAATTCATCATCACAGGAGGCTCGGGGCGACAGTTACACTTACTAAGGCAAAGCGTTCGGGATCTGCAACATCTAAACGCAATATCCCCCGTACCGCAAAACGAGGAAACTCAGGGCCATTATTCCAGGCTCTTCCTAGTAAGAAAACCCTGCGGGAAACACCGCATGATAGTGAATCTGAAGCCTTTGAACACCTGTGTCAAGTACAGGAAATTCAAAATGGAGTCCATCTCCAACGATAAAGTTGATTCCCAGAGGGGCCTACATGGCGTCCATCGATCTGAAGGACGCTTATTTCCACGTACCAATCCACGAGGGGTCCCAAAGATACATAAGGTTCGCACTGGATATGGACAAAGGAATAGAGCACCACCAATTCAGATGCCTGCCTTTCGGGATCTCCTCAGCACCCAGAATTTTTACCAAAATTATGGCAGAGGTAGCTGCCTACCTGAGAAAAAAGTCGATCCTAATAATACCCTACCTGGACAATATTTTAATAATAGCAGAGTCCAGGAAACTACTAACAAAGCACCTAGAGATAGTGCTAGAACTCCTCCAGTCTCTAGGATGGATCATAAACTGGGAAAAATCCAGCTTAGACCCCGACAGGAAGAAGACATTTCTGGGCATAACGCTCAACTCAGAATCACAATGCTCCTGCCTGCCCAAGGAAAAAATACAAAAAATCCAAAGGCTGGTCAGATCCTTCCTACAGAAACGATCATGCACAATTCGGGAAGCCATGTCTCTCCTGGGAAGCCTAACGTCATGCATTCCCGGAGTAGCATGGGCCCAGGCTCACACCAGAGCTCTACAGGCCTCCGTCCTATCCGCATGGGACAAAAAGCAGTCCTCGCTAGGGACAAAAAATGTATATCCCAAACACAGTGAAAACATCCCTGCGTTGGTGGACATTCCCAGCGAACCTGCACGAAGGGGTTCATTGGCTACAAAACCCAGCCACGCACATCACAACGGATGCAAGCGCCTTGGGATGGGGAGCGCAGGTGGGGAACCAGTTCTTTCAGGGCCCTTAGTCCCAAAGGATAAAAGAACAATCCTCCAATTACAGAGAGCTACAGGCCGTATGGCGGGTCCTACAGCAGTTAGGAAACTCGCTACGGAACCAGCATATAAAGATACTGTCGGACAATACCACCACGGTCGCCCATATTCGGCACCAGGGGGGCACAAGGTCTCCTGCCCTGCAAAACATTTTGCAGAAAATCTTCCACTGGGCAGAGGGCCGGATCCTTTCGATCACGGCAACCCACTTAAAAGGGACGCTAAACCAAAAAGCGGACTTCCTCAGCAGGAGGCAGATAGACCCAGGAGAATGGTCTCTCTCCCGGGAGGCATTCAGAATCCTGACCAACCGGTGGGGGTCCCCACGATTGGACCTATTTGCAACCAGGGAGAACGCCAAAGTAGGCAAATTCTTCTCCCTCCGGCCAGGAGATCATCCTACAGCAATAGACGCCCTAGGCCAGGACTGGGGAAAGGGGCTAGCGTATGCGTTTCCTCCGATACCGCTGATCCCCAGGGTCTTACAACATTTCAGAACCCAGGTATGCACGCTCATCCTGGTGACCCCCTTCTGGCCCAAGAGAAGTTGGTTCGGTCTTCTGACAACATTGAGTGTCCAGGACCCAGTTACCTTTCCGACCTGGACAGATCTGCTATCACAGGGGCCACTGAACCACCCGGGCTTAGACAGACTCCACTTAACAGCATGGCTCTTGAGGAATCCTCACTAAGGGGGAAGGGATTCTCACAAAGAGTGGTAGAAACGTTAATGTCCAGCAGAAAAAAGACGACCCACCTTATCTACTAGAAGGTTTGGAGAAGGTTCTCCTCATGGAGACAGGGAAGGGATTCCGGGGAGTCTATCCCGAGCATCCCTTTGATCTTAGAATTCTTGCAAGAGGGCCTACAGATGGGCCTCTCTCCAAGTACCCTGAAGGTCCAGGTCGCAGCCCTTAGCGCGATGTGCGACACAAAGTTCGCGGACAATAGATGGGTCAACAGGTTCTTGACTGCAGCAGCTAGATTACGACCTAGACCCATAAAACTTGTTCCAGACTGGAACCTTAATTGGGTTCTACGGGCCATGTCAGCGGAACCATTTGAGCCGATCGAAGCACTACCGATAAAAATGCTTACAATCAAGACCGTTTTTCTAGTAGCCATCACGTCTGCAAGAAGGGTTAGCGAGCTTCAGGCTCTGTCCATTCGCCACCCATTTCTAAAAATCTCGGATTCCAAATTAATATTTAAAACGGACCCTGCCTTCATGCCAAAGGTGGTATCACATTTTCATAGGTCCCAGGACGTAATAATTCCCTCTTTTTTAGCAAACCAAAAAACGAGGAAGAAAAAATCCTAAGCTGCCTGGACGTTAGGAGAGCAGTCCTAGGCTACATAGAGGCGACAAGCCACTGGAGACGGGACGACAACCTGTTCATCCAGTTCAGTGGCCCAAATAGAGGGAACAAAGCGGCAAAAAACTCCATAGCCAGGTGGATCCACCTAGCCATCATAGAGTCCTATAAGGCCCTCGGGAAGGAAATCCCTTTAGCTCTTAAAGCCCATTCTACAAGGGCAGTAGCATCCTCATGGGCCGAACATAGCTAAGCCTCGGTCGAGCAAATTTGCAAGGCCGCAGTCTGGAAAAAACCCCACACGTTCATTAAACATTATAGGGTTTTAAAAGTGCAGCAGGACGAGGACATGGCCTTCGGCCGCAAAGTCCTCTCGGCAGCAATCCCACCCTAGGGAAACTTTAGTTGGTACGTCTCAATTGGTGCTGTCGTGGAGACGACTGGGGGAAAAAATGGATTATACCTACCTGATAATCAGGTTTCCAGGAGTCTCCACGACAGCACGCGTACCTCCCCCCCCCCCCTAAATGGATAGAAAGAAACTATAGAATATAATATAAAAAACAAATAAATATATAATATAATATAATTTTATAATCAACAAAAAAACCCCGGTTAAGGGAAGAAATTTAAGTTGAGCTCCTACCCCGGCAATTCGTTAGAATCCACTGAGGAAAGTGGGGAAGGGGGGGAGCTTTTAACCTCTCAGTGTGTTCCTGTCCTATCAGGAGGAGGCAATCTCAATTGGTGCTGTCGTGGAGACTCCTGGAAACCTGATTATCAGGTAGGTATAATCCATTTTTTCTTATAACCTGACAAGTGTCCAGATCTAGTGACACCAGTGACCTTAGTGTAAATTGGTCTGACTAGTATAGTAGACTGTTCCTAGACATGGGCTACATAGCCCCTACAGTGAGGCCATCTTACAGGCAGCCTGTTGTACCCGTGTTCACTTTTTTTCATGGGCACAACAGGCTGAGTCTCAAATCAACAGCAATAACAATTGATTGTACCATAATTGTCTATGTGTATATCACCTCTCACTCTCCACCTCGCCATACCGTGCACATCTCCAGCCCCTTTACCTTCTGTATCCCCCCATTACTTGTAGTATGTAAGCTCGTTGGAGCAGGACCCACACCCCTATTGTTTCCATCAATTGATTACTATGTAACCGTGGTTCTGTAATGTTTGTACTTTTGTCTTTCTGTATCCCCCTGTCTATGTAAGCGCTGCGGAATATGTTGGCGCTATACAAATAAAGTTTATAAAGTTTATTTTTATTATTATTATAATGGTGTCACATAGTACTCATAAAATTATTTTAATCCCATAGCAGTGCCTAAAAAAAAAAAAAAAGTTGCAAACTATTACAACAGTCCCTGATTAAATGTGCCATGGGCCTCCACCTCTACTGTAGCAGGGACACATGCCTAACTGTGAGTCTATGGTGGCATGTGACTCGGAGCTTGTATGGAGGAGGCAGAACACTGCCACAAACACAATGGTAATTGGCCACGGAGGAGCTAGGAGCTCATGAGAGCTCAGACTGAGTTTGCTTGGTGTAGAGGACTGGGATGGGCATGTGATGCACGAGACTCTCAGTATAAGCTGTTGATCCTTCTATACAGTCCTCTCAGGGAGGTCTCCTCTGTTCTCCTGTGTGGTCCGCAGTGCTGCCTTCAGTGTTTAACCCCTTCCTACCTCTGTACCTCCACTAATGATGGGCAGCAGAGCTTCAGAGCTCGGGAATGTCACACAAGCCACTCCATTAATTCCACACACTGTTTCTTAGTAGTATAAACATGTGAGGGGTCATGCATGTGCTCCGTTTTACTAATACCTTATGTGCATTTCAGCATAATGTGCAACCCACGGCTTGTCCTGCCTCAGTATAATGTTAGAAAAGTGGAGACGTCGCCTATAACTAATCACATTATCCGTGTCATTTTCCAGAGAGCCTGTCAGAAATGCGTGCTGCAATATGATTGGTTGTGATAAGAAACGCCTCCACTTTATCCCAGGAATACGTTTGATAAATCTCACCACAGTGAGCTCACATGGTCTTTACAGTTGCAGTTAAAATTATTCATCCTCTATTACAAATTAGGGTTATTTGCCAAATTTACTTCATGCTGCGCTCTTCGAGAGCAGAATGAAATACCCTGAAACCTACACTTGCTGGGCCTTCCCTAGATCAGGATCAGCTCGGTTGATGGGAAATAAACCGTGCAAACTTTTTCCATGTAGAGGGCGTCACCTGTGGCGTGGTCTCTAAAAGGGGTGGGATACATCCACAAAAATCTTGAGGTCTTTGTTGGTTAAATTGTCTAGAAAAAACTAAGGAGAAGATTGACAACCCTGGGTTGTGTTAACAAATTGTAAATGGGGATGAATAAGATGCTTTAAACCCTGCCCAGATCACATTCGTCACTGCAGTCTTTGACGTATTACAGCGCATGCTTTACGAAGATTCATGTCAGGGCTTATTCAGACGACCGTATATATCTGCTGGGTATTCACGCCGGCCGATATACGGCGTCCCTCTGTGCAGGGGGAGAAGGCTGGAAGAGGCGGGAGCAGTGCTCTGAGCTCCCGCCTCCTCTCTGCCTCTCAGCACTATTTGCAATGGGAGGGGGCAGGATAGGGGTGGAGCTAAGTACCGGGACTCCGCCCTACCCCTCCCATTGCAAATAGTGGCAGGGGGCAGGAGCTCAGTGTAAAAAACCCAGCCGATATACGGTCGCCTGAATAAGCCCTAACACTGCATATTATAGAACAGGTGCAGATTGTTCGGTGTCCTCTCTAAATGTTTAGTTTTCAGTCTTGTTTTGTTGCGGCGGATTAGTCTAATCTTTTTGTGTTTTTCTTCCAGTTGAAGCATCTAAAAAATCTGATGCAAACCCTCTGACAGAAATCCTGAAGTGTCCTACCAAAGTGGTTTTATTACGGGTAAGATTTTAGAAGGATTTCTTTTGCAGACAAGAAATATATCTAGGTAGCAAAAAATACATATGTGCCAATATGCCCTGAAATGTATCAGATTTTACATCAGTGTACACAGTCTGAAAAAATGTTATACGAACGTTGTTTTGCAGAACATGGTTGGTGCGGGAGAAGTGGATGAAGACCTGGAGGGTGAAACTAAAGAAGAATGTGAAAAATATGGCAAAGTTGGAAAATGTGTCATTTTTGAGGTAAGTCCATGTATTGATTTTATAGAAGACACATTCTCACAAAGGTATACAGATATTAACAATCATTATGCAAATGTCTTCATGATCAGATTCTACTGTTAAAATGGTAATGGGCCAAAGAGGACTAGGGGGAAAAAAAGGCTATTATCTTCCAGAAACAGTGCCTTTCCATGACTTGTGTCTGGAGCGAGCGGGGCTGAGCTGTTTCTGGAAGAAAACAACCATGTATTTCTAATCCTAGACATCACCTTTAAGTAGGTTTATCTGAGTAGTTTTGTGTAACCCTTACGCTGCCAGGACAATTTTCACTCTTTTGACATACATAATAAATACCCACCCACACATGTGCTTTCTAAAAGTACATACCTGGCACACTGTTTGGAGCGTCGTGAACTGTGAATGAGTGGAAGCAAGTGTTGTAGACAGGTGAATCATGGTAAACAATTGTCTGGCATGGTTAACATGTCAAACAGAACTCTGTGTTGAGGCTTAGTTTGAGGAGCAGAACGTCTGCAAACTTCATTGGACAGTCCAAAGTCCAGATCTCAATGCTATTGAGCATCTTTGGGACAAACTAGAATGCCGTATCCATGCACGCCAATCACTATCTAAAGCTCCCCTTGAGGAATGGAGCTATATCCTTCCACACATCTATTGGAATTTGGTGGAAAGAAGCCTAGGAGGGTTGCTGCAGTCATTGAGGCCAAAGGCGGCCCCAGACTGTATCAAAAAATATAAATAAAATTGAATTGCATCACGTTCTATGTGTGTCCCAATACTTTTGTCAACATGGTGTATGTGACCAAACGATCATTAGGGTACATACAGTTTCATTGGTAGATCTCTTATAGTGATGATATTGGTAACCTTGTTAAGTGAAGTGTGGGGGAATAGTTTTGGGGTACATTCACACATGATGGATCTTGGTGCAAATCTGCACCATAATTTGCACTGCAACGTATCGTGTGGATTTTGATGCCTATTTGCAGCAGATTTTACCCTTTCAGTTGAAGGCTTGAAGTCTGCTACTGATCCCTGTTAAAATCCGCACCAATGGGATATGACCCAGATTTTGGTGCAGACTTTCCACTGTGGAAATCTGCTACATGTTAATGCAGCCTAAGTGCGGTTTCACTCACTCGTTTTTGTGGTAGGTTTTGAGGCAGTTTTCTAGCCAAAGCCAGACATGGCTCCTGCGGGCAGGAAAAGTAAAAGTCCTTCCTCTATATTTGCTGCATCTTTTTGAATCCACATCTAAAAAAAAAATATGAAAAACTGTCTCAAAAACCTGTGTGTGAAATGGCACTTATGCAATTTTTCGTATGGTTTTGAAGGCTCACAATGAAACCGTTATCTGCTAGCATTCCCCACCTGTGTAAGTTGTTCTTTTGCCATTGCTGAAAGACACAAAATATTGTAAATAGAAGTGACTTTATGATCTGATTAGTAATGGTCACGATGTCTTTATTAGATCCCCGGTGCTCCTGATGATGAAGCTGTGAGGATATTTTTGGAATTTGAGAGAGTGGAGTCGGCTATAAAAGGTACATGTTGTATGGTCTCTGTAAACCCTGATAAACTTGTCATCTGATTTCTGTGGGATACAAAGGAGGCTCAAGGATGATAGCAGTCTTTATTGTAAGTCTGCTAGACCCATTTACTAGAAAGATTTGCAAATCGGTTAGACTAATGCTTGATATCGATTCTCATATAAATAATGCAGTTGTACTGCGAACCTCACACTTATGCGGGGAGTTTGCTGACCAGCACATGTGCAGATAATTTATCCTTTTAGTGGTCAGATTCACCACACTCATCTGTGCCCGCGTCGGTCAGCGAACTCTTGGCATAATCTAAGGGATTTGCAGCGCTATAGAAGTCATAGGAGCGGAGAAGGGCGGACTTGCGAGGGAAACTTTCAGGCAGCAAAGACACTCCGACCCACCCGACCGGTCTGCCTGCCTAATTTACATGTGGTACAGAGAGGTTATAAATGCTCATTTTTCAGGTATGCTTTTATAAAGGGAGCGCGTCACATATGGCAGTTGGTCACCCCCAGTAATGGTATGAGGGACAATGACAGCTCAGCAATATGTTCAGGACGTCCTGCAGCCACATGTGTTCCTCTCATGGCAGGGTTCCTAAGAGGCATTTTCCAGCAGGATGCGCGGCTGCGCACAGCAAGGGTGTTACAGGAATGTCTCTACAACATTGCCACACTTCTGTGGCTGCCGATCGCCAGATTTATCACCAATAGAACATGTATGGGAGCATCTGGGACGCCAACATCAACAGCCTATGACTTTGCACAATCTAGGGGCTCAGTTACAGCAAATGTGGACGGATATGCTGCAGGATACCATATAGAACCTGCAGGCTCCCCATGCCCATCCATATCGCATCTTGCACTCAAGCTAGAGTTTTCATGCCTGCCCTTATCACACCTTGTATCCGAGCTAGAGGTGCCCTACAGGGTACTGGAGCCTCCCTTCAAGGGTTCCGTTTGCTCTGATATTGTAATTACTTACTTGTGTCAACATTACAATCGCACATAGAAAGTTTCATTTGATTTTGGCAACTTCTTCTAGGAGAGGTTTTTTTTTTTGTTTTTTTTGGACAAGTAGTGTAAAAAAAAAAATTAGAAAAAGCATGCAAAAAAAAATTAACGCAAAAAAATCAGTGTTAAAATAAAAAAAAAATGAAATCTGGCTTTTTACATTTGGCTTTAGAGTAAAAGAAAAAGCCACGAAAAAAGTGTGTGTAAAAGAAGTCTATAGCTGCCCATATGAATGAGAGTTGTTTGCATTAAAGAAGTTTTCAAAGATAGTTATTGCTGACCTATCCTTGGTGTAGGTTATCAGTTGCAGATGGACAGGGATCCACTACCTGGGACCCCGCCAATTGGTGATCAACTGATAAGCTGCCTCAGATGGCTGGAATGCTCAGAGTGCCATCTTTAGTGCAGTGGCGTTGTTTGGTATTGCAGCTCTCTCCCATCGAAATGGATGAGCATTTCAGTCCTCTTCTGTAGCTTCTCATCAGCTGATAGATGGGTCTCTAGCAGGTGACCCCCTGCCTAAGGATGGATCATCAATAGTGTTACCTTGGAAAACCACTTTTAAAGGAAGTCTCTTACTTAAATTAGGCCTATTAACCCAATTTACTGTTATGTATGCCCTGTCATAAGAAACCTTTTTTCTCTTGCCAAAGTGTCTCCTATGTAAAGATATGGGCCAATAAGTTTCATTCCCTCAGAATGCTATAGCTTGAAAATGAGCTGAAATGTTGACTTTTGTGCAGTGTCCTTAGGTATCTCATTAGGGCCACTAGAAGGGTTTGTCCAACAAGCAGAAAACCTGAAGATCCCTTCAATAACTAACATTTTTATAATGGTGTAATGCAATTGGCCTCCACAGTCATGTGATAGTGTTGTAGTTTAGACCCACAGAGGATTCCAGGACAAATGAAAGAAGAAGCAGAAGACATAACTAATATATGGAAAGTTTTAACCCTTTCCAATCCAATGTCGGGCCTGCCCCGACATCATAATTTCCCTCCACAGCTCCGATGTCGGGACAGGCCCGACACAGCAGTGCAGGAGTGCATCTGCACCCGATCATCAGACACATCGGGTGCAGATACACTTCTGCACTGGTCCTCATCGAGGACTCCCGAGGAGAAGGCCGAAAGGGTTTTTAACCCTTTCTTCCTTCTCCTTTACACATTACATAGCGCTCAATTAGTGCTATGTAATGCAGGAGATTCCGGCCAGCGATCATGTGACCGCCGGTGTCACCTGACCCCCAGCGGTCACAGGAACGCCCAGCCGGGAGCCTGCACCATGGGGGGGCCTGCTTACCTGTCCAGCGTCTTCCGCATTCTCCCTTCTGTCTCCCGGCTCGGCGATCATGTGACCGCTGGGTGCCACCTAACCCCAGCTGTCACATGATCGCCGAGCCGGGAGGCAGAGGGAGAATGCGGGAGACGCCGGACAGGTAAGCAGGCCCCCCCCCACAGTGCAGTGAGCATCTGCACCCTCCTGAACTCTGTATCTTTTCTCTTCCGGTCTGAACAGCTCCAATTTATTTGGAGCTGGGGAGAATGAATGAGAAAAAATAATTGGATTGGAAAGGGTTCAGAGCATATTTCTTTTTTCTAAAATAACATTTTGTACTTTTGTTTCTATGGCTACTGGATAATCTAACCCAACAGTGCCAATTGCTGGGGACATATTTAGTGCAGATGTGATTGACGGCCCATTGTGATTCTTGGAGAATAGTTAGCGTAACCAAAGCTTTTCTCTTTCTACAGCTGTGGTGGACCTCAACGGAAGATACTTTGGTGGTCGGATAGTGAAGGCATGCTTCTACAACCTAGACAAATTCAGGACTCTGGATCTAGGAGAGTAAAAACTGTATACCTCCTTAGAGCTCTGTGGACTGAAAATATGATGTAAATTTATCCAGCTTCTTGTGATGGGGTTTTCCTTTGTTTTTATAGTATAAAAAACCTTTAAAAACCACACCAGTCTTTGTACAGTTCTTTTCAGTTAAAGTAAATGGTAATGTGATTTTTGTTACAAGATCCTTCCTTTTAAGCTCAAACAAGCGAAGATAGCTTTTTTTTTTTTTTTTTGGCTGTTGCTTCTATCCGTTGTTTTTGTTTTTATCCGACCGAAATAACTGCTGAGGATATTGATGCATAAAACCCACATTTCTGGGCTACTATGTGTATTTCTTACCAAAGGACCATTTATTTTTTTCTGTTGGTGGGTACTACTGCCGTGTGGTCTCCAGTGTTGCAATAGTCTGTTCTGCAGTCTGTGTGGCTGTTTCTAAATCCACTATTTGCTGCGTGGTGTTGGTTATTTGCAACGTGCAGAATTTATTCAAAGGTGATCGGAGGCGGTTCATCTATCAAAGAGGAGCATAAGGAACTTTAATACCTCCTGTGCCGCCTGCGTTCTTTGTTTCCATGGAATTTGATGGACTATGTTGTGGTGACAGGATTGGGGGGTGGGGGTGTTGTCTTCCCATGAAAGGATTCAGGTGTCCACTGATATTTCTTTACCTAAGGCTGGACACCCACTGGCGATATTTTTTTATCGTGCGCTGCGAGAGCAAGTAAAAAAACGCTCGCCTCGCAGCGCAAGAAAGATGCCGGAATGAGACCAGGATATCGTCAGTCTGTTCAACGGGGCCAGCGGCAGCAGCGCTAGCCCCATTTGAAAAGATATGGAGAATACCGCGGAGGTGCTGCTGCCGGTCCCATTGAAAGCAGTGTTTTTTGCCAAAACCCTGCAGTATGATTTTCGGGGAAGGGCTTGAAATATAAGCCCTTCCCTGAAAATCATCAATAAGTGGTAAAAAAAAAGTACTCTCCTATCCGCCGCTCACATGCGTCCTCCGGCTGGCTCCCTGACACTGCTATCCTGTGACAGCTGTGGCAGAAGTTCGTGGTATCTTTTCAATGGGGCTAGCGCTGCTGCCGCTGGCCCCATTGAAAAGACTGGCGATATCCCGGCGTCATCCTGTTTTTTTCTCGCACTGCGAGGCGAGAGTTTTCACTTGCTCTCGCAGCGCAGTGGAGAAAAAAACACCAGTGGGTGTCCGCCCTAAGGCTGATGCTTTGGAGTCCAGTTCAACTTTAACGGGCCATTTTTTTACCTCCCCAAGCAGCACAGAGGATTTATGAAGATCTCTGTAGCAAATAGATTTAAAATGTCAGCTGTCCATCTGAAATCTACCCTGTAAGAAATGGCTAATATTTCTTGTAGTGAAGTAGGAAACTCAAAATGATATGCCGCGTGGCTCCCAGTCTAACAGCTCCTCATGTCAAGTGTTTTTCTTATTCAAAGTAATGTTTAAATAAATTTCTCTAGTTGTATAAAAACATTTTTGTTCTCTATTTTTCATTTAATAAATAAAATTCTCACTACACCGACTCATTGGCCTCATTTATCATGAAAATGTAGAATTTTGCACTACATACAAGGGTCCAGGGGCGTAACTATAGGAGATGCGGTTACAGCCAGGCCCAGGATCCTTAGGGGGCCCATAAGGCCTCTCTTCTCATATAGGGAGCCCAGGACTATGAATAAAGCATTAAAGTTGGGGAGCCCCATTACAGATTTTGCATTGGGGCCCCAAATCTTCAAGTTACACCTCTGGGTATGGGTACAGATAGGGGTGTTTCAGTTAACTTTTGCACCCAGGCCCCTAAACCTGTAGTTACGCCTCTGTAAGGGTCATTATACAACACAAATAACTGCCCTTTTTAGGCCGCCTGCAGACGGCCAGATCGGATCCGGCTGCAAGAATTCTCGCAGCGGTACCTGACCCGAGCCCCTGCAGCGAGCAGCGCGTACTCACCTGCTCCCGCGGCCCTGGCTGTTTGATGTGCCAGCAGCCGGCGCATGCGCAGACCGGAGCCGGCGGCCGGGGGAGTTAGATTTCTGTGTTTTTATATCAAGAACGCTTTGTCCCAAAAGGGCTTTAACCAATCGCAGCTCCACCAAACACTCTTTCGGTTCCACAGTGCCGACACCGGTCCGACACCCAGAGGCATATGTAGTGCAAGTGGACTGGGCACCTGTACCACCTTGAAAGGATTTTATAGCTTTTTTTTTTTTTTCCCTTGGGCAGCGCACGCAATAGAGAACTTGTGAGTACATGCGCATGCCTTCTGCCAATCACTGGGGGATATCGTAGCCCCCAAGTCTGCCTCCCGCACCAGCTTAAAACCAGGGTCGGTATCACAGAAATCTGTTGTCAGCAGGCTGTATATCTGGGATACCGGGTGTGCTGGGGAAGATTTCAAGGAGAACACCTTCTCAAATAGTGTTAACGTTCTCCGAAGGAGCCCTCAACTCCCTGAGTGGAGAGAAAGGAGTGTAGCTGGTAGTATTCCAACCAGAAGAAATCTAATCTCCCGAATCTGTCCCTCAGATCCTGGAAAGTTGGTAACGAGGCTCCCTTAAGGATTTGGTGAGCCTGGATGTCATCATGTGCCTCCCAACCCAAGAATCTATCTCTAACCCGGCCAGGTGGGAACACTGGGTTGTGAAAAAGGGGTGTGAGAGGGCGATCTGCCCTTGCTAAGTGTTGTCTGTGAATCATCGTGTCCCTTTCAGTAGGAAGTTGGGGGAGATGGACTGGGCTCTATCACAGACTCTGATCCACAGCATATGACTTAGAACACACATGTCAAACACAAGGCCCGCGGGTCAAATCCGGACCACCACCACATTATATGTGGCCCGTCGGCTGTGCAGCAAGTTCCCTCACCCTCCGTGCTGTTTTCAGTAAGAACTTCAATCGTCTTTTTCTGTCTAGCAGAGCAGACAAAAATAGAGGCGTGCCGATAGCACACTGACAACTGCCACGGAGGAGGGAAAAAGCCTGCAGAAGACCTCCTCTTTAGTGCGAGGAGCAGCTGCAGGAGGCGAGCCGCTCAGCACTGAACTCCTCTCACCGACCCTCCCTCTGTTCATGGCAGCAGATCTTGGGAGACATCAGGGGCCCAAGTATGCAGGAGGGCCCTAAAGAGGACTGACAGCAGCCAGTATACCTCCCGTTGGGACCACATTGGATGCAGGTAAGTATACAGATTGTTCTGTCTGGTATATAAACATATTTGTTTGCCTTGTGTATAAAAATGCAAAAATGTCTGTGTATATAATATTTATATTCTAGTGTGTGCCATATATATATATGCGCACACTATATTACATATATATTATGTGCGCATATATGTATAATTGTGTGTATGTATGTATGTATGTGTGTATAATATATATATATATATATATATATATATATATATATATATATATATATATATATATATATATATATATATAATCACTAAATTTGTTTGTTCAATCGCTTGACTTTCCTCTCTTTCTGCTTTTGTTAAAAACAGACTGATGCCTGCTTATGAGTGGAGGTACTGCTGCCAAATGATCATTTTTAGGTTTGCACAAGTATATTTACACAAGCAATTTTCACGCACATTGCAAAATGCATAGATGCGAACATAGAGTAAAGTTTACAAGCTGAAGCAGTCACCCTCCAAACAGTAAATGCGAGCCAATGCAGTCATGTAACTATCCTTGTTCCATTTACTTCTATCACTATGCTACTTGAGTTGCGAGAAATGGCATAAGTCAAATAGCATAAAAAGTGCATGCCACAATGTCAATATTTAGCAGTTTTCAATCAATATGGTTGCAACTGGTTTGATGTACAGCAGTATAATGGATAAAATACAATTTCGGCCTAAGCAACTATGAATCAATTGTGAGCACACATAGCAGGTAATTAAAGTATTCTGGAGCTTTTATGTATCCTTCCACACAAGTGGATGTAACATTAGACCATGTAATCCTCAGCTTTAATAGAGTTTGGGCTATTTATTGATTTGTAGTGTGACTGATTTAACAACTGACATTCTTCACTTTTGTTAATTTGGTTAAATCTGACAGACTATTTAAATAGATGCTGGAGTTCGGTTCGATCTGGGAATAGTGAGAATAGATGTGAGCTACAGATTTAAATGAATTACAAAGTTTTAGCTTTCTACAAACATGTTTTATGATGTAGACTTATATTGTAAGTCATCTACAACAGCTCAATGCATATACGGACTGTTTCAAAATTTTTGAAAGAATCTATGAAGCTTTCATAGAAATAGGAAGGAGGTTCTTGAATACCTATTATTTTAAAGGGACACTGTCATCACCTTTCAGCCCCATGAACTACGTTATGGAGCTCAAATGTGAGGGAACGGGGAGTTGTTTCATACTCGCCTGGTGACCCATTCCAGCACTGTGTCCCCATGAAGCTGGCAAGTACTAACACCTTGACGTTCTGCACACACACTTCCCATGGAGATAAATAGGAGATGCATGCGCAAAAAGTCAAGATGCTGGTTGGTAAAGTCCCCCATTGACTATGAAACACAGCTCTCCGTTCCCTCACTTTTGAGCCCCAAAACACTAGTTTATGGGGTTCACAGATGATGACTGAGGCCTTTTAAGTCTACATGTGAGAAACCAGAGAGGCCTTACTTTAGCGTCACTTGGTACCACCACATTTAGGGCTGCTTAAAGAGTTTGTCTTGGTTCCTTTCAACTGATGACTTATCTTCTGGATAGGTCATCAGTGGTTGATGGACGGAAGTCCACTGCTCGCCCCCCACCCCCCTGTCCATCAGCTAATCGTCCGGCTCACTGCTAGCAGCGGATAGGGGAGGAGGTTCCACCTGCTGCTGCACTTCCTGACCTGGATTTAAATGGGAGTGAAGCTAGCGCCCACACTTCCTCAGCCGTTTGCTGCATGAGACAGTGGACTGGACGATCAGCTAATGGATGGGGGATTCCAAGAAGCAGATCCCCCATCCATTAACTACTGATTTCCTATCTAGAGGATGGGTCATCACTAGAGATGAGCGAACGTACTCGTCCGAGCTTGATACTCGTTCGAGTATTAGCGTGTTCGAGATGCTCGTTACTAGAGACGAGCACCACGCGATGTTCGAGTTACTTTCACTTTCATCTCTGAGACGTTAGCGCGCTTTTCTGGCCAATAGAAAGACAGGGAAGGCATTACAACTTCCCCCTGCGACGTTCAAGCCCTATACCACCCCCCTGCAGTGAGTGGCTGGCGAGATCAGGTGTCACCCAAGTATATAAATCGGCCCCTCCCGCGGCTCGCCACAGATGCATTCTGACAGAGATCAGGGAAAGTGCTGCTGGTGCCGGAGCTGCTATAGGGAGAGTGTTAGGATTGATTTTAGGCTTCAAGAACCCCAACGGTCCTTCTTAGGGCCACATCTGACCGTGTGCAGTACTGTTGAGGCTGCTTTTTGCATTGTTGCACTTTTTTTTTTTTTTTGTATATCGGCCGTGCAGAGCATTGCGTCCTGCAGTAATTTTACATAGTCCAGGGCCAGTAGTGGTGGTGAGGCAGGGACAGTGAAAGACATATCCAGTCTATATAGGCAGTGGGCTTTTCCAAAAAAATTTGGGAAAAAAAAATCTATTTGGGCTGCCTGTGACCGTCCTGACTGTACTGCATCTCTGCTGGGGGTAGTTGTCCTAATTCATACGCAGCCAGCTAAGTGTTACAGCAGGCTTGCGCAAAATTCTTTCCTGCCTCTGCTGTGCGTTCCGTAAGCGAAGTCAGCCTCCAACCACAGGCCAATAAGCGGCACATTTAATTACAGCGTTCTGTTTCTGCACTACTGGTAATACAGCATGCTGAGGGGTAGGGGTAGGCCTAGAGGACGTGGACGCGGGCAAGGACGCCCAAGTCAGGGTGTGGGCACAGGCCGAGCTCCTGATCCAGGTGTATCGCAGCCGACTGCTGCGGGATTAGGAGGCATGTTTCTGGCGTCCCCCCATTCATCTCACAATTAATGGGTCCACGCGGTAGACCTTTATTAGAAAATGAGCAGTGTGAGCAGGTCCTGTCGTGGATGGCAGAAAGTGCATCCAGCAATCTATCGACCACCCAGAATTCTGCGCCGTCCACTGCTGCAACTCTGAATCCGCTGGCTGCTGCTCCTCCTTCCTCCCAGCCTCCTCACTCCATTACAATGACACATTCTGAGGAGCAGGCAGACTCCCAGGAACTGTTCTCGGGTCCCTGCCCAGAATGGGCAGCAATGGTTCCGAATCCTCTCCCACTGGAGGAGTTTGTCGCGACCGATGCCCAACCTTTGGAAAGTTCCCGGGGTCTGGGGGATGAGGCTGGGGACCTCCGGCAACTGTCTCAAGAGCTTTCAGTGGGTGAGGAGGACGATGACGATGAGACACAGTTGGCTATCACTCAGGTAGTAGTAATTGGAGTAAGTCCGAGGGAGGAGCGCACAGAGGATTCGGAGGAAGAGCAGCAGGACGATGAGGTGACTGACCCCACCTGGTTTGCTACGCCTACTGAGGACAGGTCTTCAGAGGGGGAGGCAAGTGCAGCAGCAGGGCAGGTTGGAAGAGGCAGTGCGGTGGCCAGGGGTAGAGGTAGGGCCAGACCGAATAATCCACCAACTGTTTCCCAAAGCACCCCCTCGCGCCATGCCTCCCTGCAGAGGCCAAGGTGCTCAAAGGTCTGGCAGTTTTTCACTGAGAGTGCAGACGACCGACGAACAGTGGTGTGCAACCTTTGTTGCGCCAAGATCAGCCGGGGAGCCACCACCACCAGCATGCGCAGACATATGATGGCCAAGCAACCCACGAGGTGGGACGAAGGCAGTTTACCGCCTCCGGTTTGCACCGCTGCCTCTCCCCCTGTGCCCCAACCTGCCACTGAGATCCAACCCCCCTCTCAGGACACAGGCACTACCGTCTCCTGGCCTGCACCCACACCCTCACCTCCGCTGTCCTCGGCCCCATCCACCGTCCAGCCGTCGCTAGCACAAGTGTTGGAGCGCAAGCACGCCGCCACGCACCCGCACGCTCAAGCATTAAACGTGCACATAGCCAAATTTATCAGCCTTGAGATGCTGCCGTATAGGGTTGTGGAAACGGAGGCTTTCAAAGGTATGATGGTGGTGGCGGCCCCGCGCTACTCAGTTCCCAGTCGCCACTACTTTTCCCGATGTGCCTTCCCAGCCCTGCACGACCACGTCTCCCGCAACATTGTACGCGCCCTCACCAACGCGGTTACTGGCAAGGTCCACTTAACAACGGACACGTGGACAAGCAGAGGCGGGCAGGGCCACTATATCTCCCTGACGGCACATTGGGTGAATTTAGTGGAGGCTGGGACAGAGTCAGAGCCTGGGACCGCTCACGTCCTACCCACCCCCAGAATTGCGGGCCCCAGCTCGGTGGTGGTATCTGCTGCGGTGTATGCTTCCCCCACTAAACCACCCTCCTCCTCCTCCTCCTACGCAACCTCTGTCTCGCAATCAAGATGTGTCAGCAGCAGCACGTCGCCAGCAGTCGGTGCCGCGCGGCACGGCAGCACAGCGGTGGGCAAGCGTCAGCAGGCCATGCTGAAACTACTCAGCTTAGGAGAGAAGAGGCCCACGGCCCACGAACTGCTGCAGGGTCTGACAGAGCAGACCGACCGCTGGCTTGCGCCGCTGAGCCTCCAACCGGGCATGGTTGTGTGTGACAACGGCTGTAACCTGGTGGCGGCTCTGCAGCTCGACAGCCTCACGCACGTGCCATGCCTGGCCCACGTCTTTAATTTGGTGGTTCAGCGCTTTCTGAAAAGCTACCCACGCTTGTCAGACCTGCTCGGAAAGGTGCGCGGGCTCTGCGCACATTTCCGCAAGTCCCACACGGACGCTGTCACCCTGCAACATCGGTTTCATCTGCCAGTGCACCGATTGCTGTGCGACGTGCCCACACGGTGGAACTCTACGCTCCACATGTTGGCCAGGCTCTATGAGCAGCGTAGAGCTATAGTGGAATACCAACTCCAACATGGGTGGTGCAGTGGGAGTCAGCCTCCTCAATTCTTTACAGAAGAGTGGGCCTGGTTGGCAGACATCTGCCAGGTCCTTGGAAACTTTGAGGAGTCTACCCAGATGGTGAGCGGCGATGCTGCAATCATTAGCGTCACCATTCCTCTGCTATGCCTCTTGAGAAGTTCCCTGCAAAGCATAAAGGCAGACGCTTTGCGCTCGGAAACAGAGGCGGGGGAAGACAGTATGTCGCTGGATAGTCAGAGCACCCTCCTGTCTATATCTCAGCGTGTTGAGGAGGAGGAGGAGGAGGGGGAAGAGCCAGCTTGGCCCACTGCTGAGGGTACCCATGCTGCTTGCCTGTCATCCTTTCAGCGTGTATGGCCTGAGGAAGAGGAGGAGGAGGAGGAGGATCCTGAAAGTGATCTTCCTAGTGAGGACAGCCATGTGTTGCGTACAGGTACCCTGGCCACTACGGATTACTGGATGTACACACTGCTCGACCCACGGTATAAGGAGAACCTTTCCACTCTCATACCCGAAGAGGAAAGGGGTTCGAGAGTGATGCTATACCACAGGACCCTGGCGGACAAACTGATGGTAAAATTCCCATCCGACAGCGCTAGTGGCCGAAGGCGCAGTTCCGAGGGCCAGGTAGCAGGGGAGGTGCGAAGATCAGGCAACATGTACAGCACAGGCAGGGGAACACTCTCTAAGGCCTTTGACAGCTTTCTGGCTCCCCAGCAAGACTGTGTCACCGCTCCCCAGTCAAGGCTGAGTCAGCGGGAGCACTGTAAAAGGATGGTGAGGGAGTACGTAGCCGATCGCACGACTGTCCTCTGTGACGCCTCTGCCCCCTACAACTACTGGGTGTCGAAGCTGGACACGTGGCCTGAACTCGCGCTGTATGCCCTGGAGGTGCTTGCTTGTCCTGCGGCTAGCGTCTTGTCAGAGAGGGTGTTTAGTGCGGCTGGGGGAATCATCACAGATAAGCGTACCCGCCTGTCAACCGACAGTGCCGACAGGCTTACACACATCAAGATGAACAAAGCCTGGATTTCCCCAGACTTCTCTTCTCCACCAGCGGACAGCAGCGATACCTAAACAATACGTAGGCTGCACCCGCGGATGGAAGCATTGTTCTCTATCACCATCAAAAACGTGGACCTTTTAGCTTCATCAATCTGTGTATAATATTCATCCTCCTCCTCCTGCTCCCCCTCCTGAAACCTGACGTAATCACACCGAACGGGCAATTTTTCTTAGGCCCACAAGGCTCAGTCATATAATTTTTGTAAACAATTTTTATATGTTTCAATGCTCATTAAAGCATTGAAACTTGCACCTGAACCAATTTTTATTTTAACTGGGCTGCCTCCAGGCCTAGTTACCAATTAAGCCACATTAACCAAAGCGATTAATGGGTTTCACCTGCCCTCTTGGTTGGGCATGGGCAATTTTTCTGACGTACATTAGTACTGTTGGTACACCAATTTTTTGGGGCCCTCGCTTACAGTGTAATCCAATTAATTTTTTGCCCACCTGTATTAAAGCTGACGTTACATCAGCTGTGCTGGGCACTGCAATGGGATATATTTATGTACCGCCGGTGGCTTCCTGGCACCCACCCATGCTGTCGGTCCACACGGAGTTGTAACTGCATGTGTCCACTTCTAAAGAACCCCAGTCTGACTGGGGCATGCAGTGTGGGCCGAAGCCCACCTGCATTAAACATGACATTACCTCAGCTGTGCTGGGCACTGCAATGGGATATATTTATGTACCGTCGGTGGGTTCCAGGGAGCCACCCATGCTGTCGGTCCACACGGAGTTGTAACTGCATGTGTCCACTTGTAAAGAACCCCAGTCTGACTGGGGCATGCAGTGTGGGCCGAAGCCCACCTGCATTTAACATGACATTACCTCAGCTGTGATGGGCAATGCAATGGGATATATTTATGTACCGCCGGTGGGTTCCAGGGAGCCACCCATGCTGTGGGTCCACAGGGACTTCACAATAGGGAGTTGTACCTGCCTGTGTCTATGAATTAAAAACCCCGGTCAGGTTGGGGCATGCAGTGTGGGCCGAAGCCCACCTGCATTTAATCTGACGTTAGCTCTGCTGTCCAGGGCACTGCAATGGGATACATTTATGTACAGCCGGTGGGTTCCAGGGAGCCACCCATGCTGTGGGTGCACACGGAATTCCCATTGTGGAGTTGTACCTGCCTGTGACCATTTATAAAAAAACGCGGTCTGACTGGGGCATGCAGACACCTTGACAGAATGAATAGTGTGTGGCACATAGGTTCCCCATTGCTATGCCCACGTGTGCAGCTCCTGATGGCGGTGGCACAGGATTATATTTCTCATTGCTTCTGTACAGCATTGTGGGCTATCGCCCTGCCCCTTTTAAAGAGGGTTGCTGCCTAGCCGTGCCAACCCTCTGCAGTGTGTGCCTGCGGTTCCTCCGCAGACGCACTTATAAATAGACATGAGGGTGGTGTGGCATGAGGGCAGCTGAAGGCTGCGCAGGGACACTTTGGTGTGTGCTGTGGACACTGCGTCGTGCAGGGGGGGGGGGTTGGGCAGCATGTAACCCAGGAGAAGTGGCAGCGGAGTGTCATGCAGGCAGTGATTGTGCTTTGTTGGAGGTAGTGTGGTGCTTAGCTAAGGTATGCATTGCTAATGAGGGCTTTTCAGAAGTAAAAATTGTTGGGAGGGGGGGGGGCACTCTTGCCGCTATTGTGGCTTAATAGTGGGACCTGGGAACTTGAGATGCAGCCCAACATGTAGCCCCTCGCCTGCCCTATCCGTTGCTGTGTCGTTCCCATCACTTTCTTGAATTGCCCAGATTTTTACAAATGGAAACCTTAGCGAGCATCGGCGAAATACAAAAATGCTCAAGTCGCCCATTGACTTCAATGGGGTTCGTTACTCGAAACGAACCCTCGAGCATCGCGAAAATTTCGTCCCGAGTAATGAACATCTGAGCATTTTGGCGCTCGCTCATCTCTAGTCATCACTTTCAACGAGCCCAGATAATGCACTGTGAAAGTCTTTTAAAAAGGTAATCTTCCACTTCTAACAAGTGAACTATAGATTAAATACTTTTCGTTTAATGCACTACTATAGATTGCAGCTGCTACTTGGAAAGTTGTGCTACAAAAAGACTCCATGTAGCCCCAACTCTGGACCTCATCCGCATTATCTGTATGGCTCTTAGTTATAGAGCTGAGGCCAATAAATATGCCACCATACAGTGCATATTCCATAGAAGCAATGCCACAATTTTTTTTGTCACATTCACATGGAGGTACATGCATGACAGTCCTTATATTTGACAAAACAGAAAAAATCTGTTATGTAGGTATGAATAATGTTAGAGATGCCAATGCTATTGAAAAACGTCCGTGCCATATAAGTAAAAGTAAATTTTACAGTTTTAGGTCACACCATGACTCTTGTGAAGCTTTTCTCACACTTGTTGTGCAAGCATGCACCCCGCATGTAGTTGGTACCATCACAGTGAAAGACAATAGCAGCACATTGCTAGGTGTGCTGTTTCCAGTGCTAGAAGAAAGACATTAGCATTATTCCTCTGCCATTCCTTCCTGTGAATTTGTTTATCCCCAGAGGTGATTCTCTAACTATAAATAATGGTAGAACATTGTGTGCACATCCCTGGTGTGGAATATATCTGGGTAATGCCTTATTACTGATATCGCATTGAAAAACAGTCTGTACCTTGATAACAAATTCATCTTGATAGGATCTTAATAAAATATACATTGGATAACAAGAAATCCTGGGCAGAGGAATAACTGATCATACAGCCACATGAAAGGATGTACAGAGCTATCCTCAGGATAGGCCAGCAATAGCTGATTGGAGGAGCTCCAGTGTCTGGGACCCTAGCTGATCAACGTGTCTGCCAGAAACTGACAGCTCCGCAGACATTGCAGTTGCCCAGCATGATATTGTAGGCACAGCTTCTGTACAATTCAATGGGAGCTGTGCTTGCAACACCACATTGGGACACTGCACAATTTATGGTGCTATCTGCTTTGTACACTGTGACAGCTGCTGATTGCTGAGGGTAGGCCGGCTGCACACGGCCGTGACGGGCTCCGCCGCGAAATTCCGCGACGGAGCCCGTCACAGCGCCCCCCAGGAGACCCCAAACTTACCTGCGGATCCGGCTTCCTCGCTCCCGCATGACTCTTCCCCACCCACCTCCGCCGTGTCATGTGACACGCCCACTGCATCACATGACGCGGCCGGCCGCGTCACGATGCGGCGGCGGTGGGTGGGGAAGCGTTTTCAGCGGAAGATAGCGTGAAGGGACGGCTTCTATTGACTGCAATGGAAGCCATCCGCGCGTACACCCGCGGCAAATAGAGCATGCCGCGGGTGAGGACGCGAGATTTCACGGTGCGGAATTCCGCATTGGAGCATTAAGCTATTAGGTTCAATAGAACCTAATAGCTGCGGGCAACGCAGCGGATTTCCACTGCGAAATCCGTTTGTGGGAAGGAGGCCTAAGGCCGGCTGCACACGGCCGTGACGGGTTCCGCTGCGAAATTCCGCGGTGGAGCCCGTCACAGCGCCCCCCGGGAGACCCCAAACTTACCTGCGGATCCGGCGTCCTCGCTCCCGCATGACGCTTCCCCGCCCACCTCTGCTGCATCATGTGACACGCCCACCGCGTGACGCGGCCGGCCGGGGGCGGGGAAGCGTTTTCACGCTATCTTCCGCTGTGCTACAGCGTGAACGGATGGCTTCCATTGATTGCAATGGAAGACGTCCGCGCGTACACCTGCGGCAAATAGAGCATGCCCCGGGTGAGGACAGGAGATTTCGCGGTGGAATTCCGCACCGTGAGCATTGAGCTATTAGGTTCAATAGAAACTAACAACTGCGGGCAACGCGGCGGATTTCCTCCGGGAAGGAGGCCTAAGGGCTTTGGACCCCTGCTGATCAGCGATTAATGACCTATCCTGTAGATAGGTCATTAATTTTTAACATTTGGGCAACCCCCCCTTAATGACTTTTTAATTGGTCACAGTCTATCTGTACATGTCCCCTTTACCATGGCGTGGTATACATTATCTTCTCTGTAATGTATTCATGGAGTGCCATGATAAAACTAAATGGCCTTTTATAGACTAATACTCCTATAATTAACACCATGTTCAGGGTGCAAGCTGAGGACAAAGGCTGGAGTAGCAACAATCACAGGGACATGCAGTCCATTCTGTGGACAACAGGTTGCTGAACAAACAGATTAAGGCCTCCCTCACACAGGCGTTCGGCAAAGTGCCTTGACTTTAGTTTCACTCTTGGCCGCAGCTCCCTGCATTCAACAGCGATGTGTAGCATACTTCATCATGGATGAGATGCGCTAAACGTCAAAAATAGAACAGACTCCGCTCAAAAATCATGGCGCTGGAAAGCAAATGTGATCGAACGGCTGTCTGAAAGGCTCCATTGAAAACAATGGGAGCATTATACCGTGATTAGCGTGGCGCTGAAAACGCTGTTAATCGTGGAAAAAAGTGCCCGTGTGAGGGAGGCCCAAGAGTTTTTAAATTAATTGACAAATATTCAATATTTACAGTGTTGACCCTTTTTTTTTCTCCAAGACTTCTGCAATTCGCCCTGGCATGCTGGATACTAGATTCTGGGCAATCTAATCGCTGAGGGCCAATGGGTTGCCATGGCAACAGGATGCCAGACAATAGTGGCTGAGCCTGCCATGTCCTGTGATTGCTATCGGTGCCAGTAGAAACCACAGTTCACTACGCAAAAGAAAACTTATATGGCCATGTCAATGGAAAATAAGTTATGGCTTTTAAGGAGTTAAAGGGCCACGTTTTTTTCCCCCCAATCATTATGCAGCTATTCCTTTGGTGTATATAGGTGCGCTAATACTACCTTGGTTACTTATTCCTTTCTATCTGAAACTCCTGGCCTTTTTCTCAATTCTGACCAACTCAGATGTACTTGGGTTTATATGTTCACTTTCTAGTCAGTTTCTTAATCTGTGTGATGTTGTTACTTTGAGTTTACCACAGAAACTTCCTAGAGGGGGACACAGGCACTCCTGTCACAGTTACTGATTATGATCACACAGCCCCTATCACATAGTTATAATAGAGGAGATCACAGCTCATCCTCCTGACTGTATACTTATGGGCTATAGCTTATTTAGGTGAATACAGATGGTAATGGCGATGTTACAGAGATGGTACAGGCTTGGGATTGACGTGAAAGCAACATCAAGATGGTGCCTGATAAGCCTCAGACAGGAGGCTGCACTGCATGGAAGTCACTGCAATAAGCAAAGGAGACATTCAGAGTGTGACAGGCAATCAGTTGTGCAAGGATGTAAAAATGTGTTTTCACCGGAGTGGCCCTTTAACCCCTGTTCTAATGTGAGATGTGTTATGTTGGTTGAGTTAACTTGCAAATGAGGGAAGGTCTAAAGGAAGGGAAGAAACCTCTTGTTTGTAAATAACTTACTGTGATTTACAGTTTAATACAGTTTATGTGCATAACAAAGACTTTGTAAGATAGTGGCCTCTGTGGTAGAGTACGGCTAGGTAGCTGTGGGAACGCCAAAGTGGTAGGGGCGTTGTGGGGAAGCCTCGAAGGAATGCTAGTCTGAGGATCAAGGAAGCTGGGCTGGTGTGTCTTGAGTTTCCAATGTATACACCTGGAGATAATGACAAATAGACAGACTGAGTAGGGGGGGTCTTTGTACAGCCTGAGTTGAACCCGAAGTTCAATCCGTAATCTGCGGAGTTGCGATGACCCACCAATAAAACCTGTTTTATAGAACCCAAGTTTTCCTACTTTTCTCATGCAACACTCTGCGATCCGGCCAGAACACTAAATCCATATTGTACAGAAATGTTGCGACCAGTGCTAGGGTTTGGATAGGGTTAAAACTAATTTAATGTGTTGCGTTGCAATTCTGCATCTAAGTAGAGGTTGCCTCTTTTGTGGGGAGTTGTATAGAAAAGACAATCCCTTCGTCAGGTCCAGGCTCCCCTCCTAGTGAATAAGGATAACTCGGAGTTCTAGTCATTCCCTTATTTCCTGGAGCAGAGGTCAAGATGTAAGCGAGAATGTGCTAAACAGGCATTGTAATCTCTGCTCGGAACTGGTATGTGGATTTTCAGCATGTTCCAACATTTCATCCTGTCCCACCCTCTGTTGCAGACTTTCAGATTAAGGTGCAGCTCTGGTAGCAGTATAGTTATATTACTTGTCGATTACTTGCAGTACCAAGTCTATGCTTCCTAGTGTCTGAGCTCCTTCCGTGAAGTGACGTGTGAGTGGGTTCTGGTGACCATATATGAGTATTTCCTGCTTCGGAGATTCCTGCTGTCCAGCTTGAGCAGACTTCCTGCACCAGTGACTATCTATAGGACTACAGCCTGAACTCTGAACTCAGCAATGGCTCTCAAAAGAGGTAAGAATAGGAAAAACGTTCCCCACCCCACACTGTTTACTGGGAGGTGCAGAACTGTGAAGGAGACGTCATGCCTGAGATACTAGTATCAGGCAGTGTTCTACTGTACAGGACAAGGAATAAATAGCATTCAGCTCTACTTAGAAGTTTATCAGTTCAAGGAAATAATATCCCTGTACCATGGTAGCCAGTAGATGGAAAAGATAAAAAGTTGAGATAACTTAGTTGTCGATACCTGTGGATGGCTTAGGGCCTGTTTATTCTGAAAGTTTATTGTCCAGATTCTCACTGGGTCCTAGGACTCGGAATAATAATTGTTCAGTGTAAATGCTGGCAGCAACTGAATGATGACAGGCATAAAAATCAATCAATGATTGGCCGTGTAAACAGGTCATCTATGAATGACTGTCTGATTACTGTGGATGGAGGTGGCCGGCCGGAGCGATCTCCAGCGCCTACATTCAATGAGCAATGATTGCTCCTGTGTGAAAGCAGAGGGAGTGATCATGGCTGTTGGGCACTTTGTGCACCTGACAGTTATCCTGTGTACAAGGGTTCTAACTGAGTAGCTTAGTAAAGGGGTATTCCCTTCTCAGTAAGGCTCCCTGCACACGAGCGGAACTTCTGCGGCGGGATTTTTGCCCGTGCCTGCTCCCATAGGATTGCATTACATAATGCAATCCTATGCACACAGCCATGATTTTTCCACGTGAAAACAAATCGCGGCATGTTCTTCAGTAGTGACGGGCTGGCTCCACTCTGCTCATGCGACGGCTGGGCGGCAGCCGCCACACAGCGCAGAGAGGAGACGCCGGGAGCAGCTGAGCTGCAGGTTTCTGCAGAGGCACGGGTCCGCATCCCGCTGCGAGAATTCTCGAAGCAGGATCCGACCCGGCCGTCTACAGGTGGCCTAAGTTATCCCCTATCCTTTTATTGTATCTGTGTTCTTGATACGTTGTTTACACGTTTCACCAACTGTTCCACGTTTTGCAATGTGTGTTGTATTTTGTGTCTTATTTGCTTAAAAATTACAATAGAAAGATATTTTAAAAGAGCAGGAATATAAGCCTAGCAGGCATTTCCTGGTCTCTGAACACTAAGGGTGGTTTTACATGTGACAAGTGTCACTCCTATGCTTTCACACAGGTGTGATAGTCATTCAGTGAATGGAGGTGGAATGCACCGGAGATCGCTTCAGGCCGCCGACTCCATTCACTATGAACAGGAAGTGGTTCTAAGATGAGGGGTGAGAATTCACTCACTAGACGCTTCATTTCAGTGTAAACAGGCAGTCGTTCATCTTTGAACAACTGCCTGTTCACAGTGTATGGAGGCAGTTGGGAAGAGATCTCTGGCGCACTCTGCCTCTATTCACTGAACGACTATCACTGCTGTGTGAAAGCACAGGAAGGACTGTTGTCCCTTGTAAAGCCAGCATTAGAGTTTGTTTCTGCACAACATAGCTAAAATCGTAGACTTTCCTGACATTTTTGAATTCAGTGGGAACAATGCCTGCAATACCAACTTGGGCCTCCGCAAAGTGTATGGAGCAGTTTATTCAACTCACTGTGACAGTAGCCCAGCGACCAGTTGATTGGTGGGGATCCCAAGCAGCAATCCTGAGAATAGATTACAATAGTTCAAAGCAGGACAACTCGCAATCCTGAGGATAAGTCATGATAGTTCAATGTTGGATAACCCCTTTAAGTAAGTACTTGCAATCCCCATCAAATAACAACGTTGTAGCATCTTTTCTTTCAACTCTACTTTGTGTCATTTCTCTGCTATTCCTCCTGGAAATGTGGTATATTCTAGTACAGTCAGCACTGATTCAGCAGTGCTAGAGTATATGGAACATACCTAAATGATACTAGAATTTTGCTCTTCAGTTGCAGACATTTCTATAAATGTGTTACCAGGAAGTAAATAAAATATAAGTTGCGAACTTTGGTGTCACAAGGGTGAACACACCCTTATATATGATATGTGCACACCTGGTTAGTTTATGACCAGACTATTTTTATATGACTTACCACAGGGGTGCAGTTAGTGGATGGGTTCTTAGTACCTGTAAATCCCCACTCTTAACCATTCGGGAGAAAACATTGAGTTAAATTATAATTTTTTGTGCCACCACTAGTGGTGCATACTGCAAACATTTTCTCTTTGAATTCCACTGGAAATGCAGCGTGCTTCCTTTAGTGGTGATTGGAGGCAGCCGTAATATTATCGTTGTATGAAAGGGGGTAACTACTGATGGCCTAGCCTCAGGATAGGTCATCAATAGTAGATTGATGATGGTCTGCTGTCCAGGACTCCTGTGGATCAGTTGTTCGCCAGGCGGGCGTACTTGTGCACTAAGTTGATTTCTGTAGGAAGCAGATGGCTCTGTTCTTACTGTAGTGACCAGCCTTGGTATTCCCATTCATTTCAGTGGGAACTTGGCTTGCAATACCAAGCCTGGCCACTGCAGTAAGAAGAGAGCTGTCTGTTTCCTGCGGAAATTGGCTCATCCATGAGCACAGTGACCCAGAGAACAGCTGATCGTCAGGGGTCCCTGGTGATGGACAATCGCCAATCTACAACTGATGACCTATCCTTAGATTAAGCCATCAATAGTTTACGACTAGACAACCCTTTTAAAGGAAGCAGAGGATTTGACCCCTGTAACAAATTCTGGAGCTATTTAGATTAGAGCACTGATTCCCAACAGGTCATGTTTTCAGGATATCCTACAAAGAAAACACCTGTGGTAATTTGAGGCACTGACAATAATTACATCACCTGTGCAATACTAAGGATACCCTGAAAATGTGACCTGTTGTTTGGGGTCGGGGGTCTTGAGCACCAGAGTTAAAGAAACACTGGATTAGAGGGGTTGTCTCAAGACAATTCCTGTCATATCCCCTATTATAGGATATGGTTGTCGTGGCCCACTATTTGACTATTCTGGTAAACCTGACACTTCCATGCATTACATGAACGGCTGCTGTAGGTAAATATGTATACCTATACAGCTGATCACTAGAGGTGAGAGGAGTCGGATCCATGGAAATCAGCGGATTGCGTTCTATTTTTCTATTTAAGAGTTTGTCTGTGACAAACAGTCCCTTAAAATTAATTCTAGATACTTTTTCCTGTCCCAGACCCATCATTAACTCCTTCATCTTCCTAAACCACCACTAAGAATATTAGGTGTTAACCACTAAACCACCTTAAACCTCATGGAATATTAGGTATTAACCACTAAACCACCTTAAACCTCATGGAATGTTGGGTGTTAACCACTAAACTACCTAAAACCTCATGGAATATTAGCCCATAACCATTCTATATAGACTAAACTTAGAATAACAGAGATAAGATGTTTTAATTACTAAACCACTATGGACTGAGTGCCATAACCATAAAGGTCGCAGTTGCAATTGGTCCCCATAGTTTAGGGCAGTGGTGGCGAACCTATGGCACGTGTGCCAGAGGTGGCACGCAGAGCCCTCCCTGCTGGCACGCAGAGCCATCGGCCGCTCACCACTGTAGTGAATACCGGCAGGGGCCGTGGCTCTCCTGCCGGTATTCACTCAGCTGCGCTGCTAGCGGCACTGATCCCGGCGCACACTGTGACGTCAATATGCAGCCGAGATCCTCCTCCTCCAGAGTCTGGCGTCTGGCAGCACACTGACACCACACACTGACCTGGGATCAGCGCCAGCAGCAGCGCCAAGCAGAGGAGGAGGGGGTAAGTATATGGGTCTCAGTGGGGGACACTATTTAGTGGGGCCACTGTGGTATGTCACTATGACTACTGGGGCCGCTGTGGGATGTCACTATCACTACTAGAGCCATTGTGGGATGTCACTATCACTACTGGGGCAGCTGTGGGATGTCACTATTACTACTGGGGCCATTGTGGGATGCCACTATAACTACTGGGGGCCTGCTGTTGGGGTCACTATTACTACTGGGGGTCCACTGTGGGGGGTCACTAGTACTACTATAGCCTGCTGTGGGGGGAAACTATTACTACTGGGGGCCACTGTGGGGGACACTAGTACTACTGGGGGCCAGCTGTGGGGGGTTGCTATTACTACTTGGGGCCTGCTGAAGGGGGGTCACTATTACTACTGGGGGCCACTGTGGTGGACACTATTACTACTGGGAGCTGCTGTGGGATGTCACTATTACTAATGAGGGCTTGCTGTGGAGGGGGTCACTATTACTACTGTGGCCCGCTGTGGGGTGTTACTATTACTACTGAGGGCCTCTGTGGGGGACACTATAACTACTGGGGGCTGCTGTGGGATATCACTATTACTACGGGGCTGCTGTGGGATGTCACTATTACTATGGGGGCCGCTGTGGGGGACAATATTACTACTGGGGGCCGCTGTGGGGGACAATATTACTACTGGGGGCCGCTGTGGGATGTCACTATTACTACTGGGGGCCGCTGTGGGATGTCACTATTACTACTCGGGGCCGCTGTGGGATTTCACTATTACTACTGGGGGCCACTGTAGGGGACACTATTAACTACTGGGGCCACTGTGGGATGTCCCTATTACTACTGGGGGCCGCTGTGGGATGTCACTATTACCACTTGGGCCGCTGTGGGGTGTCACTATTACTACTTGGGCCACTGTGGGGGTCACTCTTACTACTCGGGGCCTGCTGTGGGGGTGACATTATTACTACTGTGCCCCGCTGTGGGGGGTTACCATTACTACTGGGGGCTGCTGTGGGGGACACTATTACTACTGGGGGCCGCTGTGGGATGTCACTATTACTGCTGGGGCTGCTATGGGATGTCACTATTACTATGGGGGCCGCTGTGGGGGACAAAATTACTACTGGGGGCCGCTGTGGGGGACAATATTACTACTGGGGGCCGCTGTGGGGGACAATATTACTACTGGGGGCCGCTGTGGGGGACAATATTACTACTGGGGGCCGCTGTAGGGGACACTATAACTACTGGGGCCACTGTGGGATGTCACTATTACTACTGGGGGCCGCTGTGGGATGTCACTATTACTGCTGGGGCTGCTATGGGATGTCACTATTACTGCTGGGGCCGCTGTGGGATGTCACTATTAGTACTGGGGGCCGCAGTGGGGTGTCACTATTACTACTGGGGGCCGCTGTGGGATTTCACCATCATTGCTGGGCCCGCTCTGGGGTGAAGGGGGTGTCAATATCACTGCTGGGATATGTTTACACGTGGCAGAAATGCTGCAGAATCTCCTCAGCAGAAATTTCCGTGGCAAATTCCACAGCATTTCCGCATCCAAAAGCAGTCAAAATCTGTACCCGGTCTATTTTGAAACAGCCTTCTCCTTTTAAGAATGACAGAGGTAAAAATCATATGCCGTGATAAGCCCCGCCCCTTACATGTTGGCACTTTGCGATAAAAAAGTGGGTTTTGGGTTGCAGTTTGGGCACTCTGTCTCTAAAAGGTTCGCCATCACTGGTCTAGGGAATCCACAGGTCCCCCTACCACAGCAGGCCCTTCAGGGTTCGGCACACAAGGTCTTGGCATTGCCCAGCATCAGGATGGTGTGCGCAATTGCTTATTCACGGTCCTGAAACTAAGCAGAATCGGGACATTGTGTGGTGTATCACATATGACTTCCTGACACTGGTTGACACCTGTGTTCTGGAGCTCTGAACACAAAACTGGGAGGGAGGAGAGGTAAGTAAATGCCTGCTTTCTTTGTCTAATCTGGGGTCTGACTTAAGTGCCTTTTACTAAGCCTGATTGCCAGGCATGAACATTCATTTTCCCGATCACCGGACCATGTAAATATGCCAATGATCAGCCAAAGGCTCGTTAATCAACTGATCATCTCGTTTATATGGCAGAAAAAAGTAACTGTTTTTGGTAACACATTTTTCCATGTTAATGAGACGTGATGATACCGTACTGGAAGTGAAAGATCAGGTTATGTGAAGGCCATTTAAATGAATGCTGATCTTGTTGACCGGCGCTTGTTTAAACGGTTGCTGTCGGCACATGTAAAACAGCCCTTAAGTAACTGATCTGATGGGCCTTTGATTGAGAGGGAACCCATTGAAAATTTGGCATGGGGTTCAGTGCACTCTAGTTATACCCTTGTCTGGACAACCAGAAGTATCACTATCCACAGAACCGGAAACAATGCGTCTCATTCAGACGCTACGTTATTCTGAAGGATAAATTAGTGTGAAGTTCGTTGCCAGAAAAAGAGCCTGAATAGCTGACAAAATGAATCCCATCCGATAATTTTAGATGCAAAAATTGTGATTTTTGTGCATTTAGTTTCAAAAGCTTTTATTTGAATTTTATATAGCTTAATACGATTAAAGGGTAAATAAATAAATCCCTCGCATGGTACTGTGAGGGTAACAAGAGGGCATCCTCTATGTTTAAGGGTGCATTCCCACGAACGTATATCAGCTCGGTTTTCACGCCGAGCCGATATACGTTGTCCTCGTGTGCAGGGGGGGGGGTGGAATGGAAGAGCCAGGAGCAGGAACTGAGCTCCCGCCCCCTCTCTGCATCCTCTCCGCCCCTCTGCACTATTTGCAATGGGGAGAGGCGGGCCGGGGGTGGGGCTAATTCTCAGAACTTAGCCCCACCCCCAGCCCACCTCTCCCCATTCCAAATAGTGCAGAGGGGCGGAGAGGAGGAAGAGAGGGGGCGGGAGCTCAGTTCCTGCTCCTGGCTCTTCCATCCTCCCCCCCCCCCCTGCACACGAGGACAACGTATATCAGCTCGGCGTGAAAACCGAGCCGATATACGTTCGTCTGAATGCAGCCTAAAGGAAAGACTGTTTAATCACCAACACAGAGAAAGTGGTTCTTTACTGTAAGAGCAGTGAGACTGTGGAGCTCTCTGCCTGAGGATGTGGTGAGGGCAAAATTGATAGAGTAGTTTAAGAGGGGACCAGACGTCTTCTTAGAGCACTATGACATTACATGATATAGACATTAAATAACCGGAAGGGTTGTTGTTCCGGGTATCTTCCAAGTGACGGTCTTGGAGTCAGGTAGGAACTTTCCAAATGTTGATCCAGGGATTATTCCGACTGCCATTATGGAGTCAGGAAGGAATTTTCGCCCCAAAATGGGGTTAATTGGCTTTAGACTTATTGTTTTTTTTTTTGCCTTCCTCTGGATCAACAAGGGGAATGGTGGAAACAGGTTGAATTGAATGCATATTTGTCTTTTTTCAGCCTAGCGTACTATGTAATCCATCAATACAGGTATAGGAGCAAGACATGTAATTCAACGCATTCAGGAAATATACAACAGAGTTGTTAGTGTTCTACGCTTTGCAGGCTTGAAACAAATTGATTGCTCAAAGAAAGGCCATATAGATGGGCATACATTTTCACTTAGAAAAGAAGCAAAATGGATCATGAGAACAAACACATTAGGAGCTCTTGGTTTGAATGATCGCAACGATTTAAGGGTTTTTTATACATTTTTCAAATCTATTTCTTCTCCGTCTTGTTGTTTGGTTGCTATGGTGACAGCCAATTATTTAAGACATCATGACGTGCTGACCATGTGTAGGCTCTAAAAAGTGTCAGCCGACGTGAAACAGCTGTTGCTTTTTGTTGTCTTCTCTCCCTGCGTATTATATTTATGTAGGAAATAACGAAGTTCTGCTTCAAGATCCGTACTAGTGTATGCCGCATATTCATATTATCTGCTGGCTAACTATGAAATCACCATATGCAAATATGTCTGATGTAGATCTATGTAGAGAGTTGATAAAGTAAATATTATCAGGCAGCATTTGACTTCCCCTCTTTATCTAACAATCTCGTAATGTAGATAACCTTCACACGGTTCTAGTCTTGTAATCAGAGGTAGATGTACATAGAAATGTAATACTTTGCAATATACTTCTGGCTATGAAAATATGCTCTAATACTTTTATGGGCTGCAGAATCCATCTCATACCACTCCCTGTCTGGGGGAAAGACAATAGACGTAATGCAGTAATATGTCAGCAACGCTCTGTTGCAGTTACGTAGAAAGAGAATGCCGTTCTTGATAAGTATCACATTCATTATTTAACAGTCTCACTTCCTGGGGATAAAAGGTACATCTGCCTAAAGGAAATGTTCTGTTTCCATAGACTCCTTGTATACAAGCCCTGGAAATTCATTAGAGAATGCACAATTCTGCTACTTCTTTTTTTCTGTCTGCCCTTATCAGTGTAAATAAAGATAAGATGTAAGCACAGGCAGACTCCATCATACCGAACAATAATTAGCTTTTAGTGGATGTGTTACACTTATAGGCGCAATTAGTTTCTCTTTATAACCATTTGAGATAACAGAATTATACAAATGACTAATTTAATTGTAAAGCAGATATTACTGATTTCCAATCGGTCCTTAATATTTTGTAGTACCTGCTTTTGGCCTCTAGTTGTCACCATTGCAAAAAGTTGTAGCAAAATCTTTTACATACATACATAGCGCTTTTTATTAGTGACATCCTAAGCAGTTGCTGCTCAGTGTTTCCTGACACATACAGTATGATTCCTAGTTGGTAGAAAATACATAAGTACAAAGTGAAGTACAAAATATTTAGCATTCTCATAACTACTTTTTGAATCCAATTTTGCTGCTATGATCATATACCGAGACATGGACTGTCTTCGCCGTCATCCATTGTGGCTAAATTAGTGTCCATAGTGGCTAGATTAGTGAAGGATCTTAGGAATTTCCTGCTTTTGCACCATTAACTCCTGCAAGGAAGTGTGGTCTTTGCTGCAGGAAGATTTACAGGTATCAGACCATAAATAGTTATGGATCTGCAGTGGTGGCACTGTTGGACAGACTGTAATTGGGGACAGAGCCAAGTGTCATCACTGGGTGAGCAGTCAGGGTAGGATAGGCAAAGGGATGAGAGAAGAGTGAGGTGTGCAGCAAGCCGGGGGGGAGGGGGGGGGGGCAGGACCAGAAGTAGCACGACAGGTACCAGGTGTAATATTTGGACAAGGTAAGAGAGTAACCAGAAAACAAGACTGGAGTCAGTGTCAAAAGCAATAGTATAGAAATTTAAGCACACGGGAACAAGAGTCAAGAACATTAAATCGCAATCACCAGTCACCATGTGACAGGGAGATTGTCCTTTTAATTTATTCCCACTCCATGACATACATATACATCATGGAACTGAAAGGGCTTTCACAAAATGACATATATTTATGGCATATGGATAGTGGGGACACAGGAGGTGAGCCCGTATCGTCTGCAATAAGAGCCAGCTGTGAATGTGAAGGATCAGCGAGGATGCCTGTCCTCACTGTTAACCACATACATGTCACGATTAATGCTGATCACAGTATGTACAGAGTTAACAGAGGGAAGGCGCCCTCTCCCAGGAAATGGGTTGCCATGGCAACCACAGGGCCTAACAGTGGTCTCAGGGTCTTCCACGGCTTTCAGTGTAAATCAATAGAGATAACACACTGTAGTACAGAAGTAATGCAGCATACTACGGTATCTGAGAAATCATAATATCACAGGTTCAAGTTACCAAAAGAGACATAAAAAAGGTAGAAAATATATATAGTTAAAAAAGTAACATAAAAAAGTTGAAAAAAAAAAGTTACTGCCTTTTCCCTCTTTTTGTTAAAAAACAAATAATAGAAAAATCTATATCTTTGGTATCGCTGTATCTGTACCGCCCCATACAATGAATTGAAGACACATTATATTCCACATGGCAAATGGTATAAAAAAGGCAGAAAAAATGAATCCAGAATGCCTCTTTTGTTCATTTTGCCTCCCAGAAAATGCAATAAAAGTATTCAAAAAGTCGTACGTACCCCAAAATGGTACCAATTTAAAGCTACTACTTGTCACGCAAAAAAACAAACCTTTACACATTTTCTCCATGGAAAAAATTAGGGGTCTTTGAAGGCAGTGATGCAAAAAAAAAATTCTTTCCAATAGAAGGGGTTTAATTGTAAAAAAAGTGGAAAAAAACAAAAAAATAATATAATTTTAGTATTGTATTCATACCAATACAGAGAAAAAGTTATGTCATTTACACTGCATAGTGAACACCGTGAAAAAAGAAATTAAAATCAAAAGACAGAAACATTGAAGACATCTTGTTGCCCAGCAGCCAAATAGAGCTGGTGGCAGGGCAGGCAGAAGACACCCGCCACAAGGAAGCTGTTACTGTGAGTAACAGATACTTGTCAAAAAGGTTAAAATGAAGAATGTCCAATATGCTAATGTGACACCTTGCCAGCAGTAAGCCCTCTTAGGGTTCTTTTACATGAGACTGTTGTTGGGTGCTAGCGTACCTGACAGTCATCACAGCGACAATGTGCTTTTACACAGGAGCGATGATCACTCAGTGAATGGGTCGGAGATCGCTCTGGGTGCCCGCCTCCATTCACAGGAAACAGGCAGTCATTCATAGATGCTAGGGTCAATAGCAATTGTTGCAACTAATTGGCTTTACAGAGGAAAGGGGTTCATCTTCATGAGGTGCCATTGGATTGCCATCACAGCTGGAGGCCTGCCATGTCTGTTAGCCTAAAAACTTGTTTCCGGTAACTTGTCATGTTGGCAACCAACTTGCATAGGTCTTCTCAGCACTTTTGATTAGCTAAAATCCCTTTTAGATAGAACAACTATTGTTCAGATTTTTTCTGGAGTTCTTGCAATTGTACTAGGATATCAACTGAGTATTACAGCTGATACCCACTGCTGATATGCCCACACCATCCTTGTGCCAGACATATATGGCATTGTGCAAAAAGGGGTTTATATAATAGTGAAGATTACATTAGAAAACTGTGCTCCATAGAACATACAAATTTAGAATCCTTATCTGTTTTCAAGTAAAGTCTTTGGAATCCTAAATTAGGCTGAGCATCTGTCAAAATTATCTGCATTTCCAGGAAATGAGATCTTCCAAGTAATAAAGTACAGTAACAGCTGTCTTCAGTTGCACAGAAAAGGTGGAGTGAATACGATTTCTGAAGTTAAATGGAGTGATACTGATTCCACACAATTGGTGGTGTAAATCGGCTCTATATATCTTTCTCTCTCCATAGATATATATATAAAATGAATGCATCAATTATATTTTTTGTACTGGTTAAAACCAGACAGTGAAACATTATCTGCAGTGCTGGATCCTGATGGTCCCAGAGGGATAAGCATAGTTCACTGCATTCTCTTAATACAGGGGATCCTATTGAAGCTGGGTTGTCCAGTAACCATACAAGCTTTACTACTTGCATTTAAATTTAAATTTTTTTCTGAACATGTCAAGTACGGCAGGTCCTAGAGAGCTGAAACCCAATCTATAACCTTCCAAAACACCTAATTTACCTATGACAAATTTGGTCTAGATAGGTCCAGTTATTTGGCCGTACATTGAGAACTGAAATTCATTCATTATATATATATATATATATATATATATATATATATATATATATATATATATATATATATATATATAATTAAACAGAAAGTGGCAAAGGGTTATATTTTAATGTAAATTCTCAGTTAGATAAATTTAGTAGTAAAGCTACTGACTTGGTAAAACAATCTAAGAGTATAATTTGGACTGTGAAGTAGTTTTATTGTGAAAGTGACAATTGGGGGGGGGGGCTTACATGAGCAGCAGTTATTCTTCTCTGCCGTGCCTCTGACCCATGGCTAATGCAATTTTAAGACTACCTAATCCCTACAGTATATTGGTAGTGTTAGACCACAATGCACTATGCATGCTCTCTGATTGGCTACAGCTTCTCATGTGATCAGCATTGGCCAATCAGAGAGTAGTGTGTAGTAAAAATTTCTGTGGATATCTGGCGGATCAGCGGGGCCGCAGAGAACAACAACTACAGGTAATATTTGCCCTCCTGTTCCGCTACAGAATTGTGTCTGAAACTGGAGGGTCATTTTAATACAAAAAATTCTGACATATTTACTAGTGAATATAAATCAGAACATAATGATAAAATAAACGCTAGCAGTGTATGATATTGTACTGGACATAAGCACATAGTACTAATCTTGGTCAGCTATTTCTCCCCAAACGCTCAGCTGACGTAGCTCAGAGGAAATGCAATCACTTATGTAATCCAGGAGATTCCTTGCAGTTGTTTATACTGATTTACTGTAAAGTGCTATGTACTACGGAGGAAACAGATGTTATAAATCGTACATGGTGTCCGCTATCAACCATAACCTGCATCACTGTTTGTATTTCACTATAGCCACAGCTAATAAGGAATATATCCTCCTGGTTACATTGCACAATATTGTATCTAAATGAGCACTTTTAAATCTGTTAAAGTGGCTGTAATTGTTGTATTAAATAATTAGTAACATTTTGATTTGTGAAATCTTCTCTAAAATTGAAAATTTTATATATATATATATATATATATATATATATATATATACACACACACTACCGTTCAAAAGTTTGGGGTCACATTGAAATGTCCTTATTTTTGAAGGAAAAGCACTGTACTTTTCAATGAAGATAACTTTAAACTAGTCCTAACTTTAAACAAATGCACTCTATACATTGCTAATGTGGTAAATGACTATTCTAGCTGCAAATGCCTGTTTTTTTGTGCAAAATCTACAAAGGTGAATAGAGGCCCATTTCCAGCAACTATCACTCCAGTGTTCTAATGGTACAATGTGTTTGCTCATTGGCTCAGAAGGCTAATTGATGATTAGAAAACCCTTGTGCAATCATGTTCACACATCTGAAAACAGTCTAGCTCGTTACAGAAGCTACAAAACTGACCTTCCTGTGAGCAGATTGAGTTTCTGGAGCATCACATTTGTGGGGTCAATTAAACGCTCAAAATGGCCAGAAAAAGAGAACTTTCATCTGAAACTCGACAGTCTATTCTTGTTCTTAGAAATGAAGGCTATTCCATGCGAGAAATTGCTAAGATTACAACGGTGTGTACTACTCCCTTCAGAGGACAGCACAATCAGGCTCTAACCAGAGTAGAAAAAGAAGTGGGAGGCCGCGTTGCACAACTATGCAAGAAGATAAGCACATTAGAGTCTCTAGTTTGAGAAACAGATGCCTCACAGGTACCCAACTGGCATCTTCATTAAATAGTACTCGCAAAACACCAGTGTCAACATCTACAGTGAAGAGGCGGCTGCGGGATTTTGGGCTTCAGGGCAGAGTGGCAAAGAAAAAGCCATATCTGAGACTGGCCAATAAAAGAAAAAGATTAAGATGGGCAAAAGAACACAGACATTGGACAGAGGAAGACTGGAAAAAAGTGTTGTGGACGGATGAATCCAAGTTTGAGGTGTTTGGATCACAAAGAAGAACGTTTGTGAGACGTAGAACAAATGAAAAGATGCTGGAAGAATGCCTGACGCCATCTGTTAAGCATGGTGGAGGTAATGTGATGGTCTGAGGTTGCTTTGGTGCTGGTAAGGTGGGAGATTTGTACAGGGTAAAAGGGATTCTGAATAAGGAAGGCTATCACTCCATTTTGCAACGCCATGCCATACCCAGTGGACAGCGCTTGATTGGAACCAATTTCATCCTACAACAGGACAATGACCCTAAACACACCTCCAAATTGTGCAAGAACTATTTACAGCAGAAGCAGGCAGCTGGTATTCTATCGGTAATGGAGTGGCCAGCGCAGTCACCAGATCTGAACCCCATTGAGCTGTTGTGGGAGCAGCTTGACCGTATGGTACGCCAGAAGTGCCCATCCAACCAATCCAACTTGTGGGAGATGCTTCTAGAAGCGTGGGGTGCAATTTCACAAGCTTACCTCAACAAATTAACAGCTAGAATGTCAAAGGTGTGCAATGCTGTAATTGCTGCAAAAGGAGGATTCTTTGACGAAAGCAAAGTTTGATGTAAAAACAATGTTATTTCAAATACAAATCATTATTTCTAACCTTGTCAATGTCTTGACTCTATTTTCTATTCATTTCACAACGCATATTGGTGAATAAGTGTGACTTTTCATGGAAAACACAAAATTGTTTGGGTGACCCCAAACTTTTGAACGGTAGTGTGTGTATATATATATATATATATATATATATATATATATATATATATATATATATATACGGACTTTTAACAGGCAAAATACATGAAAACAATTCCTTATGTACATACAATAGGTATTATGACTGAGCAGGCACTAAGGGGAGAGTTATCAAAACTGATGCAAGCTAAAGATGGGGCAGTTCCCCACACAAGCCAATCAAATACCAGCTTTCATTTTCTTCGGTTAGTATGGGCAACTTTTGAATGTATGGTTTTGCCCAGTTTTTATAAGGTTTGCCCCTAGTGCTTTCTTTTTGCAGTCATACAGTCTTTATATGGATTTAGAGCGAATTTCAATAGAAGCTGGAAACATTTTGCACGTGTTGGCCTTCTAAGTAACTTCATAAACATTATGATATGTTTCTTGTAATTGTTGCTATTGTATTTTTCTTGGTGTAGGTCATTTTTACATACCGTTAAGACTGGCTCCACATGGGCAATCGTGGTTTTGCCTCAAAAAAATCGCGGAAAAATCGCATCTTTATTCACTGCGACTTGTGAGCATCAGCGATGTTTTGGGATTTTTTTTGAATAATCTTGCATCGCATCACTGCCGCCCACGATTAAATCGTGTGACTAAGGCACGCATTTTTTTTATCACATAAGTCAATGGGACTTTGTAATGTTAAAATCGCATCGCAACGCGTGTTTGTAGCATTGTGATTCGATAAAAAGAAGCCTCCATAGGAATACTTAGGAGATAAAAAAATTTAAAAACTCACACATCGCAAAAAGATAGAGCAAGCCACAATTTTTTTTATCCCCTCAACATTGCAGATGGGAATGAGATCATTGGCTATATAGTATGCTTTTTGACTATCGCAGCAGGCGAAAATTGCACGATTTTCTCGTCCGTGTGGAGCCAGCCTTAAAGGGGTTGTATTGCGCCGAAACGGGTTTTTTTTTTTTTTTGCATAGGCCCCCCGTCCGGCGCAGGACAAACCCAAGGGATGTGTTAAAATAAAAAAAAAATATTACTTACCCGAATCCCCGCTCTGCGACTTCTTCCTTCTTCCTACTTCTTCCTTCTCCAAGATGGCCGCCGGGATCTTCACCCACGATGCACCGCAGGTCTTCTCCCATGGTGCACCGTGGGCTCTGTGCGGTCCATTGCCGATTCCAGCCTCCTGATTGGCTGGAATCGGCACACGTGATGGGGCGGAGCTTCGCAATGACGCGTAGAAGGGGCGGAGCCAGAACACCGCTCGTGCCCGGACGAACCAGAAGGGAGAAGACCCTTCTGCGCAAGCGCGTCTAAAAAAGCAAGAAGACCCCGAAATTAGACGGAGCAATGGAGACGGGGACGCCAGCAACGGAGCAGGTAAGTGAATAACTTCTGTATGGCTCATATTTAATGCACGATGTATATTACAAAGTGCATTAATATGGCCATACAGAAGTGCTGAACCCCACTTGCTTTCGTGAGACAACCCCTTTAAGGGGGGGTGTCTGAGTTATTCAATTCCTATTCAAGTAGACTGCGCATGTGTAAAAATAGCAAACTAGCTTATCCTTCCCTCTCCTGGCTCCCCGCAAATTCCCAGTTGGCAGTTTTGGTTTTACCTGTGATGTATTTTGTACAGGCTGAAGTCATCCTGTGTATAGGACGTCACAGCCGGCTGCAGCTAATGACAGAGCTTAGCGATTGAGCACTTAGTTCTGCAATTGGCTTCAGCAGGCTGTGTTGTCCCAGACACAGGCTGCTGCAGCCTGTAAGCAATATGTCACAGGGAAGACACAGAGCTGAACACAGCGGGGAGAGGTGAGTATGAGTTACTTTGCCTTTTTTACACATGCGCAGTCTACTTTAATAAAAACTGAATAACTCAGACAATCCCTTTGTTTCCTGCCTAAATAAGCTCCCCCGGTACCCAAAGCATGGGTTTCATAATACTAACCCCAACTATCAGTCTAGCTTTATCAGTGGTTTGGACAAAGAGTTTAGTGCAAAGAGATTTCATGACAAATTGTGTGTTTTTTCAACCCTAAATTGTAATCCCTTCCTTAACCCTTTCCAGTCCAATTTCCCGGCCACCCGCACACTCCCCAGCTCTTATTTATCTTGAGTGGGAAAACACGTTGTGGATTCCTTGGAATTACCCAACAGAAACACAAGAATATGACCTGCTATGATAATTTTATTATCTATGTTTTGAAAACAAAACGTGAATTATTAGTGTTTCATATCAGGAAGATCATTTGTAATAATCCTGTAAATATATGTATATTGATATAACATACACTTATATAATAAGGCTCTATTCATTTCTAATTTCTCTAATGATAGATATCGAAGTAACACAGTGCCATACAGAGCCATCCTATAACTGCATACAATGTGTATAGCATATGTTTCTAACACTATGCAGAACAGAGCTACGACATCGGAGCTCTGTCCTGTATAGCATAATATACATATGCAAAACAGCCTGCAATATCAGAGCTCTGCTCTGCATGGTGTTAGAAACATATGTCGGACCTTGCAGAACTATGCAGGGAAATCTCAATGTCAGGCTAGGTCTGACAATGGATTGGAAAGGGTTAAAGGGATTGTTCAGGACTGGTAAAGCCATAGAAGCTTTCTTTGAGAAACACTATCTCATATGTATATAGGTTGTCAGGTGTTGCAACTCTATTCCGTTAAGGTGAATATGGAGAGCTGTAATACTACACATAACCTGTACCAGACCTTTTTTTTTCAGAATCAGTGGGGGGTCCTAGGAGTCAGACCATCACCCATCATAAAGTAATGACATATCCTAGCAAGATGCCATCACTTTGAGATAGGAAAACCCCTTTAATAACATCCTCGGCAGCCACCTACTTCTAGATCTGGCTTTGAGTTGCCTACTCACTCCTGCAGTTTCCATCCTCATTAATTGGAGGCTCAGCGATCAGTCTTTTGGGGTTTACTGGGTAGCTCGTTCTCCAGGATTGTATGTCTTTTGCTGGTCACTTTTTGGTAATATAGTGAAGTAGGGCATTTAGTAGTAAAAGTGCAATCACTTCTATAATTGAGAAGGTAGGTTGATATCAGTGTCATGGGAAATTTAAATTTCCCCTGTTGCCCTTTTTTAATTGTCCCTCTGAAAGTAGTAGGTGCAGTACAGTTATAGGCGTTCAAATGTGTAGTCATTTTCTATCTTAAATCAGACTTCATACTTTTGCATGGTTCTTAAACATTTATTTAGGCTGTGCCCAACCCTTTCTGTTAAATATATCTTACAACCAGATGGAACTAGATATAAGATATTTGCTAGCCTAAGCACGAGCAATTCCGTTTATTGTGCATGTGAACAGCACGAGGTAGAATAGAGGAACCTGGCATGATTGGTAATTTCATGTCCCCTGTATCTTCTGGTGTAATGCAGGACACAATCTGTTTTAAAGCAACAATGCAATTAGTTAACCTACACAACATGTGGTCCCAGAGGGACAGCCGCAATGTACAATGCAGAATATCATGCTGCCATTTAGTTTTCATTTGCCCCTTCATGGGGTACGACTACAGCGTTCCATGTGCCAGCCACGTTACATCTTACCGGTTTGCCGATATCATTTGCAAACAGGTAAGATGTGACTCAGTGCTTTTGGCTAACAGATTAGATGTTACTATGTGCAGGCATTATATTGAATGTTTCCAGTACTACACCTTTCCAAATGCCCTATCAGTAATACCACCACAATGTGCAAATAACCAATTTTGATAGTGCCTCGTTATCAATTCTACACAATGGATTGATGATACCATCATCAACTACCTTAGTAATAGTGCTTATGTCTTGGGTTGTCATGAAAAGACTTGGACTGTGGTGGAGACCCCTAGATGGGACCCTTTTTGCTCTTCCTATAATCCTATTGATCATAGCAGGAGCTGTAAAGCAAGGCTGATTACAGAGGGTGTGCATACAATAGAAAATAAAAACCATTAAAAATAGGTGCCTCTGAGGGGTTATCATATAGCAGTCATATAAATGTTGTAGAACATACTAATTAATACTCATCGCTTAGAGGAGCTGATTATGACCAAAACTGTCTTAACCCTTCAAGTCTTGGTATGTATTCAGAAATCCAATATCATTTCGGAAAGATCCAATTCCTTATCAGCACTTTTTCACAAGTATATAAAATAGGATCTCAACATGTTTTGGGGATAATACAGCAATTTCCCCTTCCTCAGAAGGAATGAAATCACCTAATCAAATGCGTTACTTACATCTTTATATAAATCATAGGTCCTGATGAGGATAAGCACTTGGTGTTCAGTTCTGCGATTGTCGGTGCCACAGCCACAAACCAGAAGTAGGCACATTGGAAATAACATTGTGCTCCAATATGTGGAATGCATAACAAACAAAGTTGCACAGGATGTGACCACGCACTCCACCTAGGTGGAACGAACGGCATGTCAAACCTGGAAATGAAACACCTGAGATGATAGCGCTGTCCAAATTAATGGAATGCATCATACACCTGACCTATAACAACACAAAAGTAGAACTAATAGAACGACTCCATGCTATACATTTATGAGCAGCGCTTAATAATCAAATTATTGACGAACGAATAATTTGGGACTACTGCAAAATGGTGTAGTAACATCAGTAGCTATGTAGAAGAAGGAAATAACTTTGAAAGCCCAATTTACAATAACCAATCCCTGTGCTTCTAGTGCTGTGCAATGCATGGGTATATCACCTAGTAGATCATAGAGTTTGAAGGGACCTCCAGGGTCATCGGGTTCAACCCTCTGCTCAGTGCAGGATCACTAAATTATCCCAGACAGATGTTTGTCTAGTCTTTGTTTGAACACTTCCACTGAAGGAGAACTCGCCACCTCCTGTGGTAACCTGTTCCACTCATTGATCACCCTCACTGTCAGAAAGTTTTCTCTAATAACTTATCTGTGTCTTCTCCCTTTCAATTTCATCCCCTTGCTTCTAGTCTTTCCTTGCACAACTGAGAATAGGGCTGATCCCTCTGCATTATGACAGCCCTTCAGATACTTGTAGACAGCTATTAAGTCTCCTCTCAGCCTTCTTTTTTGCAAGCTAAACATTCCCAGATCCTTTAACTGTTCCTCATAGGACATGATTTGCAGACCGCTCACCATCTTGGTAGCTCTTCTCTGAACTTGCTCCAGTTTCAAGACCATTATCAAGGACCTCAATTTCATACCCAGTTGTCTTTTACTAATTTTCCATTCCTTTTTGGGGACTAAATTTTGTCCTGCATTGTATGGCCCCATGGGAATTATTATAATTGTTTTTCTCTACATACTGTAGAGTCAGAGCAAGTGACTGCTATAAAGCCCTTGGAGAGAGGGGGCCTAGCTTTGGGTAGTCCCATTCCCTTTGCTACTGTGTGGCAAAACCTGTGCAGGACTTTCGTCTCAAGGAAAATTGTGACTTGATGGTGGGGACCAATTTGACATTTGCTATGGTGCTCCTATTGTTGTATCTCTGCCACTGGTGGGCCAAACTGAATGAAATGAGCACTAAATGTACTTTAGGCCTCCTTCACACGGGCGACAAAGTCGCACGATTTTGTAGCGTTGCTACAATGCTACAAATCGCATGTATGAGAAGCCCATGCTTTCCTATGGGCTCCTTCACACATGAGATGTTTTGTAGCATGCTACAAAACGACACACAAACCTCGCAGGTCCGGCGATATGCCTGCAACACGCGAGGTTTTGTAGCCCATGTTAGCCTATGGAGCCTTCCTCTCTGTTGCATCGCATCGCACGAAAACGCGGTTTGCATGCGATGCGATACAACTTTGACAGTAGCAAATGCTACTGTCAAAGCTATGATCTAAGCCCTAACTGCAAGGGAAAAAAAAAACACACATACCTCACCTTAGACGAGCTGTCAGTCCAGCCGCAGCTTCTCCCCAGATCCTGGCACTGATCTTCTTCTTCTCTTCTGGCCAGGGATTGAAAAATCCCCGCCTCCTGGAAGCGCTGGCTGTGATTGGCTGACACTTAGCCAATCACAGCAAGTGCTCGATGAATGGCAGTGATTGAACCAATCACAGCCATTCTTCGAGCACTGGCTGTGATAGGCTAAGTGTCAGCCAATCACAGCCAGCGCTTCCAGCAGCCGGGGATTTTTCAATCCCTGGCCAGAGGATGAAGAAGATCAATGCTGGCACCTGGGGAGAAGCTGTGGCTGTGCCCCGGACAGCGCGGAATAGGTGATGTATACTTTTTTTTCTCCTTTAGTTACAGCTTATTTTCGGGGTAGAGCTTATATTTCAAGCCCCCCCGAAAATCCTCGCACGTGATGCTACAAAGTTGCGCGATTTTGTAGCATCACATGCGACTTTGTAGCGCTACAAAATCGCGGTATTGCTGCGAGAATATTGCAGCGATATCGCACGGTGCAGCGATGCGATATCGCTGCGATTTTCTCGCAGCGATGTGTTGTCGCCCGTGTGAAGGAGGCCTTAAAGTTGTAATATACATCATGTCAAAATTGTATTTCATACACTTCATGTACTGTAATATAATGTTATTTGTGGTTACATATCCAAAAAAGGCTATGTTAGAAGCTGCATAACTTACACTTAAAAGGACTTGTCAGTACCTATGAGCCAGAGTCGTAACTTAGAGCTTCTGGGTCCCAATGCAAAATCTGTAATGGGGCCCCCAACTATAATGCTTTAGTCATAGTACTGGGCTCCCTATATGGAAAAGATAAGCCTTATAGGCCCCCAAAAGGCTCCTGGGCCCGGGTGCAACCGCATCCTCTGCATCCCCAATAGTTACGCCCCTGCTATGAGCCCCATAAACTAAAGTGAAGGGTTCATAAGTTCTGAATCCAGGGATGTGACTCACATACTGTACTTACCTTCCATGCCGTTGTCCTGGAGTTCGGTCACAATGGTGCTGCTGCATCCATCCTGTGGAATACATAGGCTAGCGCTCTTAAAGGGATTGTACCAAGACTGATTTTTACCACCTATCCACAGGAAAAGTGATAAAAGCCTGATCAGTGAGACCCACACCAATCCTGAGAATGGAGGTCCCATGTCCTATTCCTCTGTTACTGCAGGCTCATTGCACCTACCTGCAATGATGCCAGACAGAATGGAGTGGCTGTCGCACATGTGCAGCGCTGCTCCATTCATTTCAGTGGGGCTGACGGAAATAGCCAAGGACAAGAACTTGGCTATCTCCAGCAGTTCCATTGAAACTGAATAGAGCAGCGTCATGCATGCGTGACCAACACTTCAGCTTCTTCTCACTGTAGGGGATGCAGTGAGCCCATAGTGTGGAGGAGGCTGGACACAAGGCCCCTGTTCTTGGGATTTTCAGGGTCTCAGCATTGAGGATAGGTGATAAAAGTCCATCGTGGTACAACCTCTTTAATGACAGGACTAGTCCTCTTATTAGGACTTATTATTGCCATCAGGAGCTGCGGGTAGCCTAATATATCTCCTGCAGAAGTCTCTCTTTGGTTTTAAGGGCATAACTATAGGGTTGCAAATGTAGCATTTGCACCAATGTTTTGCTATGGCTAATGGGGTCTCAGTCAGCCTCATAAGAAGACTCCAGTATTATAAATGGCACATGGTAGGTGGGAGTCCTGTGGCACATATTGCATTGGGTCCTAGGTGTTATGTCTATTAAGAGTGGGGTATTGGAATTAACTGCTTTCTAATAAGAGCATTTACTTGACACCATACAGTATTTGAGAGGAGCAATATTTTTTTTGTTTTTTTACCATTTTTAATTAACCTTTCATGTATTACATTGTTTTTACATCTCCTTCCTGTATGAGCGTGGTTGGGAATTTATTTTACTATATACAAGTAAAAAGTAAATGACCACGTAAGTAGTTTGCATAGTTTCATCATGTTCATAGTCTCTTTATATGTAGAACATATTTGTAAAAGGCTGTCTGCTCGTCTTAGCTGTATTGCCCTGGCTCTGGTGTGCGCACAGTAGTACACAATGCTATCAGTGAGTGATTTGGAGTAGATACATGCTCACAACCTGTATTCCATCTGCAGAGCTCAGGAATTGCTACTCCTCAATTCAGCACCCCAGACAGGAGAGCAGCTGCTCCTCCCCGTGCACAGCGCATGGACACCCCATGCAAGGCAGTACCACCTCCACGTGCACTGCAAAAGTTTGGCTGTAGTTACTAGTAATAACTTTCATAACAGCACAATGAGTCAAAATAAGTTCAGGACACTTCACACCAAGGGCAAAACATGTTTTCATCTTACCATGCACAATTTAGCACAGCGTTCTTGAAATTGTAAGAGGAATGCTCAGTGTGTGCTGCTTAGAAAGAGAGTATGTAAATATTATGACCCTGCCAGAGTACAGTGAAGGGAGTCAAACAGTCTGCAGTACAATACCAAGAAGCCAAAGAGGCTTAAAGATTAGTTCTAAGAACCATAATGTTGTTAGGACAAAGTCTGGAGAAAAATATTGATTTTAAACTTTTCTTGCTTAATATTTGGAAGAACCACACTTGTATCTACTAGAGTCTTACAGATTGCTACTTCTGAGGCCGCCTGCACACGAACGGGCCGGATACCGCACACGGAAGCCCGCAGTGGAATCCAACCCTGACAGCAGCCAGCATCCATGGTTTTTTTTTCTTTATCAATATGAGCCGCTGTCAGATATGCGCAGTACTTTTTTTTTATGTTTATTTTTCCTACACCATCGCTAGGCGCTGACGCGGAATCCGCAACCTTTCTGCAATGTCAATTGCGGAAGGGCCGAGGGTCGGACGGCTTCCACTGACTTCAGTGGAAGCCGTCCGTGCGGAATTCGCACTAAAATAGAACAATGCAAATCTATTCGTGTGCAGTCGGCCTGACCCAGATGTAGTTGTTGCAACAGATATATACACACTCAGTATAAACGTGGACAACACAAAAATAAAAAAAAGGAAACACAAAATGGGCAATCTAACCCTAAATCTTCTGATACAAGAAAACCCTACCTAAAGTGGGGCCCCGATGAGAGTGGCCGAACAGCAGTAACCTCAGGCAACTCGGGCTTTCCTTGGATGGTGACAGGGAATAGTGGCAAACATAAGATGTCACTGAAATTATGTACAAACACCCCAGAAAAATAAGTACAGCAAAAAGACTTAACTGAGATGCAGTTCCAACCCAGGATCTGCAGACAAGACCAGAAACACCTCAAAGTATAACCAGCACCTTCTGTTCAGAAGTACAGGTTTAAATAACCAAACAATACTGACTGATTGGCTGAGCAGCTAACTACACCAGACAGGGAATTAAACACTTAACAGCAAGGACTAGTTAACTCTCTGCTGACCAGTGTTGATAGAGATGAATACACGTGGACAAGTTGTATCACGTAGATTTGAGGCTGATGCCACAACTCCACTCTGGACCCATGACTGTTCACAAGCCACACCATGACACATATAATGTGAATATTTCCATAGCCACTGATGTAACTTTGCCGTTGTAAATCATCATAGATACACTGCAAATGAAGATGGGCAAAATGTTGAAAATTTTTAAGAAGGATGAATTTCCTACTACAAACTTGGATTTGCATTAGCCTAGGCAACCCTCTGTAAGGGTGGTTTCACATCTGCGTTGGAACCTTCAGCCAGAGGTTCCGTCATAGATGCAGCTGAAAATGCTGGAAGGAAAAGTGCTGCATACAGCGCTTTTTCTTTCAACCAAAAGCTAGCCAGCTGTATGTAAAGCGGGTGGACCTCATTATAGTCCACGGAGTCCACCTGGTGCTGTTCGGTTCTGTCCAGAGACGGAATTGTACGGCCCTGGGGATTCCCTTTTCCTGCTCCCTGAACACAGCAGGAAAGCAGGATCCAGTGCAGATGTGAAACCACCCTAATAAATACATCAGCATCAGGGTGACTACCCACTAGCGTTTTTTTTCCGCTACGAATTTGCTGCGTTTTCTTTTTCCAATTGTCAATGGGACTTTCTAATGTTAAAAACGCAACGCAACTTGCGTTTTTGGTGCATTTCGTTTTTAACATTAAAAAGTCCCATTGACAATTGGAAAAAAAAACGCAGCGAATTTGCAGCGGGAAAAAAAACGCTAGTGGGTAGTCACCCTCACAAGTGTATTCTGTTTGGTATGTTTCTATAATACTGTATTTTAGTTTTGGTTAAAGTATATCTAAACTTTAAAAAAAAAATGTTGATGTCATAGTGACATGTTAGAAGCTTTGATTAGTGGGGTCCAGGTGCTGTGACATGCATGGATCGCTAAAACAAATGGGCAGAAGCACTAAGTTGAGTGCTGTGCCTATTTGTTAGTCATTGTAAGTGGTGGATAGACTCTATAGACTTTCTATGGAGCCTGTAAACCATTCTGAGCAGTGACAGAAACAGCTAAACAGGCACAGTGCTCTGATGAGTGTTTCTAACCATTCGTTTTAGTGATCAACGTGGTTCACAACACCCAGACCCCCACCAATTAAAACTTTTGATATTTCACAGTGACAAGTCAGAAGTTTGTAAAAAGTTTAGTTACCCTTTAAAAATATCACCCTAGTGTCCAGGCTGTGAGAATTCTACACCGGATATAATTGTAGCAAACTCTGTGTATTAGGTCTGTTTTGCTTTTCAGTCTCTGGAAGTAAGCAGGAATATCCACATTTGCGGATAACAAACAGAGATCTTGAAATTGATGAGGAAATGAAATAGGTACTGTTGTATCTTGTCTCAACCAGGAGGATGGGTGGAGACAAGCTGCACGCCCACAACCAACAGACAAATTTTGTTGGCTGGGACGGAGAATGGGTTCCCATTATCTCCTCTCCCGCCTGGTGTCACTCACCCCTCTGCCGCTGTCCCTTGTTTCCTTCCCGGCTCCAGTGTCACTCACCCCTCCACCGCTGTCCCTTGTCTCCTTCCCGGCTCCAGCGCTGTGAGTCTCCTCGCTGCCATCACATATTGCAACCATTATGTGAAGCCAGCGAGGAGACTGACAGCGGGTGACCGATTGTGGCAGAGTAGGGACAGGAGAAGGTAGAGCGCAGGTGGCAGTGACAGCAGGGGAATGCAGTGGAGGCGGGAAATGACAGCGCCGAAGCTGGCAAGGAATAAGGTCATCGGGGGAAGTATGAGAGAGGAGCAAGGAGGCCAAAGCAGTGCTGGCTTGAGGGGTTGCCGGGCAGGGAGCGCCGTTACTGGGGGGAAATATGAAAGCGAAGCTAGGAGGCCAGAGCAGTGCCATCTTTAGGGGTTGCCGGGCGGGGATATTCACAGCGGGAGAATGCAGTGGAGAGGAAAACTCACAGCATCGAAGCTGCAAGGGAAGAAGGTCGCTGGGGGAAGTATGACAGTGGAGTTCGGAGCACACGTGGGACACTGGCAGGGTACCAGCGGAGACAGGTTTGACCCATTTTCCGCCCCAGCTAATCAAACTGTGGTTGTTGGTTGTGGGCGTGCAGCTTGTCTCCAACCATTCTTCTGGTGGAGCCAGGATGCAACAATACCCATTCCCCTATCCTCGTTCTAAGGTCTCCACATCTATTGTCAATTACTTCAGAGCAGACTGTGGACAATAAGCTAGAAAGAAGGGAGACAGCACTTTAGAGTGATTTTTCAGCACAAGAATGTAATTATAAGTAAATAAAGTAAATAGCAGTTTTGTTATCACACCGGTTATAATAACATAAGCACAAGATGTTTGAAAAGTTAGTGTCCATTTAATTCTAGCCAGAATGATTCTTCATACTTTTGTACTGGCTGAATTGCAGCTGTTCTGGCCTCTTGTATTTTTAAATCACCTAATAGGCAAGATATTCTGTTACATCTTCAGATATCTTATATATCCAAGTGAATATATTAACATGACTCCCTCTGCCTAGCATATGACATTGAATTGTGTTTATACTTACAGAAACTGGTCAGATAGATTTCTACCAGTAAAGCCAATTTAGACACAACGATTATCGTTAAAAATGTGCTCTTTTGAGCGATAATCTTTGTGTCTAAATGTGCCCATCTTTCAGTTTTCTGCCAAAGGATGGTTTTCAGTTCTGCTTGAAAACCCTCATTCAGCAGAATAGCTGATAAGCAGGACCGCAAGCTATGTTCTGCCAGCAGAGATCTGATAACATTGTTACAGTTGTTCTCAGTTCTCACCCTCCATGGCAGAACAGCTGATTAGCAGGACTGCAGGCTGTATCTGCTGTCCATCCTGCTGAATTCTCCAAGGGGAGCCATGGCTGAACAATACAGCTAATTACAGAGCTCAGACCTCCTGCTGAGTTCAGTAACAGCTCTCAGAAGCTCATTTGCATGCAAATGAAGCTGAGAAGTACTAACAGCAATAAAGGCCCACTTACATCGTTTTAGCGATAATCGGTGCGTGTAAATGTGCACCCATCGTCTGCTTTTTGTCTGATCATTAAATTCAGTCCAACATAAAAATCATCGCTCACTTTTATCAGAAGTTCTCCAGGGTGGGGAGGGGGTGCGGGGATTGCTGCTAGCATTGTTTACCTGTGGAGAACAAAGGATCTGAGCCCAGATATTAGCCTCAGGGAAGGCCTCATATGCATACCTAATTGGTATTTAAGTACCTGATTAGCTACTTAAATACCAATTAATTTTTATGCAAAATGATCGCTCAAAGCTGTCACTCATACTGTCATTTGAGCGATCTTTGAGCGATTATCTGCTGGTGTAAACGGGCCTTTAGTGCCTATTAGTACTTTTATGCAAAACGATCGCTGATTTTTCAATCTTTTGAAAGATATCTGTGTGTGTAAATGGACCTTAAAGGGGTTGTCTCGCGGCAGCAAGTGGGGTTATACACTTCTGTATGGCCATATTAATGCACTTTGTAATGTACATTGTGCATTAAATATTGGCCATACAGAAGTTATTCACTTACCTGCTCCGTTGCTAGCGTCCCCGTCTCCATAGCTCCGTCTAATTTCGCTGTCTTCTGGCTTTTTTAGACGCGCTTGCGCTGTGCGGTCTTCTCCCCTTCTGCTTGGTCCAGGCACGAGCGGTGTTCTGGCTCCGCCCCCTTCTAAGCATCATCACGTAGCTCCGCACCGTCACGTGTGCCGATTCCAGCCAATCAGGAGGCTGAAATCGGCAATGGAACGCACAGAGCCCATGGTGCACCATGGGAGAAGACCCGCGGTGCACCATGGGAGAAAACCGCAGTGCATCCCTGGGAAAGGACCGGCGGCCATCTTAAGGAGAAGATTTTTTAAAGTCCTTATTTTGTCGGATCGGTAAGTAGCAAGCGGTTTAAAAAACGCTTTAATTTGCTATTTTATGCCAGGGGGGTGACAGGGGGAATAGGGTAAGGTAAAATTTTGAGGTTTGCCGCGAGACAACCCCTTTAACTAGTTTGTCTATTACAACATGAAATAAGTATACTTTTCAAGTTGTGATTTCTTTTGTACCCTAATGAAGCTTATCATTCCACTGATGAAGCGCTCCCTAAACTGTATCGCCAGCAGTTCTGGTTGTGTTATACAGGAGGCTTGTGTAATAGTCACATCTTTTACAGACCCCGTATTGGCAAATTGATTCTGAATACTAGTTATCTGGCACGTTTCTATGACTTATGCAATTTGCTTCCATCTCTGCTGATGCTGTGAAATCAAGTGAAGTAATATAAAGTTGTCTTCTCATGTATGAGGACATTACTTTCCCGTTGCTGTTCGTGTAGATATAGCGTACAGTAACATTTCCTGTGACACCTGCTGATATTCTAGTGTTTATGATCAAATTATTATTTCATTTCCCTCATCTGAGTTTAGCTTAATGGTGAAAAAATATCAGTATTTTATATTCACTTACGGCCGCCTGCAGATGGTCGGGTCGGATCCTGCAGATGGCCGGGTCGGATCCGGCAGCGAGAATTCTCGCCGCGGGA